>NC_045659.1:6975338-7275338 GCF_009829145.1 Chiroxiphia lanceolata | reverse complement strand
GAGATGGGCTTTAACATCCCTTCCAACCCAAACCATTCTACGATTTTTTAGTAGCAGATTGGAGTTGCCTGAAACCCAAACTTTAGTCCAACTCTGCACTTTGCATTCATTCCAAGACTAATGGATCCGGACACCTGGAAGCACACAGGTACATGTGGAGTTTGTGAGCTTACAGGGATTGAAGTGACTTCTGGTACTTTGGGGCACTGTCCATGACAGGAGGTTTCTTAGTATTTGTCATCCAATGACTGTACTCCCCTCTGAGACTGCAGTGAATTGATGTGCTGGTTCTTGTCTTGCGCACATCATAAAACCACAAAGGATTGAGGTAACTTACCTAAAGGTCCATGTGCTAATGGCAGAAACATCTTTCCTGTTGAGTTTTCTGTCTCATCATCAGCCCTGCTGCTGTTGAGGTGTCCTACAAATGTCCTAGAGTTGCTGGCAAATCACCAGGGGAGATGAAAAACCAGCTCTGAAATACATTTCCCAGAGGAATGGTGTAAAATTACCCCAAACAGGCCCCTTTTCAGGTTTGTGTACAATATGTAAAGATGCATTAGGGAGGGGGAGAGGGTGTCTAACATGCTTTTTGAGCAGGGAAGAGGCAGTTTGGGTTGTTATTTTCTCAGATTTCCAGCATGAACTTGGCCTGGTTAATCTGAGCCATTGTTTCACCCAGGTGTAAAATGGGGTTGGTACTTGACCCAGAGCTGTGCAGAAGTCCTGGCACTGAATGTTCTGGGTGCTGAGCTTGAACTGAAAAAAGTCACACAACACTTAAGAATGAATACAGAAAGGTCAAATTTGGGTCCTGCGAGACTTTACCTGCACACATTTATACCTGAGTTATGTTTTACCTGCCTTGTAAAAGGACAGAGATTTGACTTATCTTTATAAGCAATGTGAGAACAGAGTCTTCACATGTGTAGGGTTAGGAGAGATTTGAAAGGATTCAACCAGATTTTGCTAAAATAGGTGGTGACTGCATATCAATAACAGACCAGAGAGATGTGGATTCCCATCCCTGGAAGTGACCAAGGCCAGGTTGGACAGGGCTTGGAGCAACCTGCTCTAGTGGAAGGTGTCCCTGCCCATGGCAAGGGGCTGGAACAAGATGATCTTGAAGGTCCCTTCCAACCCAAACCAGTCTGGGATTCTATAAGAAGTTTTTCCATACATTTCGACCATAACAAGGCTGCTCTGACAGCCCAGCTCGTGGCACTTGTGCTCTCCCATCCTGTGGCCAAGCGAATGTGGAGGCTTCTGGGGGCAACAGCAAAACTGCTTTCAAAGCAACTAATAAAAGTGCAACTATCCCCTTTTGGGAACTCATTTAGGGGCAAAAGTTCCCCTGGCAGCTGATAATGAAATCAAACCAGGAGCCTGCCCCCAGAGGGAACCGTACGTGTGAACCACAGCCATGTCGAATCAGTATGAATCCTCCTCCAGGAAAGCCAAAGCCCTGTAATTACTGGGTTTCTAGCAGGCAGCCTTTTCTTTCTCTTTGTGTGGGCCCTCTCCCCCCTCTCTCTCCCTCCATAATAACAGGATATTTGTAATGAAAGTCACTGGGCAGAAGCAGAGAACAAAGCAGGGGCACTGGGTGGGGATATTGGAAGCACTGGTCTCCCACCTCCAGCTGGTCTGGACTCTGCTGGGAGAGCACGATGGGCTGGTGAGGCTCTGATTAACCTTAATCTGCAAAGAGGGCTGAAGCCACGCTGTGGCCCCGTTTCATAGCTACCCCATAAGGCGTGCAGCCTTATGAAGGGACAGTCTCCCCAGCAACTCTAATGCGTTTTTGCACCATCCCCTCTAATCTGAGGTAGAAATGTCACTGCTGTCAGCCCCCCGGGCTGGCAGCTCCCAGCCACAGCCACACTGGTGAGCACATATCCAGCTTCAGCCTTCTGGTTGCTGGGGTGAAAGGGCCTCTTCATCTCCACAGGGAGAGGCAGATGAATCCCTGCCTCAAACAACGGACCTGATTTTTTTTTTCAACCCCCCACCCTGCCGTCCGGTTCAAGGGCTCTTATTATGTCTTTTAATTCTCAGCTGCGAGTGGGAGGGAGCAATAAGGCTGGAGAAATGGGGAAGAAGGGAAAAGCCCTCACAGTGGGGAAAGGCCCCAGTCACCAGTGTGTGAAAAGAGAATGCAGAGTGGGGATTAAAAATGTCAGCCTCATGGGAAGTGCTTGGTATTTAATAGCTTCACTTGATGGCTGTGAGGTGGTGACATCCATGTGAGGGCAGCTATGAGCTGCTTCTCTTGGAGAAATCTACTAGAATTCCACTAGAAGGACTAGAATTCCCCTTACCTGGCCTGGTGGAAGGTGTCCCTACCCATGGCAGAGGGTGGAACGAAGTGATCTTTAAGGTCCCTTCCAACCCAAACTGTTCTAGAATTCTGTAAGTAATGCCATTCCTATGTGCCTCGAGAGCTCTTGCAGTACAGGATGGGGACAAAGAGCTGTGGAAGCTGAGCTGGTGTTAATTAATATCAGGTTATGAGGTTGGGGGCTCATCCTCTCCATGTCTGGCTGGTACAGCATGCAGGACACATGGTCCTGACCTCCCCTCTTGCTGCCAGCGAGTGGCCTCCAGCTGATGGCACTCGTGACATGTTTGTTGCAAAAAATGCTGCTGGATGCTCTGTCTGCAACATATTCTCTAGTTTGCTCATGTTTGCAGTCCCTTTTAGAGCATTAGCTCTGGGTAGTCTCCTCCACAGATGCTCTGATGCTTATCTGCCTCCTGTATAGTCAGGGCCACTGGAGAATTTGTCTGTGTGACAAGCGTGTGCTCCTGTGCTGGTGGGGATTTCAAATTTCACTCACATTTTTGAGTAATTAGGCCAATAAAAATTCTTGTATTCCTCCCTCACCACCACCATGCACGTGCTCCAGCCACCAGCACAAACAGCATATGCTTTATTTCTCACCCAGATCGCCTCACCTGCTCCTCTGGATGCGGCCTTGGGAGAGGAAGTTGCCATTGGAACAACTGAGTAATGCTAAGAGGACGCATATTGTTTCTTGTTGCTCCTTTTGTGACAAAGTGATGAAGACAAAGCGCCTGGAGCTCTCCTGGCATGCGAGGAGCCTTCCCAGGGCTGCACTTCATCACTATCTCAAAAGCCAATGTGCTTTTATTGAACCAAGGCTGCTCTGGGCTCCCGACACTCCATCAAGCTCCATTAAGCTTTTCCTTTTGTCCGTGCAAGTGAATTCTAATAAACTAGCTTTTATGGCTGTCACTCCCAACACACTTCAGCTCAAACACATCCTTGCGTGTTCCAGGAGCTTTACCCCAGATTCACATGCATCTCCAAAGCAGCCCCATCTGAAACACTCCCTATCCCTCAAGGTAGGCACAATGTTACTTGGCAATATTCCCGCCAGCACCTGCCTGGAAAAGCAGGATACATTCTTGTCCATCTTGAGGAAAACAGCATCCAGGGTATAAATAGCCACAACGTGCCACAATTCCTTTTTAAAGGTTGTTCTTGACCCAACAGAAAATAACCTGTTCTACCCCTAAGGTTCACCTGGAGCCCAAAAGCCACTTTAGAGCAGCATGGATGAAAGCACTTCACACAGCAAGGCCTTGAAAATAATCACTGCAATGTCTCTTTCTGATCACATTCCTTTCCACACCAGGCTGACGATTCCCAAGCCAAGAATGTCACTAACTTCTCATATTTCTCCTGGTCATTTCTGTCCTGAAACTGGAACGCAGCCACAGGCAAAAGGGGGTTGGATATTCTCGTGTCAGGGATCCAGATTTAAGAGACATTATCTCATCGATAGTGAACAACAACAAGGCTGGCAGGCCTGATATTCCCTGGAAGGTTCAGCGTGCATGGTGAGGGACATGGGGAAGGCTGAACTTGGAATAAGTTGCCCAGAGAGGTGATGGAATCAGTCTCTGGAAGTCTTCAAAAGGCTTCTGGATGTGGCCCTTGATGGTTTAGAGGTGGTTATGGTGGTGCTGGGTTGGTGTTTGGACTTGATCTTTGAAGGTCTCTTCCAAGTTCAGTGATTCTGTGATTCTGTGTGAAATCTGCACTTCTGTATTGTGTCTTGAGAGGAAAATTCTGTGGGTGGGAGAGAGGAGGACACATCAGGTACCTTGAGACATCAGGGTGTGAGATCAGCATGAGAGAGCAGGGCTACAGTCATTGCTTCACTCAGGTGGCAAACATAGAGCTAAAGTTCCCTCTAAAGCTACTAATACCCTTTCAAAAGCTCTTTATGTTTGGTCTGTGGATTGTATTGTCCTTAAGAAAAAGTTTATCTTTTCTGCTTGGCAGCAGCTGTGTTTAGCCTGGAGTGCAGCACAAGCACTGGCAAATGGGATGGCACTGAGAGATTTTGCAATCTTGATCCTTCTGGGGGAAAAACTTCAGAAGGACCTGATTTCATCACGATGTGAAATTAGAAAATGGTTGCAGTAGGGGTAGAAATGACTTGGGAAAGACTAGGGACACTTTTGTATGAGCAAATAACCCCTGGTGCTGCGCCGAATCCGGTTAAAGTGCCAGCTCTGACCCTGGAGGTGTGGAAAGCCTGGCAGGCACCGACAGTGTTTGCAGGGAGCATCCTCCTGCAACAACCTTAAACTTCCAAAAAAGTTGTCAGTTTAAGTTATGCTGCCTGTCACGTGAGTGCCTGTGGGCCCCAGCTCTGCAGGTCATGGGTGGAGATACCTCCCTCGTCTTCAAACACCTCTAGAAGGACCCAAGCCCTTCAGATTTTTTTGGGGAACAAAATTAGTGACACCTGGTAGCTCCTAAAATAATGTGCTGTGATCCTCAGGGGCAGGTTTGAGCTGTCAGATACAGACTTCCCCACCCACAGGATAAACCTTTGCCTGCACAATGTCCTTGTGTGGCCCCCAGGTGTTGTGGTTGATCAGGGCATGAACATGCCACATCCTGCCATGCCCAGGAGTGGTTTCTTCACTTTGATTTGGAGAGCAGGCAAAGTGCAAGGTCTGGTTTGCCCTCACACCTGCTCTGAACTTTCCAATTCAAGGGATCATGGAATCCCAGAATGGTTTGGGTTGGAAGGGACCTTAAACCTCATCTCGTTCCACCACCTGCCATGGGGATCCAACCTGGCCTTGATGTGCAACTTTGGATGTGCAGAGGAGCATCTAGGCTGGTGTGACCTGCTGGCTGCAGGATCCACGAGAGGGAGCTTTGGGATTGTCACTAAAATCTTTCCCCAGACCAAGCAGAGGCACAAGATGGTGCTGTTGTCTCAGCCACCGCAAATCCTGCGAGGGAAGAGGGAAAGCCACTGTTGACAGGGGACACTCGTGAACCTCCTGCCACCACAGCATCCTGCAAACTCTGTGCAGGCCAGAGCCCAGCTCCTGGATGGGAGCTTCTCTCAGATTTGAGCCTGTTTCCTTCAGGGTGATCCCAAGGCTCTGCTCAGTTTTTCTCAGGAAAATCTGGTGGACAAGTGATCTTGAAGAGAAAAAGTGTGGCTTCACACCCCCCCTGCGCTTCCCATGTTCCGAAATAACGTCCCGCCTGCAGGGTGAAGGGTCTGTGTCCCTGGGGGTTACAGCATCTATAAAGGTTAAAATCAGTCTGCAGAGCCGTGAGCCTCACAGTGAAGGGTCCTGGGGTGGGGAGAGGAGGAGAAGGAAATACAGAGAGGGGTGGGGGTGTCCCCATCCCAGGGGACCACCAGCTCTGCCAGGTGATGGGGATGTGGCATGCAGAGAGCCCTTGCTCACACTTCTCAAGGGGGAAGCTCCAGCTTGGGCTTGAAGAAAAGTTTCCCATGAAAGATTCCCTGCAACTGGTACATTCCCACCACAGGCTTTGATTTCAGTGTACTGGCATTTTCCGATGAGAAACCATCAAATTGGAAAATTCCCAACAAGCAGAGAGGGACTTCCTGGTGTATCAGGGGAGAGATCCTGTCACATGCGGTGGGAATTCAACACCAGTGGAGTCTTGTGTTTGGAGGCTTGGGATAAAGAGGGGTGAAGTGCAGCCAGCACTGCTCCTGGCACACTCTGGAGTCCTGCAGTTGAGGAGCTTTTGTTCTCTGCAGGCTGCTCCTTGTTTTCCCAACACTTTCCTCTAGACATTCCTTTTTCATCAGGGTGATGCTGCTTTCTGTGTAGGCAGAGGGTGCAGTGTGCCAGCAGTACAGATGCAGGACCTGTTAGGGCCATGGAGGCACTGGGAGCTGGTGCTCCAGTAGCTCATCCTGCATTGGTGGGGGTCTGAGCTAAACAGGGACCATGAAATTTGAGATAACAGGAGAAACCAAGGTGAGCAAATTCGGTATTAACAAGTTCCAATATTAGCAAGTTTAGCTATTAGGAGGAAGTCCTTCCCTGTGAGAGTGGTGAGGCCCTGGCGGAGATTGCCCAGAAAAGCTGTGGCTGCCCCATCCCTGGAAGTGTCCAAGGCCAGGTTGGGTGGGGCTTGGAGCAAGCTGGTCTAGTGGAAGGTGTCCCTGCCCATGGCAGGGGTTGGAATGAGATGAGCTTTAAGGTCCCTTCCAGTCCAAACCATTCTGGGATTCTAAGTTACCTGTTCTCATTGAATGATGCTGTTCCCACATCCCCTCCCAGTCCCTAGTCCTGTGGCTTGACTGTGGAGGAAAATTTCTGTGTGTGCTATGGAGGCAGCTCTTCTTTTTTTAGGTTTGGGGTTCCTCTAGAGCAATAATTGCACCCCCAAGGGATCTTTCTGATGGACTGTGGGACATTGCTGTAAGGGGGGATTCTGAAACACTCTGGGCAGGTGCTTCATGGCTGGAAGAATAGGATCTAGGTTTCTGGCAGTCCATGAGAAGCTGCTGAGGTCAGGCAGGCAAGGCAAAGTGAGTGGAGACTTGGAATGGAGCAGTATGGCTGCCAGTCCTGGAAAAGATGATGCTGTCCTAGGGGTTCTCTTCCTTTGTTGAAAAACCAAAGGTTGGGTCATGGGCTGGTCTTCTACTCTTAAAAGTAGCCTGAAATTTGGCCCATAATCCTTCTTTTTGGTATCATCACTGACTGCAGAGGAGGTGTTCATCTCAGGTGTCCTCACACAGAGGTGCCCTCACACAGAGGTGTCCTCACACAGAGTGTCCTCACAATCTCTCCAATGGAGGTGCCTTCCCCTCCCCAGGTGACATGTGCTGCTTTCAGGAGGATTTTCAGCCCTGCCCGTGCCATGCTGGGGGACCTCACACTCTGCGTGTCCTTAGTGGGATAGAAGTGATGGAGCTAGAGAACTGAAACCACAATTAGGTTATTTAATCCCCCTCTCTCTCTGCCCAGGGGCTCCTCTTCCTACACCAAGCCAGTTTCTTCCGTCATTCTTCAGGGCTGTTGCACAAAAGTGAAGGAGAACAGACTCCAGCCACAAATTTTCTCCAGGGCTTTATCCAGTCTGGTTTGGAATTACTCCCCTGAGAAGGCTTTCACCAGCCCTCCTGGGGTAGTGTACCACTACCTGCTTGATCTCTGATGGAAACCGTGCCCCTGTTCTGTGGCAGGTCCTTTATCTGGGCTCAAAGGCTTCCTTTGCTCCACTTGTTTTCCTGGTGGTTGTCTCTCTGTCAGAGGTTAGAGACTCCCTTTGTGAGGCCTGCACTTCTCAGATGTTATGTCTGGAAGTTTGCTCTGTTTTTTTGGCTAAGGGGCCCAGGGTCTAGAAGCAGAGAGGCTTTTATGGGAACCCAAGTCCCCTTTTGACATGACTTCCTTGTGCTTAAATTTCAGGTTGAGTTACAGGCTTGAACATTTTCTGGTTGGATATCTTTCATTGTCAGAAGGGATTAGGGCAGTGATTATTTACATGTACCTCTATTACACAGAGTCTGTTTCTTTTCTTTCCTTTTTTTTCCCCCAAGTAATTCTACATAATAATATAAACCTTGACTGAAGCAGTCCCACAGATGGGGAGAGGGAGTGAATGAGGCTCCTGCCATGCGAAGTGAAATGGGCAGATGGAGATCTCTGAGCTAGGAGATGCCTGTAAGGCCAGTGATCATATAATCATGGAATCCTGGAATTTTTTGGGCTGGAAGGGGCCTTAAAGATCACCTCATTCCAACACCCTGCCTTGGGAAGGGACAGGTTGCTCCAAGCCCTGTCCAACCTGACCTTGATGTTTCTGGAGAGCATCCTTTTCATCCTCTACATCCTCCTCCAAGCAGGCAGGATCACCCTGGCCCATCACTTCTCTCCAGTGCTAGAGATGATTCCCGCAGAGCCTGAGTCTTTGGCACCCTGGCTTCATCCAGGGTGGCTCCTCTGGAGCTTTGGCTGTTCCACAAGACATTGGGAGAATTTTTTTTTTTTTAACAGCCCAACACGCATGAGTTTTAAAAGGGATTTTTGATAGAAGTCCCATTTACTCCTTTATTTGGCTTGGGAGGCTGCAGTGGAACAGATTCCTTTACATATCCTTGAGTGTTATTTGATTAAGGTTATGACTGCTAATAAACACTCCAGGGCTATTCTCCTTCCCCACCACTTGTAGTTCAGGCAAACTGGGAGTACACCTTTTTTATACCAGTACAAGGGACCAGAGTGCTGATTCTGCTACCCTTTCATCAGTTCAGTGGTGTGTTGCTCACTTTGATTTATTCCAGCTTTATGAAGTAAGGGAAAATAGAAATGGGAGGAGTGCCAGGAGTGATTCTGGCACAATATCCAGCTTACTTCCTTTTCCTTCACTTTGCCATTTAGAATCACAAGTTCTTATATAAAGCAGCCACGAGAAGAGCAGACATTGCCCAGGAGTAAGAAAGCTTGAAGCTGCAGAATCAAACTAACAAATCCGAAATCTTGTTTGAAACGTAGGAGAGAGAACCTGGTTCTGCTTGGAAAGGCAGAGGGAGGAAGGGAGACAAGGGACTTTGTTTCTACCTAGAAAAATAGTGTATTTCTTAGTATGGCTGTGTTTTGCTATGTAAGAAAATATTTATAATATTTCAGGAAGGAAAGCAGGGGAAGTGATACAGACACCTCAGGTACCCAGCAGCGACAACTGAGGGAGGACATCTCAGCACTCAGGAGGGGTGGAGAGGGAACCACAGCCAAAACCAGCAACCTGTGGGCTCAGGAAAGAGAGGGTCAGGCTCTTCTAGAGAGAAGGAAGTGTCTGGAGAGAAGGAAGCACAGACTCCAGACTCAGAGACTCAGACCCTGGTGACCAGGGTGCTGCAGAAGTTTAAAAAATTCAGAATGTACCATACGCAATGAAACCAAAATGTGCTTGGATGTACCCAGGATGCACTGGAAACACACCCTGATAGCCAGCTGTGAATCCCTAAGAGGACAGAGAGCATTGTGGTTGTACCATGCCTCTCTGTTCCCCTTTTCCCTGCAGGCTGGGGGAGATGCCATTTTCCTGGACTCCTCCACAACAGCCATAATAATGCCTATGCTGTGCTGTGCACTAATGAAAAGCTGTGTGGGCCAGTCCCTAATTACACCCATCAGTTAAGCTGTCAGAGGAAGCTCTCCTTTTTCCATTATTAGACCTTGGTCCTTGATAAGCTGCAATCAGGCATGAAAGGGCAACCTGAGCCAAGCCAGGGAGGCTTCCACTCCCCCTGAGCTCAGGTGGGTTAGTACTAGACCTGGTTTTTCAGCTGTGGGGCAGGGAGAGAGCTGGGAGTGGGGAAGAGGGAAAGGAGGAGTAGAGATCCAGATCTAGATCCTTCAGCATTTTGAAGACAAGGAGCTGTTGCCTTCAACAAAGGCTTCCTAGATAAAAGCTTGAGGGCTTGCAGCTCTTTACATTTAGTTTCAATATAAATGGGATGCAGGGATGAGTCCAAGCCACAGCATATTTCAGCCATATCTGGATTTCAAAGTGCCCTGAAGAATGATATTGAGAGGACTATTTCTCCCTTTAAATTCACACTAGACCCAGTGGAAAACAGACATACAGATGGTGGGGTTTAATAACAGCCCCAGTTCATTTGAACCAGGGTCTTTATGGGGAGATGTGTTTTCTCAGGCCAGACATTATTAACTAATCCCCAGACTTTGTTTTTACAGTCGCATTGTGAACAACTTTCACTTCTCACCCCTTTTCTCCATCAAAACATCTTTGGCTCTGGAATGGTGCATGAGGCATCCTGTGCTGCTGGGATGGGTTTCCATTCAGCAGTCCTGCCTTAGCTGTGGCAAAGTCAGACTGGGAATTTCCTGGTGCTCTTCGGACGTGATCAGCTACAGTCGTTAGGCATCAAGGCCTAAGATGCGTCCAAGGCCAGGTTGGACGGGGCTTTGAGCAAAGTGTCCCTGCCCATGGCAGGGGGATGGAACTATGTTATCTTTAAGGTCCCTTCCAACACAAACCATTCTGGGAATCTATGATCCTGTTGCTTCTGGGTATGAAGGGGTAATAATATTGGTTTTTTTCTTTCCCACATATTCCCCATATATCTTCCCCATATATCCCCATAAGCTCCATTCTTATTCTAAAGTCCAGGTCCATCTCCTTTTCCCAGCTTCTCCTCTTCCAGGACAAGCCTGTCACTTGCTGCTTGTCCGCACTGGAAGAGCCCATTTGTCAAGAGCCACAAATGGAACACTTACAGGACCTTTTTCTGAAATATTTGATTATGTTAAACCATGAGAGAACAGGCTGCTCCAGAAGCTTTTTGCTATTCGTTCATGGATTAACAAAATCACAGAATATGCTGAGTTGGAAGGGACCCACAAGGATCATCGAATTCAGCTCTTGTCCCTTCACAGGACCATTCCCAAGAGTCACACCCTGTGCCCTGGAGTATCATCCAAATGCTCCTTGAGCTCTGTCAGCCTTGGGGCCATGACCACTGCCCTGGGGAGCCTGTTCAGTGCCCAACCACCCTCTGGGGGAAGAAATTTTTCTAATCTCCAACCTAAACCTCCCCCGACAGAACTTCAGGCCATTCCCTGGGGTCCTGTCCCTGGTTCCCCACAGGCTCAGTGCCTGCCCCTCCTCTTCCCCTCAGGAACTGCAATGAGGTCTCCCCTCAGTCTCCTCGAAGCTGAAGTGCCCCTCAGCTGCTCCTCACACCACTTCCCCTCAAGGCCCTTGACCATCCTTGTTGCCCTCCTTTGGCCACTCTCTAAAGAGCTTAATAGATTCAAGTAACCTTGAAATAATCACATTCACAGTTGTGGCTACACATGAGGTGCTGAGCAAAGCCAGAGTGCTAGGAAAGGGACAGGATTTTAGGCAACAGCTTCTCCTCATCAGGTTTCCCACCTGTGATTTTCACAGACAATCTCCTCTGATCTCTCTCAGCCTTCTCCTGACAAACAGAAAGCTGAAATGACACAGGCTGTTCTGGAGGGCTCATGGAGGTTGGGGGGCTCTGTTGTAAACCCCACACAGCTGTTAATCACCAAAGTATCCCTGGCTCCCAGCAGCTGCCTGGTGTTTATCTTAGCCTGGATATCTCCTGGCTGAGCCCACGGAGTGCAGGCTGTGCAGCCAAGCCAAACACAAGTGGAGCACAGATCATTTGCACACAAGGGTGTGCACAAGGGTTTTGCGTGTGCATACACAGAGAGGGTTTCTATCATCTGGAAGGGCACAGCAGTGATGTTTGTTAATTAAATCTGTAATTTTGTGGATGTGTCAGCACATGCAAAAAGGGAAGCTTAATGTATAGGTGATTTGGGTGCACATGTGGCTCAGAGGAGTTCTCTTGCTCGGTAATTCTCTCTAAGCCTTATGAAGCTTTTTAGATAAAGTGGAAAAATACAGGGCTTCCCAGATCTTCCAGTATCAGTCACCCACAAAGGCTTTAAAGTGCATCTCAAAGACAGTTCCCTGGGCCATCTCTGACTGTTTGGGAAACAAGGAGGAGGAGGACAAAGTAAACTGAACTGTCCTGCCTCCAGGAGAGAAGGAGGTTAAGCTTGTGGCTCCAATTAACCTGTCCTCACAGGTGTGTGAGGGCACGAAGTTGTATAAATGAGGCTCGGGGGGGGCTGAGTTTTCTAGGGAAGGGATGAGAAAAGTAGCTGTTGTGGTGTGTTAGATATTCCCTTTGCAGTAAGAAGCTTGCAGTGAGTGAGGACATTAAAGGCTTGAGGAGCAGCAAGGAGGAGTGTTTTATATTTTCTGAAGGCTTATACCTTTCGTTTTTCCTGTTTCCAGATCCTTTCTGTAACAGAACATCCTGGGCTACTACATGGCAACAGAGGAAGTCCTGGCTAGGTCTGAGTTGCTGCTTGTGTGACAGGACAGGATTTGACTGAACTTATGGGTGGCGGGAACCAACTGGAGTTTTCTTTTATTGAATTATAACTGCAAGAGTCCAAAGAAGTGCAAGGTTGTATTGCTGACTGTTGTAAATGTTCCAAATAAAGGGTTTGCAGTTTTTATTTACTGAGCAGTTGGCTGTGTATTTAATGTTGCCTTGTAAAGAAAGCTTGAGGTCCCAGTTGCTGCTGACCCTCCCCTGAGGTCTCAAAGACTGTCAGGCACTGGGAGTTACAGGCCCTGGCTGTACAAGATGGTGTGTGCATTGCACTTCCCCGAGCCCTGGAAAGGCTGGAATCTTGCTGTTTCTCACATTGAGCTCCTCAGGGGCAGCTGCACAGGATGAGCTGTGGGCTGGCTGTTGGAGGCTGTTTTTTGGGAGGTGGGAAGCTGGAGGGCTGTGCTGAGCTGTGTTTTGGGCTGTGCATGACTGAGTGAGGGGGTGTGTGTTTACTTATCCCTAATTTGCCTTTTGCTCTTGGAGCACAGTGAGTGTCTTCCATAGAGATTGCCCAACAAAGGCCAGGGCTTCTTCCAAAGCAGTTCAGCTCTCTTGGCTGTGAGTGCCCAGCTTTTCTTCCGGTCCCACTCCGGTATATATCAATTAACTTGCTCCAGATCCTGGGAGCAGCCACAGCTGTCCTTCTCTTCAGCACTGAGCACCCACTTCCTCCTGCCTTGCCTCATCCTGCAATTCCTGTCCCTCAGGGCACCCCGGACTGCAGCAGCCTGGACATCTGTCCTGTCTTCCATGCACACAGCAAAGCCTTGGAGGATAAAGGAATGGAAGAGAAAGAAGCCAGTTGCCCAGGAGTGGTGTTTAGGCAGGAACAGGCTTGTCATGCACCTGGAGACAGTGGGGTGAGCTTGTGGGATGCAATGAGGGTAACAAGCTGTCAGGATGCTTCTGATGAAAGCTGGGTGAAGAAAAGCAATTTCAGCGAGAGGTTGTAGTGGCTCCTGTTCCCACCAAAAATGACAAACCCTTTGCTCTCCTTTGCTGTAGGTGAGAGACTTCTCCATAGGGAACTCTCCCTCTATTTGGAAGGCAGAGGACAGGAAGAGAGGAGTTCAGCTGGACCAGACTCTCTAATAATGAACTAGTCAGCTGTTAATGTGCTGAGATGTGGGAGCCCACGGGTTTGCTGGACTACACATGCAGTGATTGCTTCTCTGAAAAACCAAGAGTCTCTGGAAGAGCAAAGGTGCAGATCCTTCCTCTCCCTCATGGAACACCACAAAGAACAGGGTGTTTTGGACGGCCACACACTAAGGTTAATGTGCTGCCCTAAAAGGGGAGTGAAACTGGAGAGGACTCAGTGCTGGAGAAACACTCTGCACATATACACTGCAGTGCACTGGGGACACGGTGGTAGAAAATGGCTCAGGAGGCAAACTGATGACAAGCCCAGCCTAGAACTGTATCCCCTCTGGTTTATTTTCCTTATTTCCAGGTTTGTAATGGGGAGCAGCACCTTTGGTTTTGCCTCATCCAATGTGCTTGGAGCAAAGCTGAACAGAGGTTGGGGCTCTATTTCTGTGAAGCTGGCACAGCATGGAGGGTGTGAGTGGGCTTTTCCTAAGTGTCCTTATATTCAGGATATATCTGGGCGCCTGTGGGGCTGGTGCAGAGTGGCAGGTTAGTCTGGCCCCCTTCCCACCCCCAGAGGCACCTAAAATTTTGAGGGAAAGTCCCAGACTTGTGTGCCTTGGCGTGGAAGCAGTGGGGTGTAGAAAGAGTGGCTTTGCCACTGTGGACAGCCCTGACAGAGAGCAGAGGGAAAGGGGGACAACAACATTATCCCGCAGTTCTGGCTTCAAATTCAAGTCAGCTGCAAGTTCCCATCCTGCCTGCTGGAAACAGGAGCTGGAAAGCCCTGCCTGGAAGGCTGTGGAGCTGGAGTAGGGTGATATGCTGGTAAAATATTATGTTCTTCACTGCCTGAGTGCTGCTGCTCTTCCTCAGCTGTCCTTTGTCACTATCACCAGTTGTCCTAGTTAGAGCAGCCGGGACCAGTTCATCACTGTCTGTGTATTCTACATCCTCTGTCATTTCCCAGGAACTGTTAACAATAGACCATTTGCGGCAGCTGCCCAGAGCACACCTGACCCCTCAGGCTATAAGCTAGGTGTTTAAAAAGCCCTTGAGATAGGAGGATGTTCCTATCCTCACACCAATGACTGAGGTGTGATAACTCCCCTCCAGGGAGTCATTAGCACCTCCACACCCAGCCTGAGGGGTCATGTCTGCTAATGGGCCATCAAGGATTCCAAAAATATCTCACAACTCACAGTCACCCATTGTGGAACTCCCCACCCTGGGGGAGGTACTGGGCATTCCCACTCAAACCTGAGGATATATAATCTTGGGGTCTTGGGACTTCTGGCCCCATTCATTGGATCCAGAGGAGGACCAGAACCTCGACCAGACTGCAACCACCACCCTTGACTGGACTGCGAGCAGCACTCTCGACCAGCAGGTTTTCCTCCCTTCTTCCTTTGGACTCAGGGGGACCATGTGGGGCTCAGCACAGGGGCCAATGAACACCACTCTGTTCATGCCCCAGGGTGCTGGGTTATACATCTGGGTTTTGTGAGTTAAAACCAATTGTTTGTCTGTACAATTGTATTTATTGTATTATTGTTATTAAATTATAACTCTGACTTATAATCTCTTTTGAGTTGGGTTCATTTCTCCTGCCGGTTTACCTTTAAACCAGCACACCAGTGTTTATGGCATCCAAGGCCCATCCCAACCTGTTCCTCTGTTCCCCCCATCTTGATGAGGAGCATCCTCAATACTTTTGGAACTAAAATGAATATTTTTGGTTGGCTACCTCCCCTGCCCTTGTTTTTTGGGAAGAACAAGCCAGAGTCCCAGCCCAGCTGCTGTCAGTGGGGGTCCTGTGGCGGTTTGTGTCCCAAAATCCCATCTTCCTCACTGAGCTGTGTTGTTCCTGGTCCCCATGTGTTCAGAGAGCAGGCATCCTTCTCCTCTCCATCCTCTCCATGTCCCTTGGCTGATGTTTGGTGTCAGCTGAGGACATTTGGTAGCCCACTGTGCAAACCACCATGGGAAGACATGTGCTTACCATTATTTACACAGGGATGTTCTTGCTTGCTTTAACGTGCTCTAATTTAAACAAAATTTTAAAGTTTTAAAATTACTTCAGAGAGTTTTGTTGCAGGAGACAGTCATTCTGTAGTTAGAAAGCGATTTTTTTTCTCGTAGGGAGAGGATTCTGCCTTTGAGTTAAGCTTGCTGAGTTGGGCAGCTCTTACAAGCAGAGCCTATATGGAAATGTATGAACCCTGCTAAACCAGGATTAGCAGATCCTTTAGGCACACAGCTCACCTTTCTGCCATTCCACAAACTCCTGATGATGCCTGGAGGAGGGAATTTCACACTGGAGTCACCTGGCATTGGTCTCAGTCAAGGTCACTTCTATTGACCTGAGCTGCATTCCAAACAATCACTTAGATGTGAAAAAAATCCACTGCCTGTTCCCTGGGCTATTCAATCCCCACACAGCGTATTTTAAAAATATTTTTAAAAATTCATTGCGAGTTGTCAATTTGGCCAGGGCTCATTTGGCCATTTAAGGATAGTGGTAACAACAAGCCCACAATGTCTAGGCAGAGGGAAAGGAGTGAGGGGCTTTCTGGTGGTTTATTGTTTTCCCCTGCATGGCCTTTAGTTGTTTGGATCTTGCACTGATTTCCAGCAGCTGGCCCTGCCATCATCCTGATTGTGTTGCTCTGGGATCTGGGGGGACTTGGCAACCTGGCAGCTGTCCCGGAGCCTGAGCCATGAATGAGCTCAGAAGGGGAAGGAGAGAGGCTGGGATGGGAGAAACTATATTTGTAGTGGCTTTTTGTGAGAGGCTGACAGAGCTGCCTGGATGCAGGCACAGCCTGAGCAGGTGGTGTGTGTGCTTTGCCCTTCCATGTTTCTCCTCCCTTATTGGTGCACAAACCCTCCTGCGGCACTTGGGGTGAGGGGTGGCCACAAGAAGCTCCTCTAATCTACCTTTTTCTGACCATCACTGGGCGCTGGGCATGGCTCATACCCACCCTGGGAGCTCTCGTGTAGCTCTGCCAACACACTCCAGGGCTGATTCCCAGTAGGTCTTGGCTCTTCCCACTCTGATGGCCCACACAGAGATCTTTAAGCTGTGCTTTCAGACTTGAACACAACCTACTGACAGCGTGCCTTAGGTTTTATGCTGCAGATCCTGAGTGACAGAGCTGCACAGGAAGCTGAGTCTTGGACCAACACCCTCAGTGCCCCTTGCAGCATGTTTTCCAGTGTAGCAATGTCCCTTGATATCAGACCTGATACCTCAAGCTGGTGTGATTTTCTGGGGATATTTTGTGCCATGTATGGGGTAGGGATGGCCTTTTCAGCCCCTATTTCATGTTCAAGCCTTTGAGCCCCTATCTCAAATTGGTTTGAGCTGTGTGTTAAAAGTTTCCTTAAAATAATCCACATAGACCAAGTTAAGCTGTAGCACACTAAGGGTGTGATTCCCTTCTTGTAGAGCCTAAATCACTCAAAAACGTAGACCCCCTTCTAAATTGTGGTTTGCAAAACAAGCCCCCCCGCTGCTTCTGAGTGGGTGAACTGGGGCAAACAAAGAAATGTGTTATGGTGCTTTCTTCAGGTGAGGAGGGTTTGGCAAAGCATCACAGGCTACTGCTTTTAAATAGCTCATCCTTTGCTAGGTTGCTGTCTCCAAGGGATCCCTGGAGGATGCTGGGGTTTCCATTTTTAAGGCATTCACCTCAGGATTCTGTGGAGATGG
Organism: Chiroxiphia lanceolata; assembly: GCF_009829145.1. Classification (NCBI taxonomy): domain Eukaryota; kingdom Metazoa; phylum Chordata; class Aves; order Passeriformes; family Pipridae; genus Chiroxiphia; species Chiroxiphia lanceolata. The sequence goes on along the minus strand of NC_045659.1, from coordinate 7,258,292 downwards.
TGATGATGTGTGGCAGGACACGGCCTGCAAATGTGGGGAAAGCTGAAACCAAAACTCCTGTGAGAGCCTGCACACTGAGCTTTAATATTAAAGAAAATGAGGGGCTGCTTTGCTTTCCTCTGTGTCAGTGTGTCTTCACTCTTCCTTTGTGTTCCCCTTTCCCAGCAAGGCTTGGCTTCTCTGTTCCCTAATAGAAGCTCCCTGTGCAGATGCAGGTTTGGCTGCTCTGCCTTGATCTTGGCCTTTGGCATGTGGAAAGCTCCTGTTTTGGGCCTGTGTGTTAGTCCTGACCTATTTCTGAACTGCATCTCACCTGATCTCTCCACTGCAACATTGAAATCTTTCTGTCCTTTGCTGCCCTCATTCCCCAAAATTAAGTTCCGGTGGAGGTCTCAGTTTTGATTTGTTCTGGTTGCTGCAGGTTTTACCAAGGGTGATGATCTATGTGCCCTTCACCCTCACCCTTGGGCATATTCCATCCTTTCTCCTGTTATTTTACAGCACATCTGCCCTGATTTGCTGTACTTCTGCTGTGAGGACATCAGGAATTTGGTGTTCATGCTGCAAGGGGATCAGGTGTTGCTGCTGTGCTGGGTGACCTGCCTTGCTTTTGGAAGAGACAGACTAAACAGGTCAAGCCTAATGCTGTGGTCAAGTGGTGTTAAATAGGTGGTTGGTTTTGGGCTTCCCAGGCTTGTTTTCTTCCAAGCTCTGCCCTCAGGGACCATGGGAGAATGTGGGCAAACCACAAAGTGGGTCAGGAGTGAGCAGTGACCAGCTGTGCCTGTAACTGACGCTGCAGCTCTGGGAACAAACCTTCTTCTATACCTTAATGGCTATTGCAGATGCCAGGTCCTTCCTTGTGTCTTTCCAGGCATCTGTCTGGGTAGGAACAGCCCAGGAACTTACTCCAGTGTTGGAAAGCCAGCCAGCAATTGTGTGTGGAAATAATCCTTCTGGGTTAATTTAAGGTGCAAGTGCTCTGGTGCTCTTTTGAGGGTGTTTGTGGTACCTGGCACTTGCAGCTTCGAGCTTTTTGCTGGGCACCTGCAAGGGCTTTTTCCCAGCTGAATGGTTTGGGATGGGAGAGTTGAGCTTTTATGAGCCATGAATGGGAACTGGTTGGGGCTGCCTTAATTCTTTGACGTAGTGTGGAACTGCAGTAGTGAAAGCCACACTCAAATTAAGACAGACAAGTGCAGAAGGGGTTGTTGGAGGGGTCTGCTGTGTTTATTACAGAAGAGCCAAATCTTGGTTGTGTCTCAACACCATAGAGATGCTTTAAGCTGTCTGGCATGGGGCTATTTCTGCAAAGATGAGGTTGAAATAGGAGTTTTCACAGGATGACATTGGACTTTAAATAAAGGCTTTGGCTCTGTCACAACTTTTCTTCTGCATTGAGAGGAGGGAGCTCAGGTCTGTGCTGCTTTCTCTAAAAGTAAACCATATTTTGAGGTGTACAGAAGAGCACTAAAAACTGAACTCCCTGCAAGTTGTTTCATTTGAGCTCTTGATTACGCTGCAGTACATGCATCCTCTGTATGATCCAGGATAGATGATGTTCCAGCCATTTCTTTGAATACCTCATGGATCTCCAACAGCTGTGAGCAATTTATTCTGGGTATAATCAGTTAATGTTTTGGTGAAGTGCTTTGAAGATGTACAGCATCCTCAAATGCTGAGTAGAGTTTCATTATTATTGCTATTTAACATCTCTACATAGCTGAACTACTGTCAGACATCCTCACTTAATAACGTGTTTGGTGTCTGGATCTTCTCTGCAAAGGCAGGTTTTTGGCCAGGGGATGGTGGGATGACATAATAGGGTTTGCAGTTTTGTACTACCTGTCATCCCAGGCTCCCAATGAGCTGGAGAGGCACCAGTTAATTCTCACCACTTGGTAGGGCAGGCTGGCAATCTGGAATTCCATGATCTCCCTGCAGATGGGGAGGCTGAGGGGGAAAGTGTGGCCTTTTAGAGGTCACATGGGAAAGGTTTAAACCCAGATTCCCCAAAACCTGCTCTCTTCACTGCAGTTCCAGTGGCCTTTCACTGTGTCTACTCTTCTGCTCCTTACAAAGGGAAATGCTGACTTAAATATACTTATTTTGGATCAAAATCTGGTATTTGCTGCCATGCAAACCTTTGTGTACTGAAGATGTTGAAGTCCAAAGAGGTAGGAGACATCCAGGGTAAGCAGGAAAGCAGGAATGAATGACTCCTGAAGTCATGAGAAATTAGGAGTAAGGTTTTTGTCATCAGCTTGTTGTCTTTGCTTTCTCTCCTTGTAGTGCCACCTGGAGAACGGGTATTGATTATGTTACGTAATTGGATTTATGGCCAGCAGGACTGTTGGCAGAGCTCTCCAAGGAGCTGCTCTGTGGGATGCTGTGGGAAACCAGGCTGGACAGAGACCACCCATCAGCCCCTTCAGTGCGGTCAATCAGCTGGTCCCTCTGTCAGAGCAGAGCAGCTTTCCTTCTTTCCTGTGGCCATTCAAACACAGTTGTCAATCACCCCTTTCACCAGAAATAAAAATAAACAAAACAAAACCAAACAAAAACAAAAACAAAACAAAACAAAACACTTTAAAATGGAGGATGTGATATCAAGAGATGAAGCTGTGGAACTCCAGCAGCCAGTCCACCACATCTTGGACATTGACATCTAGTCTAGAAGACTTGGAAAGCAGTTCTTCCCCGCCATGCATCCCCCAACCCACCCCTGAGACAACATATAGTATGGAAACAAAATAAATAAAATTAACGGATTCTGCTATTCTGGCAAAGAGCAGCTCTTCATAACGGCTCTTGGTGTTGTTCTCCCTGCCAAGAGTCCTTACTGACTTATCTTTTCTAAAACTAGTGAAAGTTGACATCTAGGGGACAGAACCATCGGTCACTGCTGTGGGGAACATCTGTCTGTAGCTTCAGCTGCTTGCACCCTATGTGGGGAACCTCCCTCACTCAGCCACACGCTGGGACATGGAATTTACAGTTCCCTCCAAGGCTCGTGGATCAGCAAATCTTGGGGTGGCTGACAATCCAAGCCAGGAAAATTCCTCCTGCTTACAGCTTTTTGTAGGAGCTTTATCAAAGCCCTGCTCCTCCCAAGGAAAGCTTTTCCTGATAACCAAGAATTACAAACAGCCGCGAGCCAGGGTGGAAACTGCCCTAAACAGTCCCGGGTGGGATTGGGAGTTGGGCTGCAAATCCTGGGAGACAAGGAGCCTATTAACCACTGGCAGGATATTTATCTTCTAATGTGCTCGTTAAGAAAACAATGTTATCTGCATTTTAAAAGTTGGGAATAAAGAGATTTTACTGCTCAAAAGTCTCCTTGGTCTCAGTGCCTCCAGCTGGTGCTTTACTGGAGTCTGAACTGTTCCTAACTGTCCCCTGCTCCCCATTTCACTGGGACAGGGACTTGAAAGGGATTTATAGTGGCTAAATATGGCCCTTAACGACTGCCACAAAAATGCATCCCAGGGAAGGGATGCAAAGCAAGGCTTTCACACCTTATAAAAGCCCAGGAAAAGCTTTGCAGGGCTAAATGCACAGATCTGCCGGCTGAAGGTCCTCAGGTTCCTTGGCTGTGTGTCAAATGCCTCCTGAGGGCAATGCTGTGAAGGGTCATCTCTGCTCAGTGGGCTGAAGTTCAGGACTGGCAGCCTGATAAGAGAAACCATCCTAAAATTTGCCTGGAATTCTAAAGGCTAGTTTATGACCGTTAAATCTGAAACCAGTCAAGCCAAATTTGAAACCTTCATCTACTTTCTGAACTTTTTTTTCCTTGCTTGTTCAAATAATGGGAGGAAAGCCAGCTCTGGAAATGAAGTCATTTTTGAAAATGGCTCCTCTCCCCAGAAGGAGGTTCTGAAAATTCCCACTGTAACTTAGAGTCATTTTTTTCACCCCCTCAAAAAAAATAATCTTATGAACTGGGCTCTGAATCAGTCACTCCCAGCTGTCCTCAAATTAAAAAGAGAGGGAAAAAAATAAAAAGACACTGGCACTGCAAGACTTTTTTCTGACACCGATTTTACTGCGTAGGATTCAGCGCATTGACAGGCTATAAAAGTTTATTGGAAGCAGATACAGCCTGTCAATGGGCTGCCCAGTGCCCCTGGCTGAGATTCATCCCCAGGCTGCTGCAGGAGGGATGTGGGTGTGTGGGGTTTCCTGCATTTTCACTGGGTCATCCTTGGGGAGAGAATTTCCTGCAGGGAAATGACTGCAGGGAACCACCAACACTGGCACAGGGTGTGAGTCAGTCCTGTGCTGAGACGTGGTGCTGACAAGTTCTGTGGTGAGTCTTTTGGGGTGAAACACACGGCTGAGGTTATTCATGCTAGTAGGTCTTTCCCTGGCAGCTGGATTACACTCAGATAATATTCCCATTAATTCAAGGGCGTCCTCTGATACCTCTTCATCTTGTATGATATGTGTAAGTTCTGCACAAGAGGAGTGTCCATATCACAGAGCCCACCAGACAAGGAGTAAAACAAGGTCTTGTGTTGTTACTTGGGACTCCTCTGAACTTGGAAAATTTTCTTAGGAAAACTACTCTGTTTCAAGGGAAGGCTGCTCTTAATTCCATGTGCTCCTGTAGGTTACCTGGGACGCCTGTGCCATGAGTTTAACTTGTATGTGCAAAAACCTTGGAAGGTGTTGGGAGCTGCACACCAAAGATGTTGCTGATTCATCCCTCGGGGGCTTTGGTGTTTATTCCACCAGTCCTTGATGATTTTGCCCAACCTGAACTTCTGTCCCTGTTAAAGCAGCTTCGTGCTGAGCTGCTGCAGCAAAACTTGTCCTAAATAGAGTCAAGCTCCTCAAAGTGGTGAGCAAGGAGCCAGATCTGCGTCATTCCCAGGTCGATGAACTTAAATAACTCTTTCCCTTTGAGACACTTCAGAGACCCTGAGCAGAAAAGGGCTATATCCCACTGCCAGACCCCTCACCTTGTTGGCCAGGGCCACTTTGGCTGTGCTGTCAGGAATCATTTGCATTAGGTAAGACCCTGTTTTTGTCTCCACAACAGTGTTGGATCAAGGATGCTGTGTGTCATTTCATCACTTTGGCAAATGACAAGCTCAGGGCTTGGAGTGTGGAACCTTATTTTTAATAAAGGAAAAATCTTTGCACTCCTATTCTGCATCTGTCAGCGATCTCACTTGGCTGAGCCCTGGAGGAGTTCAGCTGGCCCTTGTGTTAAGGAAAACCAACAAATTAGTACAGATGTTTTTCTGAGAGCTATGGGGATCAGGGATCAGTGATTTAATACTGCCTGATATTTGATAGGGGACGCCCAGAGAATATGTGCTGGAAACCAGGAAGTAATATTGCATGAAATCAAAATATAAATATGGTCCTAAAGGTTTAGGTAATTTTTTGCAGTTTCCCCTTGTATAGTTTTAAATGAGGTCTCTCCTCCTCTTCCTGTTCTTCCTGCACTTTTTCATGGAGGAACTGGATTCAAAAGGCCAGTGAGTAAAACGGAGGCTTTTTGTGTGTTTTTTGTAGAATTATAGAATGGTTTGGACTGGAAGGGACCTTAAAGACCATCCAGTTCCAACCCTCTGCCATGGCAGGGACACCTTCCACTAGACCAGCTTGCTCCAAGCCCTGTCCAACCTCGCCTTGGACACTGCCAGGGATGGGGCAGCCACAGCTTCTCTGGGCAACCTGTGCCAGGGCCTCCCCACCCTCACAGCCAACAATTCCTTCCCAATATCCCATCTAACCCTGCCCTCTGGCAGTGGGAAGCCATTCCTCCTTGTCCTGTCCCTCCAGACCCTTGTCCAAAGTCCCTCTCTGGCTCTCTTGGAACCCCTTTAGGCCCTGGAAGGGGCCGTCAGGTCTCCCAGAGCCTTCCCTTCTCCATGTGAACACCCCCAGCTCTTCCAGCCTGGCTCCAGAGCAGAGGGGCTCCAGCCTTTGGAGCATCTCCATGGCCTCCTCAGCAGGTCCACATCTTTTTGTGGGCTTTAGCAGAGCTGAGAAGCACACATAGAAAAACAGAGATGTTTTTGGAGTAAAGTAGCCTTCACCACCGTGGTCACAAGTTTGCCTTTGGGAAGCATTCAGGCTTTGGGATCCATCCTTCACTGTGCCCTCCCTGCTTCTTCCAACCCTGAGAACTCACAAAGATCAGTTCATAGCATCATAAAATCACGGAATATCCTGAGTTGGACCCACAAAGACCATCAAGTCCAACTCCTGTCCTTCCGTTTAAAGCTCCTGCTGAAATATAACTTTAGGAAGAGACAACATGGTGGTGGGAGACAACAATGGCTTTTTTTTTTTTTTGTTGACATATCAACAAGCTATTTTTCTGAGGGATTTGGGGAGTTACTTCATTCCTGATGGTCTGAAAGGGCGCAAGTCTGTTGTCTTTTGGCATTTTGTATTCATGAATGTGTACAAGGTATGAAACCAAATGTAGAAAGGGAAGGTAAAGTAATTTTCTGCAAGTTCTGAGTTTAGGTAACATCTCTGAGCAGACTTAACATGACCATGAGAAGTATCTGCAATTCTTGATGGTTTTTAACACTTAGGACCTCCTGATGTGTCATCCTGGTGAGCCTGCCACATCTCCACCAAGGGGTTTTTGTATTGCTCAATGGCCTCACCACTGCTGGGTGGGGTGCTGATACCTAACTCACAGCAGGAAAATTCATTCACACCCTCCAAAAACCACAAGATATGGAAAAATTCATGTTGTTCTTGACTCTCAAAACCAGAACAGTTACTGGGATGAAGTCATAAAGGCTCAGCAATGACCATCAGGGGGATTTTGAAATAACTCTCACCCCTCTTTCTGTCCCTGGAATGCCCAGGGTGCCCCACGTCTGGCAGGGGACATGATATCCAGCATGAATTCTGTGCATTAGCAATGTTAGAGTGAAAAATAGCCTTTCTCCCCAACTTCCTGCTGCCCCACCTGGAGCTGGCAGGAAATCCCAAGCTGGTGCAAATCAAGGGGGAAGATGACTGGGTTGTGGCTGGAGGTTTTTGGCTTCTGGGTTGGAAAACTGGCTTTTTCATGAAGGTCACAATATAACTGACCTCCTAGGCAGGGACTGCTGCTCTGCCTTGAGCAGGGCTGTGATGCTGCTGGGGATGAGGTGCATCCTCTGGGTAACGTGGAACCCAAAAGCATTAAGCATTTTTGGCTGTTCATCACTCATTGCTTCACTCCGGAAGATGACACAAACAGCAGGCTTTTTCGCCCCACATTTCTCCTCTTACCCTTGGGCAAGAACCGAAACCCTTCCTGATATGTAATGAACTTCCTGGTCCTTTACCAGTGAATATTGTTCTGTCCTGGCTCTTGCTGCTGTTTCAGAGGATCACAGCTTTGTATACCTAGAAGCATCCCTGATGTTCATCCTCATGCTTCACTTCATGAATTTGGATAAAAATAAATGAACTTTTTATGAATGTCATGTTGAGGTTGCAGTGAAAACAAAACTATTTAAAGATAATGGGCTTCTCAGTGGTGGAAGTATAGAGCCAAGGAAATCCAGAGCAGGGATTGACACAGGGGAAATTCCTGCTGTGGCTGTTCCTTTTCCTTTCCCCATACAATTGTGTCTTCCCATAGCATGTGGTGACTCAAGGATCACTTGCCCACCTTACCCCACAGTTTCCTGGCTTGCTGGGATTCTGTAACTGCTTTGGTAGCCCTTCTACAGGGAGAGGAAGGCTGAGCTTATTGTAAGGCCTCAGCTGGCTTTAAATTGTATAAGCTCTGTGCTCTTTTTACTCCAGCCCACACGCTTAAGGAACATATTCAACTCCAAAACAGTTTCTCAACTTAGTGACAAATCTGCTTCCTATAAACCCAAGCTGTTGGCATTTGCTGTTACCCTCCCTTAATGCTTTATTAATGAAGTTCTTGTACAGCTGTTCCATTATTTCACCTGGGATAGGAGTCAGGGTCACAGGTGGGTAATTATGCGGGTCATCCTGTTTCTATCCTCTTAAAACTCTGACACAACATAAGCTTTCTTCCAGCCTTCAGTGTTCCAAAGACTTATTAAAAGTCAACATTACTGATCCAGAGCACTCTCTGGCCAGGTCCCTTTTAAATCTCAAATACGAGTTCTCTGGGCTTGCTGATTTCAAAAGACCTCATTTATTGGCTGTGGCTTAACATCCTCCTTAGTTACTGTTGGATTTCATCATTGTGTGATACAAAGAAATCCCACACCTTCCTCTCAAGTACAGAATGCCTGCTCTGGTGGCTGGAATACCTTGGAGCTGTGGATATACCCCTGTTCTCCTTGGCTAAGTGTGGTTGTGCTTTTGTGTTGAGTCAATACTGTTGTTGGGGGGATTTGTTCTTGTAGAGTTACCCTTGTCCCAAGGGGAATGATGCAGAAATTTTCTGTTTCCAGGCAGGAAAATCATTGCCATGAGGTGAGGAACTGTACATAGCACAGAGTCCAGGGGCAGAGAGAAAGGGAAAGAGGGGCAAGAAAGCTGTTCTGCAGTGGCATAGTGGGAGGATGAAGGCTGTATCCACCTCTAGGCTCAGGAATCAGAGAATTCCCAGACTGGTTCGGGTTGGAAGAGACCTTAAAGATCACCTTGTTCCAAACCCCTGCCATGGGCAGGGATACCTTCTACTAGACCAGGTTGCTCCAAGGCCCATCCAGCCTGGCCTTGAGCACTTCCAGGAATGGGGCAACCACAGCTTCTCTGTGCCAGAGCCTCACCACCCTCATAGGGAAGAATGTAAAACCATTCCCCCTTGTCCTATAGAAACCTCCCAGAGGAAACCTCTGGGAGATATGAGGGTGGGATATGGGCCATGTGTATGACCCCAGGAGAAAGGGCTCTTGAATCACTGCAGGATGATGATGGGATGGAGGCAGGAGGTTTGAAAAGTGCCAACTGGGATGGCACTGAGGGGAGATTTGTGGGGATTACTGGCACAAAAAAATGTCCGCATATGTGGAAGGGGTAGCCAGAGAGAAAACTCAGAGAGACTCTCCTTGGAGAGATGCTGCTAGCACGGAAATAAAAGGGTGAGAAGGGGAGCAAAGGAACAGAGGCCAAATAGAGGTCATCCTTTAATTGCTCCCACATGGATGTGAAGAGCTTGGCTGACCAGTGGAGAAACTGGCACTGCACATCTGAGCCTGCCCAGGCTGTGCTGGGAAGGGTTGCAGGAGTGGAAAGCAGAACATCATTGACCACAGACAGGGAGTGGGCAAAATGGTACAATGTGGGTGTTTAGGTTTCCTCTATTAATGGAAAATTCAGTGATTCCTGCAAGAAATGGGCTGTAGGATATTAACTGGCGTGTGATGCTGTCTGGCCAAAGTGGTGAGAGGGGAGAGTGCTCTGGATATGGGTGGTTGTTTAAAAATGAGCATTGTTTTGGAAAAGTATCACAGAGTAACAGCTGCTGGGTCACTTCTGTTGTTACTTCTGCTTTATCACAGTCATGTTCTGAATCTCTTCAAGTGCTGCATCCAATGTGGGAGATCTTTTTTTGCCAGTCTTGGTAGGTGAGAAGCAACTGGGCACAGAATAGGAGATCAATAACCACGAATAATAAGCAGAGGTGGCTCCCAGGTTCCTCTAATGATGACTTTCCCTGTTTCAGACAGTTTAAAATTAGCCTATGTACCAAATCCTGCAGACCTGTGCAGAGATTTTAAGCTTTAGATTGCAACAGGTGAGCTGTTTGGGAATAAAAAACACCCAGAATTCCCATGCATGCTTCTGTTGGCTTTTCTGATCCCATGTTAATGGAATATGTGCTACCTCAGGGTTTAGCCTGTTTAGTAGATCCAGAGTTAGAAATTTTGGGCAAGTTCAGCATAAATAGAGCCCAATTCCCATCAATCTGCTCTGTGATCATCTTGTAAATAAACATATGACAGTGTCACTGCAAAGAAACTCAACCCCTGTACCCTGTGTTATTTGTGGGCACTCTAGAAACTCTTCTGAAATTGAATCCTTGAATTATGTAGTTTTTTGCCTGATATTTACTCAAGGACTTGCTGTGTCACAGAGGAAAACAAGTCAATGTCAAGGACTAGTGGCTATTTCTGGTGATTTATTCTCCACCAGGTAATTTAATTATCTTTCCTCCTGGGTAACCAGATATGAGGATAGAGAAGAGTAAATTTGTATATCTTCAACTTACAGGTTGTTGGCATTGTGTCGTGGATCTTGGGAAGCACTTGAGTCTGGAGGCTGCTGTGAAAAGGTAAATGTGAGCAGGAGAAAAGCAGACACAGAACAGTTAATGGTTGGCTGCCAAAACAGCAAACTTTATTAAGTGAAATATTGCCAGGCCTGAAAAAAACCCCCACTCAAACCCAAAGTGTTTCATAATCCCTGAGGTTGTGGATGGTAGAAGAGGGAATACATGCGTCAGTGCTGCCAGTCTGGAAGGTGCTGCTGGAGGATGGGATGAGCTTTTGAGGTGGTTGCTGTAGTGGAGAGAAACCCCCTCCCTTCTGGGTGGGGAACAAACCCCTGGATATGATTTGTCATGGATAAGGTTTGCACATAAATCACCAGGTGCATAAACAGAGGAAGAATAAACAATGGCCAGCCAACAACTGTGCCTGGGGAGGTTTGAAGCTGACCTAGGCTTGGGTCTCATGTGGTTTTTGTGTTGCAAATAAGAAGATAAGTATCCTGCTGGGATGTATAAACAGGGCTAGTGTCCTGCTGGGATGTATAAACAGGGCTCTCAAGCCTTCAGACCCCACATTAACCGTGCTGTCAGCTGTCACTGGGAGCAGGTTGGGATGGTGGGGGATTGTCTTCAAATGTGCTATATGTGCATATTCACTTCGGTGTCAGAGCCAGCAATATGTGCATGTTAATCTCTCTCTAGACTCAAAAGCACCTTCAGGAGTGATGGACAATAACAAAGGTGTGCCTTGCCTGGTGGCACCTTTCCTCTCTCCAGTGATTCCTCTGGAAGCTTTAAACAGGTAAAGCTTCTCTGTGAGGAGTCATCGGGCTTTGGAACAAAAGCAATTCCCAAGAGGCAAACTTGTTTTTAGTGTTGCAAGTCCTGAAATAACTGACAGTTTAATAGGAAGCAGCCTCCATTGGGAACCACCCTCTTCTTAAACCTACCAGGAGAAAATTGTTCTGTTGAACAGTAAGAGAAGCTTTTAGGTGAGGATACAGTTCAGTGAGAGTTGAACTCTCAGCAGATCCAAGCAATGAGGTTAGCCAGTAGCATCCAGAGCATCAGGATTTGCACACCCTCCAGTTTTCTCCGTACCTTTTCAGAGAGCAGATGACTTGGGAATTGGGATCCTATGCCTCACTCTGCCAGTTTGGAGCCTGTGGCAGGTTTTGTAACTGAGGAGGTTCCTTCCCTCTGTGCCTCCTACCCAGTATTACTCATGTGGAAAATTTGGCAATTCACTGTTGGAATATAATACCCTGTCCTGGGTTACACAAAGACTCTGGTATCCACCTTTTCTTTTCTCTTTTCTCCGATTATGCCTACACATTTAGACTGTGGAGAGGGACTTAAGGGTGGTACTCTCCTAGGAGAAGAATGTATCCACCGGTGTGAAAAGACTGGCAGGCTGATGGCTCAGAGGGCATGCATACCTGCCAGCTCAGGCTATGAGCTGGGTAGTTTCTTTGTCCTTACACAAATGACCCATCTGTGATAACTCCCCTTCGGAAGACATCAGGACAATTCACACACATGGCCTGAAGACATTAATCTCTGCCGATGGCCATATTGGATCCACCTGTGCTTAGAAGGTGTCAAAGACTCTTGAAATATCCCGTGATCCAGTATTAATCATCCAGGGAAGAACTCCCCGCCCCAGGGGAGGTACCAGATGCACTCCCACCTACCTTGAGCCCAGTAAAAGACCACACTTGAACTTCACTTTCAAGTGGGTTGTGGGTTTCTTTCCCTTACTCCACGGGATTTCTACTACCCACCCCCACCGCCTTAGCGAATCAGGACTACAACCACCATCGGAGTGGCAGCGACCAGGTCTCATCGCTGGATCTGGCGGGTGTCTTGTGAGTCCTTCCAGTCGCAGCCCAGCTCCAGCTGCCAACTGTAGCCTCACTCCAGCACTGACCCTCCAAACCACTCTGCCGGGTTTCAGTGGGTGAGGGGAGGCCGGCCGCCATCTCCTTCAGGTCTGGGGGGCGGGAGCCTGGGAATTTTTCTGGTTAGCTTAACCCAGTTTTATCAGTATTGTTGTTTAGCATTCTTCTTGACAAAGAGTTGTTTTTTCACTTACATCCGGGCATGTTTGGTCTCTCTCTTTCTCTCTCTCTCTCTATGGGAGAGAACGCGGGGTATTGAATTGGAGGAAGGAGACTTTCGTTTGAGGTCTCTGCCCCTCCAAATTGTCTCATACCCAAAATCTGGGACAGGTCACTCTATTAAAGGATTTGTTGAATATGTTGAAGACAAACACCTTTGGTGGAACGTGTTGGGTGTTTCAATTCTGGTGTAACCACTTGAGTGTCCCACAGGATTTTAACGACGTGTCGTAGAACAGTTTGCAGTGTCCTGTGGGCAGAAATTCAGATGTCTGAGCCAAGAGTTGTCATAAACCAGATTTTGATGTCAAGAGTCTGGGGGATTTATTAAACTGGAGGATGTGATGATAATGTGAGCAGCTGCAGGACTTTTCCCTCAAAAAGACAGCTTTAGTCTCCAAACCTAGATGGTGCCACTGGGGGGGAAGATGGAGGGAGAGGAGCTGCTGAAGTATAACACATGGGAGGTATGGGAATTGCTCCTTCCCCGCACTCCTGCAATTTGTGTGTGATTTCTGGGTGAGCCCCTCTGAGTCACAGAAAGCAGTGATAATGATAATCCTTTGCTCTGTTCCTGTCTGGCTGCCTCTCCCGGCTCCAAACTCTTTGGGAGGGAACGTCCTCTATTAGCATAATTGTGGTCCCACCGAGGGGGCCCGGTCAGAGCCTTTATCAAATATTCGTGAGTTATGCTGAACTGTAATGAAACAACCAAACTTTATTGATGAAGTCAACAGGAGCTTGGCTGGGCTAGAATTGATAGCCAGGTAAAAACCTGGCTCCAAGAAATTGGTCCCTGAACCTCCCCAGGCATTTCTGCAAACATCTGACTGCAAAATGGGATGGAATAAAATAAACTGGGTTGTCTTCCAGTCTAGTTGGGTGAAGATTTCTGGGGGAGTCAGCTCAGATTTAGGTGTCTACATGTCATGTGGGGTTCATGCAGACTTACTTACTTATATCTTAATTTCTCAACATGATTTTATCCTGTTTCATTGACCCCAAACTGATCCATAGGTGTTCCCAGATGTTTTGGAGGAACACAAAGACCTGGTGGTGTTGTGAAGCAGTTATAAACCAGCGCGTTCCAGCACACACAAGCAATTGTCCTGAAGTGAGGAGATCAATTAATATCCCTGCCTGTAGTTGAGACAGCAGTGAAAAGCTCACCAAGGAGAGATTGTGCCCTCCAGGGTGCCTGTGTTGGTTATCAAAAGTGTCAGCAAACAACAAATTAAACCAAATTCTCTGTGTTTCCCAGGCCTGTTTATACAGGGGATTAAGTCTGGCTTCAGCTGTTGAGGTTTGGCAAAGGGCAGAGCTCAGCTTGCAGCTAAACCCGAATTCTGCTCTGTGGCCAAGGAAGAATTGCTGGAAGGAATTAAAGGAAGAGAAGTGTAAACCAGCATAGATAGAGAAGTACTGATGAAATATTAGGTGTGCAAGGGGATCTAGGGGTGTTTGCAAGCTGCAGGACCCAGAAAAATGTTCTGTTTTTTATATTCCCTGTCAACAGCTGTGCAGGTGGGTGAGGCTGAAGGATCGTCTGGCATCACTTAGCACTGCCAGCTAAGGAGCCTCCTTGGCTGTGAGGGTGGGAGAGGGGGCAGATGGTGGGCAAGGGCTGCCAGGAAGGATGGAGCAAGATGTCGAGAAGGTCAAATGGAAGATCTGAATTGTAAGGGTGGACTTGACAATATGGGTGTTTTCTACATGAAACTTCAAAGCAGTGCTTTGAACTGAAAATGGGAATTCAAGAAGTAAATTAGAGGTCTTTATGTCACACGGAAAGAAATAAATCTAAAACTTCTTGGGGAGAATAACTTCCTGATAAATTTCGCAAACTAAGATTCCTGTGTCAACAGCATGACGGGATCATATATGTGAACTCTTCCACTAGAAGTGGAAGTCTTCCTCTAAGAGGAATCAAAGAGAAGCAGGCTCCTCTCCACTGCTTTTGCAATAGTTAAATCTATTTGCCTTAAATGCACTTGTTAAAAACCACGAAAATATCTTGAGGAATTGTGCCTTTCAAAAAAAGTTATTCAGCCTGGGAACAGTGTTTTGGAGGCTGATATTGGAGCAGATGCCTAGTTTCCCTCAGTGCTGTCCATCCAAATGCTGCGTTTAAGTTCACAGACCTTCTTGAGCACAAGGAAGAGGAGCAGGGGAAGATATTTCAGGAATTATGTTCTGAGCATCCAAATGCCTTACTCCTAAAAGGAGCTGGCATGCATTAACTGTGCTATGTGTGATTATTATTTATATGTCATTATTTTAGCAGGAACTGTAGTGATAGGATAAGGAAGAATGGGTTCAAACTGAAAGAGGGGAAATTTAGGTTCAATATCAGGAAGAAATTCTTTCCTGTGAGGGTGGTGAGGCCTTGGAAGAGACTGCCCAGAGAAGCTGTGGCTGCCCCATCCCTAGAAGGGTCCAAGGCCAGGTTGCACAGGGCTTGGAGCAACCTGGGGATAGTGGAAGGTGTCCCTGCCCATGGCAGGGGTTGGAATGAGATGAGCTTTAAGGTCCCTTCCAAGCCAAACCATTCTGGGATTTTATGATTATTATAGGTAACCTAGAGCTTTTAACATCCTAGTGCTGAAATATCTAAGCAGCATCAGTTTGCTGAATGTTATCAGCAAAGCATTTGCAAATGTCTTTTCAAGTCACATCTTTGCGGCTAAAGCCCATCTGTCAATTGAATGTGCTGATAAAAGGGGGCAAAGAGTTTTTTTGGTGATATGCACATTAGGACCTTGTTGGTGATGTCTCCTGTTATTAGAAGCTCTGTGATAGCTGGAGGCAGGTTTTGGGATGTGCCATAAACTCAAACCCTGGCCTGTGTACCCTTTTGTTGTAGCCAAACAGATGCACTGGAGCAGCAAAAGGAGACCTATTGTTTCCTGGGGAGCTGAGGTGAAGCTGTTACATCCTGGATCCCCATCCCTGGCAGTGTTCAAGGCCAGGTTGAGTGGGGTTTGAAGCCACCTGTTCTAGTGGAAGGTGTCCCTGCTCATGGCAGGGGGTGGAACAAGATGATCTTTAACGTCCCTTCCAAGCCAAACCACTCTGATCCTGTTCCATGATTCTGTATGTGCTTCATCTCTGGGGCTTTGCTGGAGGCATTCCCGTCTGTTTGCTGCTTCTCCTCACCCCCTCCTCCTTCCAACCACTGGCTGCACTTTGTATTTTCCCTTTTATTGCCTTTGGCTCTGTCGTGGTGGGCGGTGCAGTGGTTTTGTTCTTTACTTCATAATCTTTTGGAGGCTGTTGGACATAATTTCTTATTGTATTGGTGGAGGATTAGCTGAGATGATGGGAGATATTTCCTGTTTTAGCCAGTGGGATGGGCTTTGCGGGGCTTGTGCCTTCTTTTCACATGGTGTAATGCTTTGTTTGGGAATGTGCACAAGCAGCTCAGATATGGGAAGAAAACGCAGCCCCTGAAGCATGATTGCTCTCATTTGTGGCAAGAAGCCACAGAACATGCAAAATTACTGGTATTCCCAGGCTGGACAGACCTCAGGGCTGAGTTGGGGTCACTGATGTCTTCTCATGCCTCTACATTGCAATGAGGGGCTAATAGATTCCCTCTGCTTATCCTGAACTTGTCTTTATAGAATCATAAAATCACAGAATGGGTTTTAAGGGACCTTGAAGATTGTGTTGTTCCAACTATCTGCCATGGACAAGGACACCTTCCACTGGATCACGTTGCTCCAGGCCCCGTCCAACTTGGCCTTGAATACTTTGAGGGATGGAGAGTGTATGGTTCTTCCCTGGGTAAGGACTGGTGAACTTGAATGGTGCTGGTACCCTGTGCTTCGTACATGTAGACGTTTAAGTCAAGGGGTGCTGCAGGGAGTCTTTCAGGGAGTTTGGAAAAGGCAATGGCTGATAGAGGAGCAGAGGGTGAGTGGTCATCAGTGTGGGTGCAGAAGTGTGTCTGCAACCAACTATATGCAGGAAAAGAGCAAACAAGCTTTTCAAGAAATAAAACAATGCCTGGAAAAAGGTTGGATTTCTGGGAAAGTGATTGGGGAAGGGTGGGTCTAGGTCCTGGTGATGGTATGAGGGTGTTATCTGGCATCACTCAGTAACCACAGCCCCTCTCAAGTTACTGCTTACTGGACCAGATGCGCTCTCCGAGGGAAGATGTTCTCTCTTGCAAGAACTCCTCAGGTCTCAGGACTGAACCTTGTGTTTGCTGTCTCTCATCCAGCTGTGAGGCTTCACTGACTCTTGAAAATCCCAGAGGCTCTGTCTTTCTTCTGCTCTGTCTTATCAGAACAAAGCAGTCTCACTGTCCCAGTCTAGATCCTGGATTTCTGTCTACCTTGGTGTCTAGCTTGGCTGGTGAGCTCAGATGCCCAGTGGGGCTTGTGTTCCTGGAGAGAGAGGTTTAGTGTTACGCTGGACATTGTAAGTGGAGACGATATTAAGATGGAAAAAAAAAAGGACTTTCCTGGTTCCAAGGCAATTTAGTTTTCTCTAATAATCAGTGATAGGTGGGGGGGGGAGGGATCGGCTGTGACATGATCCCTTTGCAATGCTCTGTGAAGACAAGGGCTGCAGACTCCTTCAATCTTCCTGCCAATTCCGAGTGTGGAATGTGGTACCAAATGCTGAAAACCCAGACAGTTCAAGAGTGGAGGAAGGAATTAATGGTTGTTGGGGATAAAAATGCCCCACATTCCTTGTTGCTTGTAGTTTGTGCTGATCTGGTCCCTTGATATCATAGACTATCTGAGATCAGCTGCTCTAGCAAACGTGCCTTGGGTTTTACTGAAATGCAGTGCTGAGGGATTATCACTTCAATCATAGCAGGAAAACACAATTTTGACTTTAAAAATCCCCTAATTTCTTTTCATGGTCCGCTTCACTTTCTTTCACTTTTATTTTTGTTATGGAGCAAGCATGTGGTCCATAACATCACTCATATGAGTTGTCTTTGATTTTCAGTGAATATATGTGGGAAGGAACTTCTAAACAAATTGGCGAAATCCTTAACACAGTGATGTGACTTTCCTTCTCTTGTCAACCCCTGCTGGTTTGCTGGTCACTTCCAGTGGGAGCAATGGGGGAAGGACTGTTCCCTAGTCTGAGCTGTGAGTGCTTCATCCCTTAACTGCCTTAAATATTGAAAATGGAACGTGCTGGCTTGAGTTGGTGGAACAGCGTGGCTCAGAAAAAGCAATTGCTGATGTGTGATAAACCAGCAGAACCTGCCTTTAATGCACATCTTCTTCCAAAGGGTCACCACAGCCCAATGTGGAGCTGGTGGGACCTCACACCAACCTGAAAGGAGGTAAAGAAACAAGGACAGGGATTCTTCCCAGCAGCCAGAACAGTGAGCAGTTCTCACTACTTCCATTAGTAGAAGGTTTGTATGTCAGAGTTGGTTTTTTGGACATCTGGCTTTGGATAGGTGTTTATAGCTGAGCCAAGGGAGGAATAGGTGGCTGAAGAAGTGATCAAGCTCCTCAGCCAAAGTCTGTCAGACCACACTTTAAATGGACATTGAACAGCAGAGGCATTTATGAAGGGTTTCTCTCCTCTCCCTCTCCCTCTCCTCTCTGAGAGTAATTAGTAATTTGTCTCTGAAAAATATGGAGAAAGAAATAGCTTGGGGAAGGGAACGGGAGCTAAACTGTTCTCCAAAGCTCCTAGTGACATTTTTAATCTGTGCTGCTCTATCTCCCATTGACAGTTTTTGAAAAACTACTAATGGCTCTTCATGCTAAAGTCAGCTCTTTAAGGAGTTAGAAATACCAGAATTCTTCCAAAGAATCTTATTTTTATTATATTCCCAGACTAGTACTGGAAACTGAAGAGCTTTGGAATAGAACTGGCTGCAACTCCAGCAACTCTTGAAAGAGAGGAAGTTATGGGAAAAAAATCCCTTTTTTGACAAGACCCTTTTTTCTCTCTACCATAGAGAAGGAGGTGGGAATCCAACATTAAAAAGTGCATTTTTGAACTTCCTACAACATATTTTTTTCCTGAGGTTTTCCAGGATATGGCAACTGGCCCCTCAAAGGGTGAGGTGACTCACAGTTGTACCTGTAGGAATATTTAAGATTAGATCTGCTCTTACTACAGTGAACGTGTACCCTGAGGTTGAGGTTTCTGGAAATGTATGTTCTTCTACTGTGAATGGGAATTGCAGGTGATCTTCCAATGATGCAAGAGGAATAGAACCAGTGTTCAGCTTGGCTTTTGCCAGGTAGATAAGACATAAACTGATTTATCATTATATCATTAAACCACATTTTGCTCCACCTACATGCTGGACCAGGCACTGTCAGAGCAGAAACAACACATCAAGGAAAAGAAGAGCCCTCTGGGAATATCAGTGCTGATTCTGTTGTCATCCTGCTCTTCTTGGGTGAGAAGTTTTAGGCAAATAAAGATGTTTTCTCATCTCTAGGGTTTTGGACGTGCAGTAAGGGGGTGATGCGGAACAAAGGTCCCAACAGCAAGACCATCTCAGTTTTCGCTATGGCAAACAAACAGATTGAGGATCCTTCGCATATATAATAACAATGTTTTAATGTTTGTGGGGTTTTCACTATTATTATTTTAGCTGCCAAGAGCTCCTTGCCAGCTTGCTGTGGTTGTTGGGTGTTTTTAATCCTTGCTTGTTGCCTCTCTGTCCCAGCTTCCTTGGCCTTTTATGACTGGAACACCAACCTCGTGCCCTGCAAACACACCTTCCATGGCTTCACTCATGTGAGGCAGCTTTGATGTTGAAATCAATTTAAATGTGTGCTTGAGTGTTTATAAGATTGAGTCCTTAGTTTCTTAACCCTTGCCCAAGAAGTTTAGTTTAGTGTAGCTTTCCCAATAAATCCCTGTCTGCCTTATTTTGGAGAACAGCTCCATGTTTTCCCTCACTACAGATGTGTGAGACTTGGCACTGCAGTCATGCTTTTTTCCGCCCTTTGTTTTTGCTTATGGCTTTGTCTCTGGGTCTCCAGTATCATGTTTTCCCTCCTTTATGGCTCTGCATAATCAATTTGGAAAGCCAGGAAATAAATCAAAGCCTCAGATAATAACGTAAAAAGAATGAAGGGAAAAGCAGACATATGGATTTCATCAGCAACAGAGAATAACATGTATAACAATAACAACAGAGTGTAAATGAGTGTATATACTCACAGGAGGCTTTCCAAGAGGATTGTTTTTGTACATGATCGGGGAAGTTATTTTGTGGTTGGAGCTCTTTGGAACTGGCACTGCTTGAAATCTTTCCCATCCCTATTCTTTGCTCTTTTACCAAGTGACACTAAAGGTTTGGTGCAACCTGGGAATGGTTAAGCAATTTTGGGGACTTCTCTGGAGAGGACCTTCCTCGCGTGCTAAGCAGTGATGTCCTGTCAGAGCACCATGGCCTGGAGTTCGCTGCTTCTCCCCCAAACAAATTAATCAAGCGTGCAAGGCCTTCCCTGGCCAAGATAAATGATGGAGAGAACATTGTCTGATGGTGTCAAGCAACCTCAGCTTTGTGTTTGCTTTGAAACCATAGATCTCTATGCTTGGCTGGTGCTCCTGCATTGACTGACCCTGGGGGTGTTGGAGAAGGGACCACAGAGACCCTGCCATGGAGACTTGCAAGATTTGTGTTGAAAGCAGCAGAACATTTATGTTTTCTTTCCCATAGAACAGGGTTTTTCTTTGTTTAGATGCTCTTTTCCCTCTGTGATGGAAGGGCAAGTAAACTGCTGGCACATGCCATGATCTTGGACAAGGGCCTGGAGTGACAGGATGGAGGGAATGGCTTCCAGCTGCCAGAGGGCAGGGTTGGATGGGATATTGGGAAGAAATTCTTCCCTGTGAGGGTGGTGAGGCCCTGGCACAGGTTACCCAGAGAAACTGTGCCTGCCTCATCCCTGGAAGTGTCCGAGGCCAGATTGGATGGGGCTTGGAGCAAACTGGTCTAGTGGAAGTTGTCCCTGCCATGGCAGGGGGTGGAACTGGATGTTATTTAACATCCCTTCCAACCCAAACTATTCCATGATTCCATGATTCCATGATTACTTAGAGCTCTCAGATGAAACTGCTATTGCAGACTCTTAGGCTGAAGTCATTGATGCTTTAAATAAAGTGTTGGTTTTAGAGGTACTTTACCTCACCTCCCTCATCTTCTCTACCACCTTACTATCAGTGCACAAATTTCCTTCCTTTTCCCCATTTCTCCCAAATTCTGTATTAGCTGATGTGTTTTTTAGTTGGGTGGTGGGTGTTTAAACCCAGATGGCTTTTTTAAGAGCTTCTGGGGTAATCCCACTAACCATTACAGCATCAGAGGTGTAAAGACAATCTAAGCTAAGAGTGAGTTGTTCTTCGTGGTGTCCTCATCTGCAGATGGAAATTTAAGATCTAACCCCTACTGGGGCTTCCTCTCCCATGCTGGTTACTAACCTCTTCCAGAGGGATTTTGGTTAAATGTTTGTCAGTCCTTGAAAATTCCTGTAGGAAACTGAGGGGTTTTTTTCTACTGAAAAATCTTAGGGGAGAAATAAGAATTGTCAAAATTAAAGTGTTCTTAAGTCAGATATTCTGATTTACAGCCAAGCTAATGTAAAATCCTTAAAAAAGGTAATTCTGAGTTCTTGTTGCTGTGATGTGGAGGTGAAGAAATTGAGGATACTGCAAAAGTTGATCAGATAAGGCAAGGCAATCAGTTCTCCCCAGCTCATTTCACAGTCCTGGGCTTCTTTTGAGTGGAAATCCAGCTGCTTTCACCAGCAATAAAAATCACACATTTTTCTGCTTTAGTTTAGTTTTGAAAAAAACAAAATAAACTCTCCCTGGCAGAATCAACCAGTTGTCCTGTATCTGCATTTCATTGTGAAACAGCTTTTCCTAATCAGAGCTTGTGCCCTTTGTGCCATTTCTGGCTGGAATGGGCTGGAAATAGATGACAAAGCATAATCAGAGCTCAGGGGTTGTGACCACCCTCTACTGCAAGTGGAGGGGGTAAAAAAATTAGGAAGATGAAGTGTAGGTCAGGAGCGTCTCTGAGTTCCAAGTACAGCCCTTTTCAGTGTGAAAAACTGCCTGGTCCCAGCTCTGATTTGCTTTTCAGTGATGCCGTGTCTGGGTGTGGAAGGCTGTACTGTGCTTGGAGCCTTCACCCAGTGTTTTTAGAGCACCAGAGGTGTTTTTTCTCTTAGCAAATAATACCTGACCTGATGTGATAAGCTGGGACAAAATGCTGCAGTGCTGGTGCTCCAGTGGGTGACTTGAAGTCTGCTTTTCACCAGAGTTTGGGATGTGCCTGTTGCTGAATGAGGTTTGTTTTGTGAGGTTTTGCAAGTCCTGAGTATCTTGCTGAAACAAAACTTCTTTCTCAAGGCTTTTTCTGTGATATTGCGGTTCCTGGCACTCTAAGATAAAATCTTCTTAGGAGTGAAACAGACACTTTGGGTACATTTTAGTGATGAATAAGGTCCTATGACTCAGTTCAACTTGAGCAGAGGGTATCTCATAGAATTGCAAATCATGGAATGGTTTGCCCTGGAAGGAAGCTTAAAACTCATCTTGTTTCACCCCCTGCCATGGGCAGGGACACCTTCCACTAGACCAGGTTACTCCAAGCCCTATCCAACCTGACCTTGAACACTTCCAGGGATGGGAATCTCACCTGCTTGGCTGTGGCCCTGCAATGTGAACAGTCAGCAAAGCAATTCCTGAGACATGGCTGCAAAGTGGTCCCAAGCTGCAATACCTGTATTGCTGCAAGTGTGGGCTCAGCCCTTGGTTTTGTGTTAAAGAGCGGTTTAGAAACACCTGGATTGTTCTAATCAGAATTTGAGTCCATTTTTCTTGTGGTTCTCCCAGGTTCATCAAAGGCATTGTGTTCGGAGTCTGCTCTCGTTGGTGTCCATGGTGTAGATCAAGATTGGAGTAGTTGTTTTATTACAAAAACTGTGTTTGTTGCTGTGTTTTACCCAGAGAGTCCTTTTGAAGTTACTGAGGGGATGGAGAACTTGCTTTCTGATCCCATGAATCATTCACTGCCTGATTTGGGAAAGCATCAGGTCAATTCCATCACAGGGCAGGAGACTATGGCTTTGTCAGGTGGTGTGGACTGTGTTTCTGTTTCACCTAAACTGAAGCAGCTGCATCTTCTGCTCAAGCAGAAGCTCCTGTGTGTAGGTTTAGCTCTGTATTTTGACATCACTCAATATACACATTTTGTATATTGAGCTCTGAACTCCTTCTAAATTACGGTGGGCTTATTGTGGGCTTGTGCCTCAGTTTCCCCACTCAAATGGCAATTAAAGCTGCTCCAAAAGCTAACCAGGCCTCTTTCCATTTTATTCATACTTAGTCTAATGCAATAACACTATTAAACCACGAATGGTGACACCTTGAGGCTGCAAATTTATGATATTACAAAGTACTTGAAGCTTTGCAACCCCTCTTTCTCCAGACATCAGTGTTTGAATATGAAAAGCACTTTCATCAGGCTATTCTTCATCTCAAAACCCCCCTTTCGTACTCCAGAACCTCCCTCTCCCTACCTGTTGAAGAAATCTGTCAGAGCAGAGGGTGTTGTGTGGGAAGAAGGCTGTTTTGTTACCATGTGGACTGCAGAGATGGTTGTTTTGTGATGACAACAGGAACTAAAGGAGACCCTCCTGGGCTTTTCCCACTGGCACCATGTTGGTCAGGGGAGTGAAAACATGTGTTTGTGTTTCTGCTCTGTAAGTGGGGTGAATGTGAGTCACCAGGAACACGTTGGGCAGATGTTTGTGGTGATGAGGTGTCACTTTTATACAGTTACTCCTCTGAATGCAGCCACATTTTAAGGCTAGATTGCATGCCTGAGGAGCTGGGCTGAAACTGGGGAAAACCACTGAGACTGGAGTGGTCCAGAGCAAAGCTCTGGAAACCAACAGTGAGTTGAGAGTCCATACCTTGTTTTAAGCACAGCTTTAGAGACTTGGGAGCATGTGCTGTGCTAAAAGTCAGTGGGAGATAAATGACAGATCCTCGAATATTTTGGGAATTGATTCCTTTTGTTTGTTGTGATCTGTTTATATAGGTAGAGCACTGAGACAGAAGCTCTTTAATCTCCCAGAGTTTATGCACCTACCTCACAATGCTGCACATGGGCTGGATAAAGCAAAAAACAAACCAAACCCAACCAGAAAATAAAAATCAACTCAAGCGAAGCCTCTTTAAGCAGTTCAGAGCATACATCCCAAGGGTGCTTTTGACTATCTTGCCAATGCAATATATGTTTTATGGTCCTTTTAAAATGTGGGTAGAGTAATTGAGCTCTGTATGTGTTTGTGTTTGGAGCAGGGTTAGTGAGTTAACCCTTGCAGCCAGTTCTGGGCCACCTTTCCTCTTTTCCTGCCATAACGTGTGTAAAGGTAAGATTTCCTATGGTCTTTCAAGGTTTCCAGGAAGCAGTCCCTCTCTGGGGCTTGTAATGGACCTTTCCCAAGCCTGGTGCCATGATGTGACTGTGGATCTAGGAGGTGGCTCGGAAGGTCACAACTCCTGCATCTCATGTTGG
Source organism: Chiroxiphia lanceolata (assembly GCF_009829145.1). Taxonomy (NCBI): domain Eukaryota; kingdom Metazoa; phylum Chordata; class Aves; order Passeriformes; family Pipridae; genus Chiroxiphia; species Chiroxiphia lanceolata. Next base: position 7,234,465 of record NC_045659.1, on the reverse strand, counting down.
CAGCTCCTGGTTTCTTCCTTCTCCTGAGTATGTCCTGTTTTCAAGGGAAGAGGAAGGAGGTGATCTAGAGCATTACAAGGTGATCTAGAGCATTACAAGGTGATCTAGAGCATTACAAGGTGATCTAGAGCATTACAAGGCGATCTAGAGCATTACAAGGTGATCTAGAGCATTACAAGGTGATCTAGAGCATTACAAGGTGATCTAGAGCATTACAAGGTGATCTAGAGCATTACAAGGTGATCTAGAGCATTACAAGGTGATCACAAATTCTTTTTGACTTCAGTGTGGCCTTGTATCTTTCAATTCCATATTTAAATTTTGGGGAAAAATCTATTAATCTTACTTGCAAACTCAAACATTAATGAGGATGGAGTGAACTGTGCTCCAAAGTGATTCTGACTATTCCTTAAAGCATGAAGAATGTAAAAACCATGTTATTTTTCTTCTAGCTAACACAATAATAATGCTGAGATAATGCATTTATATCGGGCCTTGGTGACTAAAACTCCTAGGCTCTAATCCTAGTTTTAGAGTTTGTTATATGTTATTATTTGTGAGAGTGGCTGATGCTCTTGAGTACATGAACCCATTAGTTGCCTTTCTCAAGACAGACACACAGTAGGATTTTCGTGGCAGTCCTGTGCAGGGCCAGAAGCTGGACTTGATTTCAGAGAAGCTGTGGCTGCCCCATCCCTGGAAGGGTCCAAGGCCAGATTGAACAGGGCTTGGAGCAACCTGGGCTAGTGGAAGGTGTCCCTGCCCGTGGCATGGGATGGAATGAGATGGGCTTTAAGATCCCTTCCAAGCATGATCACTCTAGGGTTCCATGATCCTTGTGGGTCCCTTTCGGCTCAGGATGTTCTATGACTTTAAAGCAGATTTGTGAGGATTCTGATCACAACAAGCTGAGCTGTCAACTCTGAAACACAGGCACTGGATCCAGTGGGGACACCAGGCCTGTGTGATTTCATATTTAGCATCCAAACACCAAGACCTCCAAACATGCCAGCTGCCTTCCCAAAATATGGGCTGGAAAATCACCTCTCTCTGCCCTGGCTCTTCCTGTAGAGAAAGGAGGACTCATACCTACCTCAGAGCAGAGTTGTGGTCGATAATGTTCGCAAAGTGCTTTTTAATCCCCTGCTGAAAGGTCCTGTGCAAGTGTGAGTTATAATTATTACGTAAATGTGCCTCATATTTTCCTGCCCAAGCCCTCAGCTTGCCATAGAGGTGTTTTCCCAGTCTTTATGTGGATGCCTTTGGGTTTGTAGCTTCCTGGCCTGCTGTCGGCAGCCGGAGTAAGGCCCAGACTTCCAAAAGTGAGAATTAAATTTTTTTCATCAGCTTGGAAAGCCAAACCAAACCCCAAAACCACTTTCACTAAAACTTTCCTAGAGCAAAATTGATTATCCATCAACAGGGAATAGTTGCAACTTCATTAAGGATGGGTGAATGGCTCTAGTTCCTGCATACAGGTGCCCACCTTGGGAGCAGAGGTTAGTTAGGTCTCCTGGAGGGAGCTCAGACAGCTGAGCAAACATGGGCTCATCGTGTTGGATCATCAGTCTAAAATAAACCATGAGGTCATGCCTACATCACCGTGGCACCCTGCAATAATTAAACCCACTGCCTGGTTCCCCTGCAGCCCCCAACCCCAGCTTTGCTTACAGGTGTGTTGTTATTGAGCAGCTGGTGGAACAAATCCCTGCCAGTGCCAAGTATGAAACAGCTCAGGACCAGGCCAAAACTAACACAGCCAGGCCTGGGATGGAGCCCAGGGGGAGAAATTCTCCCTCTTGGAGATGAAAACAAATCGTAAATGTTAAAAGGCAGGAATTGGGGCTGTTGCTGTCTGCAGATTGAGGAATCTCTGTGACTTGTCCCAGGAGGAAAAGAGCTAATAGGTAGCCAAGGCGAAGGTTTAAAAATAGAGCTCTTTGCATAGTTATTTGGTGATGTGTTTGTCACTTCTGTGGCAACAAATCCCAGTGTGTTCCCAGCAGGTTTTTAATTTTGGGTGTTTGCAGTTTTTTTACGATGGGGTGGGGAATAGGGAAAATGGGCTTTGGAATAAATTACTTTGGAGGTCTTGGAAACCAGGTAAAGAGCTGAGTCGGATTCTCAGTCACACTGGCACCATCCCATTGGAATTAACTAGGTGGGTTTGAAACTGGGGAGGCAGTCCAGTGAGCCCAAGGTATGTGTGAAGTGATATGTATCCCAAGAAATTGTGGCTGCCCCATCCCTGGAAGTGTCTAAAGCCAGGTTGGACGGGGATTGGAGCAACCTGGGATAATGGAAGGTGTCCCTGCCCATGGTAGGGGTTGGAATGAGATGGGCTTTAAGGTCCTTCCAACCCAAACCACTCTGGGATTCTGTGACTCTCTTCTCACATGAGTTTATTCCTCTTACTCTCTCTTATTGAGGGATGTGCCTCACACAATGCAAGATGCAGGTGATTTTCCCATCAGCTGGGATGTGCTGGCTGATGGCCTCCAAAATCTGACCACAGAGGGTCACTACTGGGAGCTGAGTTTCCCAGAAGAGCCTGCTACTCTGAAATTGGGGTTTCTACTGAAATGAGCCCTTTCTGCATGCCTGTTCCTGAGCAGCAGTTATTGTGGGGAGCAGAGCCTGGGGCTGCCAGTAAATGGGAAAGCTGATGCTGCAACTCTGTTTGTTCACTTCGTAGGTGCTGTAGCTGTCATTAATACAGGCATTCTTATTCCAGAAACAGATTTCACAGTCCCTGCTGTGGCAGAATTGCCTGTCTTTGGCAATTTGGGTCTCACAACAGCATGTATGTAAAAAAACAGTATGTAAAAACTCCAGCAAAGCCCCATATGTCTCACTTTCCTTTGTAATTTTAAGACATTAAATGATTGCTGTGAATTTCTTCCACATTTTTTTTCCATTTATTAAGAGCACATCTCTGAGACCCTGTTAGAAGATGCGCTGGGGAAATACAGGATTAGATAGGAAACTGGATTAGCCCCTTAGGACTTCAACAATGTGGCTTTGGTTTAATATAGATTTTATTTAATATACTTCCAGAAAAATGCAGTGTTGCATAGCTGAGATCTGATTTTCCCACCCTGTTTTCTCCACAGATCCATTTTCTTGACTTTTTCTCATCTATAAATACAGAGCAGGTGGAGATTTCTCTGGGAACATGGTTTGATCTGTGGGGAAGAGCTGGGCTTCAGCTCCCCCTTTTCAGATGAATATGGTGTCCCTTTCCCTCTGTTCCAGTACAGACAGGTTAAGGGAGCAGGAGGAAAACTCAGCCCCCAGCCCTCCTCTCCCTGCACAACTGGGAGTCCTCTGGTGCAGCTCTTTTTGTTGTTATCTCTGACAGGCAGGTGTTCCATTTTAAGTTGGGATTTCTGGTCTCTCTGGCTTTGCTTGGTCCTGCTCCCATCAAAGAGAAGATCCACATGGGGAGAGAACGTGACTTAGCACAAGATCCACTGCTCCACTGACACTGTTCCGACATATCCTGGTGTCTCTGACACTGTGTTATGTACGTGAAGCTCTTGGTCTTCATGTGCCAAAAGGAAGATCTTTTGGAAGGTGGTAGTCCAAGAGAGTCAGAGCAGACAAGAGGGCTGTGTATACCCTCGACTTCCCACAGGGAATCAAGGCTTGAATATAACACCACAGAGAAATTTAATTCCATTAAGCCAACACAATATGGCTCTTCCCTAGTGTCTTGTGTCAACAAGCCCTACTAGATGTTGGGCAGGATCCTCGAGGGAGTTGAGAAAAACATCTTCCATGTGCAGCAAAAAAGAAATAAATTTTAGGAAGAAATTGTTCCCTATGAGGGTGGGGAGGCCCTGGCACAGGCTGCCCAGAGAAGCTGTGGCTGCCCTGTCCCTGGAAGTGTCAAAGACCGGGTTGGACAGATCTTGGAGCAACCTGGGATAGTGAAAGGTGTCCCTGCCCATGGTAGGGGGTGGGACTGGATGGGCTTTAGGTTCCCTTCCAACCCAAACCCTTCTGTGAGTATCCTGAACCTCAGGAAGGGACGAGGCTACACTAGGAATTTTGTCGGTCCATTTTTCTTGCTGCAGCAAAGGCTTGGCTGACAAAAAAATGTTGCAACAGATGAGGAGGGAGATGCATATGCAGCCCCCAGAGACTGGGAACAGAAGTTCTGCAGAAAAGCACAGGGAATGGGAAATGTCCTGCAGAATGGCTTTTGTTGCATCTGTGGACTGAATGCAGTTTTGCATTTGGCAACCTTTGGAGTGTGTACCCAGGATTAGATCTAAATTCCTTTAAAATTCAGATTTGGGTTTGCGAGGGTCAGGACAGACTAAGCATTTCCCAAGTGTTAGGCTGGAATTATAGAATTTAGGTCAGGATTCCCAACTAAAAATTAATTTCTCCTTACAGGATGTATCCTGGGCACGTGGATATGTATCAGGAGCGGATTTAGCCAGGGGTTTGAGAATTACCTTGTTAAAAGTGAGGTGGGACAAACCAGCCATGCAGGTCAGAGCTGCATGATCATGCAAGACAAATCTAGTGGAAGGTGTCCCTGCCCATGGCAGGGAGGTTGAACTAGATGACCTTCTGACCCAAACCATTCCATGATTCTGTGAAATCATGGTGAAAGTTTGATGGGAAAATTTAGGCAGCCAGAGCATGAAGAAAAGGGCAAGAAGGTTAATTCACATTATCCAAGGTTTCTAAACAACTGAATGATCAGGAATGGGGATTGTACATCCATAGCATGATGCAGGTGACAGGATAAAGGTTACCTGGCATCACTGAGATCCAAAGTGGACAATACTTGGAATCAATTCAACGTCTTGACTAAGAGAGCTAAAGAAGAGAGATTTTTTTCGGAAGAAATCTGAGGGTCACTAAGCAGTGATGCTGGTGCCGGTTGAACCTCCATCCCTTAGTAACCGAGGAGCAGGTGGAGCAGAAGTTGTGCAAGAGCAGAGAGAACCAGGTTTGCTTCTCTTTCCATGAGTGCATAGAGTGCTAGGCTGCTTGGGACACCATCCAACTTGAAACCAGTTGGATCCAACTCCCCACTCCCTGCTGATTCCATGAACAGGAGTGGCACTGAAACCACTTCTGGAAGGACTGATGCTGTCTCCTGTTGCCTCACCTTGGAGGAGTGCATTCCCCTCCAATCCCAGATAAGCTGCCTGCTGTTTAAATGGAGTTTGTGTTGCAAACACCAAGCCCTTGCTCCAGGAGGAGAGCTTGGCATTCCTCTTGCTCTCCTGCTGGGTGGAAATGCGCGATCCAGGGTCTGCTTTGCTGAGGTTGGATTTATTATTGGCGACTGGCCTCTGCCATTGACTCCATGATTCCTGCTCTGATCCTGCAGGATAACTCTTTCCTAAGCTGGTCTCAGAGGGAACTTGCATTCTTTTCTTATCTCCCACCAGCATGAGTTATGCTTGCAGAAATTAGTCCTTATTTATTAGCATAGCCCAGCCAAAAGCCATCTCCAAGATTTCCAGTTGCATGTGCAAAAATTCCCCCTCCCTTTTCTAGCTCCCCTGGGGAGATTCATTAGGAATAACCTCACCTTTCAGATGCTTCTTCAAGGATGTTGACTTCCAAGATGTTTGGAGATAGTGTCCCAAAGAGGCTTGTGTATTTAACACATCTGTTTTCACTAAAAGCAGCGCTGAAAGAGCCTCTGGAGAGCTGTGAAATAACACAAGGGCCTTTATTTCTCCCTCAAGCTGTAAACTGAGGCAGCGAAACTAGGATACAAGGGGGGAATCGCTTTTCCTTCTTCCAGATTCAAAACAATCAGGAGTAATTTATAATCTGGTCCTACTTATGGTGCTTCCCAAAGTAAGGAGTGCGGAGCCCCACAGCAAAGCATCCGCCTCATCTCCACATGTAGGAGTGAGCAGGACATGAAATTAAAATAAAACTAATGGGAGACCCAGCTGGACAAGGACAATTTTGGATTTGGTTGAAAGTCAGAGGATGCACAGAGGTAAAGAATTACAAAGGCGATGGGAGGGATTGGAATCAGTAGGGAAAGGTGCTGAGGAGGATCAGATGGATCAGGATATCAGAGCCTGAAGGGAGAGATGCAAGATCAGCAGCTCCCAGAGACCAAGAAACCATTAGGGAAAGCAACATCAGTGCAGAGGTAGTTACAGTGCAATTAATAAAACCTCTTTGTTGCTACACACCACTGGAACTCAGTTATTACAGAGCTGCATCTTGGAGCTGAAGTGGTCAGAAAACAAGCCCTAGAGCAGGGAATGCAGCAGGGCTTGTATTCCCTCTGCTTGTTCAGTCCTACACTACTGTAATCCCATTTGTTTGTGGGAAATGACTCTTGATTTGTGTATGCAAGAGGAAGGAAGTGGTCTCTTGAGACAGGGTCAGCCCCTGGATTGAGCGTGGTTCAAGGTGTTCGCCAAGCAATCGGGAAATGTGGTAAGTCCCTGGTTGTATTCCTTGCTGACACTCTCCTCAAATACCTGCAAGGTGGATTTCCATGCCTGTGGCTCCTGCTGCAATTCATGGAGATTTGTCCTAGATGGGTTTTCATTGGGGGTTGCTTTGCTGGAGAGAAGAGATAATCAAGAGATGTGTACCAGTCAACAAGGAATCATGAAGGAAAAGGAAAAAACCACTAATCTCTGAGCTGCCAACAACTATTAAAACCTCAGATTATTTGACTGGTTCTTCACAGACAAGACATTTTTGATCCCAGTGCAAAGAAACATGGGCAAGACACTGGGTTACAAGCCAGAAATATCATGTAACCAGTAATGGCCCTTTATTGACGTAGGAGGTGGGATGGTTTTGATAAAATAAGAAACCACAGAAATTATTTTCTATGCATTTAAATCACAAAGAAACTCTTTGAGGAGTTTTTTTGAGGACTGTGATTATTATTTTTTTTCCTGTGTCCTTTGTTTTTGCTTGTTCCAGTATTGAACAGAAAGGGAGTTGACTGCAGGAGGAGCTTTGCATCCTCTTTGCTCAGGGAGGTTATTATTGCCTCCACCCTGTGGGTTTTCCCTGAAAATGATCTGGGAGGAGCCTGGGTGAGATGGAAATGGTGGAAATCACTTTTCACTGGCAAGGAGCACTTGAAATAGATCTGCATGTGTCTTGGACCAGTTGTTACACCAAAAATCTAAGAGCCCTATTTAGCTGCTGACAGGTGAAATGAAACTGGATGCAATTTTTGGGATGCTTTTGGTCATGTCTGTGTTTTCAGGGGGTGGTGGAGTGGAAAATTTGGAGGCCTTGATGTGCTTCTTCCCTAGTGCACCTCAGACTGTTCAGAGTTTGCTTTTTAAGGTGTGAAGATGGACACACTTTGTGTTCTCTCATCTCTGTTTGGGGATTACTTGGGTCTTCTTCCATCTCAAACCACGTCCCATCAGGGTCCTGCAGGAATCACACTCAATGACTGGGGTTAAACTGATCCCAACAGTCCCATTTTTGTGGTGTATTTTGCTGCCAGTTTTCTTCACCCATTTTGAAATCAAATGGTTCGTGAAGACCTAAATTAATTTGAGGTGGGAATGTTAAGTATCATTAAACATGATTAATCTCTTGCTGCTGCCAATCCCACAATCATATTTGGAATCTTCTGGCTGGATTTGTAGACAGAATCCTTGAGCTTTTTGCAGCCTGGTGTTGTGTGAACCAGGTTGTTGGTGTTCAGTTTCCTCCATTTACTTTGTTCTTGGTGGTTTTGGGCAGGAGGATATTCATGTATGAAATTAGGGAAAAAGGTCAACAGGTCTGTATGGGATTTGTGCTCTGATTTATTTGGATGTGTGATGTTACATAAAAGTAAACTCTCAGAGTACCTTTATCTCAAAGTTTACAAATACAAATAAGTCCTACACAAAACTTAGTGCACGTTGAAAGATTCAAATATACACATGCAGAGTGTTTATTTGAATGTACTCTGGGTTCCTCTGTTGGTATTCAGCAGTGGCTGTTTCATTGTAGGAGGTCCAAAAAGTTAATTCACCAAAAGAAGTGGAGTTTTGGAAACAGCAGGGAAGGGACTGAGGCTATTCGTGGATCTGATTTTCGGTTTCCTTATTCAGTTTTTGGAAGAAGTTTGTTTTGGCTTGAGCCAAACCAGTCTTTTTCTGAGATCTTCATTTGCCCAGCTCTGATGCACAGCCACATACCAAGCCAAACTCAGTAAATTTCTCAGACTTATTTTTTTCCAGGGCTCTTTTCCTCCTCACAGACCTCCCAAAGAGCCTGCACTGCAGGTCCCGACATGGACATTTTTCCTTGGGATGCTGCTGGGTTTGGAAATGGTATGTTGGACTTGCCTGAATCTGCTGGAAACATTTTCTCCTTAAAGCTCTGCTGCGTGTGAATGCACAGGCCTTACAGATTATGCTGAGCTCTCACAGATGGACTGGGAAGAGCCAGTGCTGAAGTTAAATCCAGCACAACTGGAGTCAGGGAATTGTCCTGGCAGGGAGGGGGGTTAGAAACTACAGCAGGTGGGGTAGAGCATTAAATCAGGTCTATGTGCTAGAGGATAATCACAGAATCTCAGAAGGGTTGGAAGGGATCTTAAAGAACATCCAGTTCCACCCCCTGTCAGGGACAGGGACACCTTCCACCAAGACCAGATTGCTCCAAGCCCCGTCCAACCTGGCCATGGACACTTCCAGGGATGGGGCAGCCACAGCGTCTCTGGGCAACACCTCACCACCCTTATAGTAAAGAATCCCTTCCTAATATCTAATTTAAACCTTCCCTCCTTCAGTTTAAGGCCATTCCCCTTGTCCTGTCACTCCAGGCCTTGTAATGAAAATCATAATTTAATAAAGATGTAGTGGTAAGGATCTGTCTCTGGATGTCTTTATACAGGGATTGTGTGGCATGCTAGGAGTCTTAATGTCATTCCCATTCTCACTGATCTGTGCTTCCAGTCCAAATCCAAATCCAGCAGGTACCAAAATGCACCCTGGTATAGGTGACTCCTGGGGATATTTGCACCCCATGAGTCAGCTCTGGCTCTGCCACTGTGCCTGTATCCCTTCCCTGCCCACACAATTCCCTGTCTGTGGGGATTACCTGTATGGGATATTCCCCATTTCACTTGCTCTCACTGCCTTCAGCACCACACCTTTCCTACCTATTTTAAAGACCGTTCCCACAGCTGTAGGCTGCCCATGACCAGGAATTTGCAAGGACATTACTCTCCCTACTACCCTCCTGACAAGAAAGAGGTTTTTGTTGCCTTCCTTAGCTTGGTTCTTCCCCTCCAAAGCCCTCATAAAGTGTCAAGATTTAAGACCAGCTCCTTCAGCTTCAAGAGGCACATCTGTTTCTATTCCTTCAGCCCCATGGACTGTTTTATCCCAAAGTTTTGGGGACTAAGATGTATGTGTGACATGATGAGAGATCTGTGGAGCAGAGGGACGGGGTTATAGATCCACAGATTAAAGAGATAGCGAGGGCCAAGTGCCAGAGTGGTTGTGTCACTTGGAAGAGCCACGAGCTGGGCTTAGCAGCACAAGTCTTTCCAGGGCTGGTGACTCACTGGCTGACATTTTTGGCCACTCTCCTGGGCTGGAAGGGGCACAGGGAAAAGCCATGGAGCTGCTATTGGAACTCTCCCTGCCCTGGGCAAAGGGCTGTGGGAGAGGGGCATTTCGGGGGGATTCCTGGTGCCTTCTGATGCATGGTGAAAAGGGTTTGGTCCAGCACTTGGAGTTTTAGATGCTGCATTACTCATGGTGATAACTTTGGGCTACATTTAGGAGAGAATGAAAGGTTCATGTCTCATTCTCCCTGAGAAACTGGGGGAAAAAGATATTTTAAGACACTTTACACAGTCTGTGAAACCTGAAAATTTCCCAGTTGTTCCCCATTTAAGTGTTACAGATGTAACACTGTATCTTTCCCGTCTTTTTTCCAAGGATAATTCTGTGTGTTCTTTTCTTTTTGTCTGCTGTTGCTGTTCTGTGTTTCAGTGGAAAAATATTGAATATGGCATTTAGGAATTGGCTCTTAGCTTCTTTTTCTGCATAGAAAGTGATTAGAGCTGTTTCAGCATCTGTATTCCAGCAGAATGGACCTGAAAAACTTAAATACAACTTGTCTGTGCAAAGTGGGTTTGTTTTGGTTTGTTTTTTTTTAATTGTGGTTTGTTTTTTTGTTTGTTTTTTTTTTTTTTTTTTAATGCTGTGCTGCCTGAGTCCGTACCTTCCCTCTTGCGGGTGCCCTGTGCCTCTTCTGCCTTTGGCACCTGCTGAGTGTGTGTTTAGAAGGTAAGGAAATTGGAAGTATTTTCTGTCATGCATCTAAAATAAGCTTAAAATCTCCAGTTTAGGCTTCCAAATTTGAGTAGGGAGTTGAAAGAATCAGAACTACACCTCTTGGTTTTGGTACAGAATCCCAGTTTTCTTGTTTTTCAACAACAGATGTGCTTTCAGATTTGGGTTTGCTGAAGGGAAGGAATTTTCCCTTTTTAAAACCACTTTTAACTTTCTTTTCCACACTGAGGAAATCAGGAGAAAAGCAGGAGAAAAAAACAGTTTAAACTTGTGGCAGGACTATTTCTGTAGGGGAGGAACAACCACAGGCTGGTGACCAAAGGGAGAATTCCCTTTGGAAACCTCTGGCAGGGCAATGTTGCTGCTCTTTCCAGGTGACAGCTCCCTGTATCATCTCCCTGATCCTTTCTTTGCCAACATCTGCTCCACAGCCTGTGAAGTCACCAGAAGTTTTGCCCTTCATTTCCAAGGCTCTCAGATAATGTTTTGTACTCATGCAAACTAACGTGAGCATTAAATATCCTAAGTCTACTTGGCTTTTTCCATAAAATGTGTCATTTAAATAACTCAATTAAAGGAAGCCCTTTCATTTTAGATGATGTTTAGATGATGCATATAATTGCCCTGAGTGCAGCTGTCCAGCTGGCAGGGAGGTTGTAAAAGATGTAAAACATATTAATAAAAACAAGACCCTCCTTGGGTTTGGACTCTGTAAAGGGATGGAAGGCCAGGGCATTGCATGGGGTTTGAAAACAGCCACAGGCACCAGGGCAGAAATCTCTTTCTTGACCTCATCTGTCTTGAATTTTATCTCAAACTCATGGGATGTTCATAGAATATCCTGAGTTGGACCTACAGGGATCATTGAGTCCAGCCCCTGGCCCTGCGCAGGACACTCCAACAATCCCACCCTGTCCCTGAGAGCGTTGTCTAAATGTTCCTTGAGCTCCGGCAGCCTTGTGTCCATGACCACTGCCCTAAGGAGCCTGTTCAGTGCCCATCCACCCTCTAGGTGAAAACCCACTTCCTAATATCCAACAAAACCTCCTCTGACCCTGGAATGTTAGGGGGTTTTATCTCTTTGTTGGCAGCTCAGCGCAGCACAACCAGGGAAGGGATGAGTCCCATGGCTTTTGCCCATCATGCCTGAAGGATTGGTGAGCCCTGGGCTCCTCCTTGCACAGTCATCTTGAAAAGAGCCTTTCTGGGATGCAGGAGGTGGCTGGTTGTTTTCCTGCCTCCTGCCTTACACAGCCTGCACCAGGAGGACAGACAAATGCTCCTTGCCACATCCCTGTGAACGGCTCTTGGCTCCCTCTTCCCTCTGTCCCCTCCAGCGCATCCATCTGCAGAGCAGAGCAATGTGAGGAGTGACTCCCTCTGCAAGGCAGGATTGTCTTTGGGAAGGGGCCAGCTCCATGTGTATAATATTTCCATTAACTCTGGGAATGAAATCCCAGGCTTGGGGCCCAGGCTGTGCTGGAGTCATGATGCTCATCCATCACAGGGATATCAGCGAGGCCAAAGCACAGCGGCACCCGGGGGTGGAGCTCCCACCTGCTTTGAGAGTGGCAATGCCTTCCCGTGATGTGATGGCTTCCAGGACGATGTCACCCGGCTCTGAACTGTTCCTGAGATCATTGTGGGGATGTGCTGAGGACGGTCTGAGTAATGCCTAGTGCTGCCAACTTCCTACCATGGAGCTTCCTGGCATGGTCCTGCTGCTCCAGGTCACCTGCTGCCATTCCCAGTGCTTCAGGGAAGTGACAGCGGTTCCCTGGCTTGCTAGGATTAGCTGGAGTTTCTTCTCCCAGGCGTGCAGAGAACACACATCTGGTCAGCAGGGACATGCTTTTCCAGGACCCTCTTTTCTGCACCTAGTCCGTCCCAGCTGGAGCCAGGAATCCTTCGCCCCGGAGCCTTGCTGTGCTGACACATCCTCTCTAGCCACAACAGAGCAAATCCTGCTTGTTGTTTTTTTATTAATACTACTCAAAGCCAGAAAGTGCTTAATATTTCCCTTTTCCAAAGGGTTTGGGCCACATCAGGTCCTGCAGGGATGTGGCTGTGTTCTTTTCTTCCTGCGTGCACCAGAAGCCTCGGAGAGGGATTCAGGTGGGATGGGTTCCTTCTCCAGCTAAAATAAGAGCGATCCCACCCAGTTAACACAAGAAAATCATCCCTGCTTCCATGAAAAAGCATCTCCCACCTTATATGGGACCCCCCTTTCCAGCTCCATCTCAGGATCTGTAATGCCCACCAAGGATTGCTCCATTTGTAGAGCTTGACCTTGTCTGCTCAAGTAATATTTGAACCTCCCTAGCCCTCAGAATGCAGGAAAACAATCCCAGCACAACCTCCCCATGCTGTCACTTCCACTGACAGATCCCAGTGATAAAGTTACTGTGGTTTTTTCGCCACTCTGTGGTCTGGAACACCTGAGTGTGGAAGAGGGACTTTTCTCCATCCACAAAATCTGCTGGAGCCCTCCAGGAAAGGATAGCCAAGGCAATTTTGATGCTCCCCCTCTGCCTCTTTGTAGCCCTGGTTGTTTTATTTTTCCTCTTACCCTCTCTCTCCTGCAGCACAAAAGGACATTCTTGTCCCCAAGTATTTTTTTCTGCATATTTGCAGCGTGAGCAAAGCAGGAGGGGTGATGGCAAGGAGGGGGATTGAAAGGTTTGGGAAAAAATCTCACACAGGGCTTAGTTTACAAGGGACAGCTGAGTGTATAAAGCCTGTCTCCGAAGAGGGTTGTTAGGAGCTTTTCTGGCAGCATTTCCCCTCCTTCCCCTCCTATCCCCAACCTCTGGCTAAGCTGCTCTGAGGGAAAAAAAGAGCAGGGAAGGAGGGGGAAGAATTTTTGAATGCTCCAAAAATCAGACCTCAAAAAAACCCCTACTGACACACACAGTGAGGCTCATGGAGCTGAGCAAACCAACCTGGGGGGAGTGGGTTGGGGGGCTCTGGGGAGGTGGGTGAAATGCTGCCGGTGGGGGTCAATCATTTCTGCATCCAAGACGTTTAATAGGAAAAATAATCCCAAAGAGGGACAAATGCCCCTGTCACACAATAAGGTGGTGGCTCGCTTGGCTGGGGATCCCAAGGCATTCCAGGCACATAGTGCCCATAAAATTCACTATGAATCCCCATCCCAAACAGTTCTGTTGGGGACTGATTTCCCTTTGATGGCTCACAGAGCAGAGAATGGGTGCCAAGGTAAGATGCCTTTCCCAACAGATTCCTGGTAACTCCACCTCCCTCCTCTGTGTACCTTCCTTATCTATGGTGTGATTAAAACTCTTGATATTTCAATAATTGGGATTGGGTACCAAAATCAGGAGTCTCTGTCTATACACATGGAATTGAAAATGCAATTTCTGGGATGCAGGAGGCTTTTGCTTTCTGGAAATTCTATTCATAAGAATGAGAGATGCCTCACATCAGTAGCAGATTATTCCTCATCCTTGGGCTATGGGAAGCAAAAGGCTTGCTGTTAGCATAGGGCTTTTCCTCTGGTATTGATATCGTCTCTGGATCTCAGCAAACCTTTCAACCTCAAGATTAACTTTCAGGCCTGTTGTGGTCACAGTGTTTGATCTGGGGGCAATTCTTGGCCAACAGGGAGGACGCAGGAGGGTCTAAATGCTGCCCACCACCACCACTAAACATCTTTAATTAAAATATTAATCCATACAACCCTGATTTTTGCTAGTTGTCACACTGTAACATGTTTTCATCCTGTCCCAAAGCAACATTGGTGCTGTGAAAACACAGTTTCTAAATCTGCATTTCATTTGCACCCTGTGTGGGTGCATGCACAGGTATGTGCACAGTACTTCAGCTGAGACAAGTGCTTATTGGAAACATGTTTGCTGGGAATTCCACATGGAACCCTCATTAAACACCATGGGGTGGAGGGAGGGATTACTGCCTCAGGCTCTCTCTGCGAGATCTCTCAGCACCATATGCAATAAATATGGTTTTAGTAAGCACTCATTAATGAGTGGACAATAACAGCTTTATTAAGCTTAAATTAAAGGCATGCTTGTAAACCTTAAGCTGATATTATATGGTGTAATGGAATATACTGGAATTTGGCTTTTTTAAGGCAAGAGCAGGTCATTGAGGGGGGAAGGATGCATTCCCTGATGGTCTGGTCCTGCCCTAGGATCTGTGTTTGTCTGTGGAGCTTTTTTCAGTACTGGGGCACCGGAGCGTCCTCTGGAGGAGGGATCCACTGTGATCCCTCACTATCCAGTCACTATTTCAGTGAGGATGTTGGGGCAGGGTAAGAGAACTGGCTGAGGTTTCTGCAATGTTGCCTAAGCCTTGCTTGCAATAGTAATTTGGGATGGGGGAGAGATTTTAGCCCTGCTGTCCTGCCCATGGGATGGAACAGAGCCTCTTCCCCTCTATTCCCCTGTAGCATCTCAAGGAATGCTCATTCCCTTGCAATAGCAGGGTGTTGCAGTGCAATATTTAGGTCCTGTCGTGTCTCCATGGTGGGCATTGCATGAAGACAGCCTGTTCCACACTGTTTTAATTCTTTGTGGGAGCTGGAGCTCCTTGAATTCTTCAATAAACAGCACTTGATTTTTTTGCAGCTGCTTAACCCCTGTCTACCAAAATCATGGGGATGGATTTCATGCCCAGAGCTGTGTGTGGTATTGGGTTGACAGTCTGGGATCAGGTACCTCTCCCATTATCCTTGAGTTTTGTAAGCAGTAAGTATGGAAAACAGTCAAAGGACTAGTCATTGCTTTGGGACCCAAGGGAGCAGGCAGGAGTGAAGGATGTCAAAAAGGAATCCCATTCTTTATCAGCTGATGATAAAACCATGGTAAAATAGCAATAACACCTGGGCACAAATATTTAAAGTACATTAAGCACAGAGGTTTGGCTGGAAGAATCTCAGGATGACCTACGACAAACTCCCAAACCATTGGAAAGCTATTTACTGTATCCTGTCCACTGCTGTTTTGCCATCTCTGCGTCCTCCCTGTGACTGCTGAGCTCTGCAATTTCCTTTCCTAGAAAGGTTAGTTTACATTTTGTGCTTGCTCCTGCAAACTGGTTTTCAAGCCTGAAACCATCAGATCCAGTCCTTCCCAGGATATCCAGCCCATAAATTCATCTCCCTGGCCGTGCAGTGTTTGGGTCGTGTCTCCAATGCTCTCTTTGTTTTGACAGAGCTGACTTTGGAGATGGGCCAATGCAGGTAAGCTCAGACCTCTCCTGTATCCAGATTGGATCCCTGCACAGAAAGGCATGCCAGGATTGCTGGTCATCCTGCTTCCAGAGACCTCAGGGTGACCTAGGAAAATGACTCAGAGCTGGTATGAATCAGACCTTCCCCCAAGCCCAAAGCACAGGACTTTCATCAGCTCTGTTCTCTTAAATCCACGTCGTGTGTCCCTCTGACCCGGACCCTTTGAACTCCCTCTGCTCCTCTCCCAGTGCCTCTTAATCCTCCAAATCCCAGCTGGATCCCTAGCCAGCCCTTCCTGCCCTCTTCCAGTTTCTCTTACCATCTGGGCTGACGTGCCTGTATATTGTTGCTTCATTGATTCTCCAGCTATTTTTTTTTATTTACTTTTGAGAATTCACATCATTCCCGTTTCCCTCTACTTCCTATAACTGGATGACTGTGTCTCCAGTGTTAAATACAAATTGTACTGAAGGATATACTTGTTAATTGAGCTAAGCAAGCCCAACGTGTCAGACGTTGTCTGAACTCTGATTTCTCTTGCCAGCTCTGAGGACACTTGGACATAGTGATGATGCTGGGAGAAGAGATTTGGGCAGTGAAGGGGTTCTGTCTGTTCCTTCTGACGTCTCTATCTTCTAATGGGACAAAATGAACCAGATTCCTCCCTGAATCCATCGACTCCTTGCCAGTGGTGAACAGGATCCAGCAAAAAGGATTTGTTGAGTTGGTTCCCTGAATATTCCACTTCATGGAGAAACTGGTTGTGTGTGTTTTAGTAAAAAGTATTGCTTTGAATTGGCTGGAAAGTATGAAATGTTTCTGCCCAATATTTCAGTGTTTGAGAGATAGGAAAGGAAAAACAGGTTCAAACTGAAAGAGGGGAAATTTAGGATAAATATGCACAAATTCTTCCCTGTGAGGTTGGTGAGGCCCTGGCACAGGTTGCCCAGGGAAGCTGTGGCTGCCCCATTCCTGGAAGTGTCCAAGGCCAGGTTGGACGGGGCTTGGAGCAAGCTGGTCTAGTGGAAGGTGTCCCTGCCCATGGCAGGGAATGAAACGAGATGACTAATGTCCCTTCCAACCCAAACTGGTCTGTTATTCTATGAAATATGACTGGGGGAACTGAAAACAACAAAAAAAAGTAATTTGGGGCTGAAGCCATTTGTATTGCTGTTTTAGACTAGATTTTGAGGATATTCTTAGTGTTGTGGTGAAGTGGAGTTTATTTACTTGGGTTCCTGTGCTTGAAATAGGGCTGTTGTCCTGCTGTAGCCTAAAATGTGGGGGATCTATGTGTTTACCTCTTCAGCGCCAGTCAAAATGTGGATATTAAATCCAGTACCTCTTACCTCTTGTGGACTTTTCTGCACACAAACCAGGCTAAAGGCAATTTGCCTCAAAACTTATTCAAGAAAAACAAACTTCCCACCTCTGCATTTACAAGCTCTTTGCTCCACACACGATAAATATTTGGCTCCAGCAGAAAAGCCTCAGTAGGGAATGATATCCCTAAACAGTTTTGCTGTGTAGACGTGGCATTAGACTCTTCTGAAATAATAAAATAAATATTATATATAAAAACATCCTCATGGCTGGGTTCTTCCCCCTTCCAATTTTCTTATGAATCAATGGAAGCTTAGGGAGGCTTTGAAATATCAGCCGGAGGCTTCAAAGAGATCAAAACCCCTGGCAGGGTGCCACAAAATCCTTCTCCCTGCTCTGAAGAGGGAGCAGGTAGGAAAAAGGGGGATTTACAGCCACTTTCTCATCTCAAAGGATGCCAGGGCAGGCCTTGGCTGTGTGACAAAGCCCTGAAGCGTGAACACACTCCTAAAGTTTTTTCTTCAGGTATCTCCATAAGGCCAGGGGCCAAAATAGTGAGAAGTGAGAACAACTGGCTTGTGAGTGGGACGTTTTGTGTGTGCTCATGCCTTTAGGGCCATGTTCACTGCAAGAAGAGTTTCTGCATTTTCTTGGGCTTTGTTACAACAGCTCTGAGTGGGATTTAATTCCCAACCCAGAATGGGCAGGATGGGTCTGAGGGTTTCCTGGTACACTTGGGGTTAACTGTGAAGGCTGAGCTTCAGAAGTTACTTGAAGTCTTTCTTCATATAGTCACTTTTTCCTGACAACTTCAGCATTTACCACTCCATTTCTCCCTGATCAAGAAGTATTGTGCAAGCCATTGGGGCAGCACACGGAGCATGGGATATTGGGATCAGGACCTGCTTAAATATTAAATTAGCAGCCTCTTCCCATGTAAACATCCCAAAGTACTTTGCAGAATCCAGACCTGGATTCTGGAGGATGAGGATGTCTGAGCAGAGGATGGAGGTTATGGACCTCAAATAGTGCAGAAAAAGACATGATTTAGGACCAGGCTGCAGTTCTCTACCTGTCTGATCCCTCTGAGGAAACATCTCCCCAGGACAGAGCTGGAGTTTAGATCTCTCCTCAGAAGGGAACTTCCTAAACCGAAACAACATTGGGAATCCTGGTGGGATTCAAACCTTTGGCCCCAGCATGTCTAAGGATTTGAAAGCTGATGATTAGATAACAGTAAACCATCCTTGTTTTACAACTCACTCTGGCTTTGATCAAAAGGGGAATGAAGCACACCAGGCTCCTGGGCTGAGGGGAGAATGGGGCTTGTGATTAAATGAAGCCTTGGATTATTGCAGTACCCGATCTTACACCAGGGTTTGCTCCTGGTTTTGGGAAGTCTGACTCCCTGTGTGCCTCAGTTTCCCCAGTGCTTTGTTGCTTTGCTGGTTCAGTGCCCCCCTCCCCTGCAGTGCTGCCTCCACCCCTGGGGGCCCTGCACAGGAAGGACATGGAGCTGCTGGAGCGAGTTCAGAGGAGGCACCAAGATGATCAGAGGGGTGGAGCAGCTCTGCTGGGAGGAAAGGCTGGGAGAGTTGGGATTGTTCAGCGTGGAGAAGAGAAGCTTCAGGGTGACCTAACTGTGGCCTTCCAGGACCTGAAGGAGCTGACAGGAAAGACAGAGAGAGATTATTGACAAGGGTGACAGGACAAGGAGAAATGACTTCAAACTGACAGAGAGGAGGTTTAGACTGGATTTTAGGAAAAAGTTCTTCCCTGTAAGGGTGGTGAGGCCCTGGCACAGGTTGCCCAGAGAAGCTGTGGCTGCCCCATCCCTGGAATTGTCCAAGACCAGGTTGGACGGGGCTTGGAGCAATGTGGGATAGTGGGAGGTGTCCCTGCCCCTGGCAGGGAGTGGAACTGGATCTTTCAGTTCCCTTCCAACCCAAAGCATTCTGGGATTTTATGAAAAAGTATCTTGACGAGCATCTCGCCTCTTGCTCTGGAGGGACCCAGTGGGGACTGGGAGTCTCCAGGGCTCCAGCAACTTTATTTAGATTAAGAGAGTGTCTGCGAGGGATTTGGAGAGCCCATAAACCCGCCGTCTCTAGGCTGATGTTCTCCAGCCAGGATTGCAGCAGTTTGCCTTGTACCTTGTTGGATCTCCTGGGATGGAGGATTGGGTGAGGTTGATGCCCTGCAGGAGGTGGGGTGCTCCTGTTGGAACCCCAAGCCTTTGGAGAGGAAAGCTGAGGCTGGTTGGGCAGAGGGCCACTGTGGGTGCCAGGGCCTCCTGAATCCTAATCCTGGCTTTGGTATAAACTTACTCCATGACTCTGTGTCCTGCTTTTTTCATCTGCAAACACCCATCTCTCAGGGATGCTGGATGGATTAAGGAGCTGCTGGATTCCTTACTGGTGGAATATGATGGTCCTGCATCTGCAGGTCCCTCCTCCAGCCCTGCTTTGCTCATGCCAAAATGAGATGCTCCCACACCAATCCTACCCAGATTTCCCTTGTGCTGTTTTTCCTTTGAAATAGGGGAACGAAAGGGAGAAGAAAGATGTTCTTATTGCCTTTTTCCTCAATACCCCCAAACCAGCGGTCAGGATTTTCCAGTTGACTCTCAACTAAAAAATTTCCTCAAATTGAGGCTGTTTCTGCTCAAAGACATTGACTGAAAATGTCAACCTCATCCCACAGATTTTTCTGCTGCAGCAGACACCACAGAAAAGGGGGAAAGGGAATGAGCAACAAGGAGGAGGAGGGAAAACAATAAGAATGAAAGAGAAAAATGGGATTTAAACATTTCTGATTCAGCTTATTGAGGGGGGAACACAGCCAACCTCTTTGATCTCTTCTGGTGCTGATGTTCTTATCTCCAGAAAAGATATTCCTGTTTCCTGCCTTGTTACGTACTTGGAAAGTCTATCCCTGTCTGAAGTGGTCTCCAGCTTTGGCTGCTGTGTTTTGCCTTGTTGCTAAGCTTGTCTCATGCTTGGTTAATGCGTGATGAGATCATGGTGCCATTTAGCATTTCATGGCTAATTCAGGATTATTCATTAGAAAAATCAAAAACAAGCAGGTGTATTCAGAGCCTGCCTCCATGGAAAGAAGAAAAACAACAACTCTGAGAAACGCCATGAATTATTCAGGGGAGACCAGAGGGCTGCTTGAGCTGGGGGAGGTGGAAATTTCTTTTCAGAACAGCTGAATCTAAAGCTTTTCATGCCATTAACCCTGCAAATGTGGGTGGTTGAGTCAGTCTTAGTGAAGATAGACTTCTGTTCTTGAACAGAGCACTGGGAAGGGGGATTTGGAGGAAGGATGTGTGTGTTTATATTATATGGTGGGTTAGTGGAGGCAAGAGCAGAAGAGCTGGAGAGCAGTGTGGGGTCTGTGCCCACCTCTGTAGGCACAGAGGTCTTGTCCTTCCTCCTTTGCGAGGAACTGAGCTGTTTTCTGTCTGATCTGAGGCAGAAAATGTGGGATAAAACCAACAAAGCTTTAAAGAGCTGCCTGTTTGGGGGTAGATGTTGATGTCACCCCACACGGTTGTGGGAGTCCCTCTTGTTACTGCCTTCAACAGCACAACTGCTGGAATGTTCTGGAGCAGATCTGTGGAGTCTAACTGTCCTTGTGACACATTCTGGTGGTCTCATGAACATGACCATGCTCAAGAATTGCATTTGGATCCTTGTTCAAGCAGATTAAAACCATAATCTTACATGTCTCTGCTCTTACGGAGATGCCTGAATGCAAAGTTAAGGTGCTGCCTGTCCAGGGAAGATGTTCTTTTCTTATGTGAATGTCCATGCTTAAAAGGGAAATGTTGACTCTTGACAGGAAAAAAAAAATTAGGTATTTGAGACCAAAACTTGATCAAAATGATATTTTTCAATTTTCAGGGTTTGATCTTTTCATTTTCCTATGAAACAAATCTGACACTTTCAAGGAAATCAAATGCTCTTGGGGAACTTTCTTCAGTTAAATAAAAAACACAATCTTCCCTTGGAAAAATGGTTTAATCGACATTTTTTAAGATGTCCTAGCAGGGATTTTTGCAGTTCAGCCTACAGGGAGGAAGTTCTGTAGAAGAAACATGGAGCAAAGGAGATCTTGGGAACTCCAGGACAGTGGAACATTATCAGACTGTACTTACAGCTCTTGCATTTAGTGTTGAATTCTCCCAGTGATTTTCTTTCTGGAGGGTTCGGACTGGTGCCTGTAAAACCCAGGGGTAAATCCCAGCCTGGGGAACTGGAAGCTTTGCCACATTCATCCCATGAGATTTAGGGCTGGTTTAAAGGGGTGGATTATTCCTGGGGGGTGAATGGGAGCAGAGTCTCTCCAGAAATGCCGTGCAGTGGGATGGGAATACAGGGAATAGGAATGGAGCAGGACTTTACACACTGGAGTGTGGATTTGCAGCTCTCCTGTGCACAGGAGCATGGGCCGATCTCATCCCCTGCAGCTGCTCAGAGTCATTCAAGGATGACAAGCGTGAAAATTTGTGGTTTATTAACTCTACAGGCTGGAGATGCTTAAATTTTCCACACTGTTCGTTGGACCCTTGTTGTTGTTTTCACTATGATTTTTTTCCTCCTTCAAAAAACCGCTTTCACCCCAGTGGAGGGACTGAGGTATGGCACTATGCAGCTAACCTGGAAGGACTTGCCATGTGTCTTCTTTTAATTTAGATTTAATCACAGAATCCCAGAATCGTTTGGGTTGGAAGGAACCTTAACGTTCATCCAGTCCCACCCCTTGCCAAGGACAGGGACACCTTCCACTAGGCCAGGTTGCTCCAACCTGGCCTTGGACACTTCCAGGGATGGAGCAGCCCCAGCTTCTCTGGGCAACCTGTGCTGGTTTTATTGAAGTCTTGAAAATCATTTAAAGGGAGGAGAAAGATTCCCCAAAATAGAAGGACCTCAGAGCAATGTGAAGGAAAGGAGGGGAAAAAAATACGGATTAAGATCCTGCTCATGGGTGGAAGAGAGACACCAGCACTACTAGTGCCTTTTCTTCCTGAACAATCTCGTCCACTGTGCCCCACTCTAAAGTTCAGATGAACCTAAAAGCATATTTCTTGGCTTATATAACTTAAATCACTTTGCTCCATGGGGTTGCTTTGTGGTTCTCCAGGTCTTGATGCAGAAATATGTGTAGGAAGGGAAAAGGAAGGGGGGGAGTATGTCTGGATTTTATCTCTGCACCTCTATTTTACACGCAGTTTGTGCAGGGACAGATGCAGAAATAAATGCACAGTAAGTGGAAGGTCTTTCCAATCCCTTTTCTTCTTCCTAAATATATTTATATGAACCCAACATATACATACTCTTTTTAGGGGAAGGTTTAACCTTGCTTTTTTCTTTCTGACAAATAGTAAATTCACTAAAAAATGTGGTGGAGAAATGACTCACAAATTCCAGTCTCATTTGGCAAGTACATTTTGGCCAGAAAGGGGTCTTTTTTTTTTTTTTTTTTAAATGTAGAAATATTTTGCTTTGACATTTTCAAAATAAACCCTTTTGACCTTTCTCTTTGTACAGGGGATTTTCAAGAATTGAGCAAATTAAGAGAATAAAATGTTCTACTAAATTAAAAGAATAAACTACCAAATTAAGATAATGAATCAAAGTGAAACAGAATGCTGGTTTAAATCAGTGAAAATATTAAGTTGACCCAGTTTTATTTTTATGTGGCTTTTTCTCCTGAAAACTCTCCCAAGAGTCAGTTATTTTTGACCCAAACTGCAAGTTTCTCCTGCTTTATTTGTTTTCTTTCCCCTTCTTTAACCACCGAGGTCACAAACCTCTTATGTTCAGCAGAAAAGCTGCTCTCAAATTATAGTCATGAACTCTTCCCTTTCTTACTTCTCCAAGAAAATCCAGCTTGGTCACAATTCCATGTTTTAACTTCTTTTCTGACTGGGCAAAACCCCCTTTAGGGGCAATAATGGTTAAAAAATTAATAGCAATTAAAAATTACTCCTGGTTATAGGTGCTACCTTTAAATTAGTGGAGTTCTGGATATTTCCCAAATATTTTGGATGAGACTTGGAGCAACGTGGGCTGATGGAAGGTGTTCCAAGGGGTTTGACTAGATGAGCTTTAAGGTCCCTTCCAACCATTTTGGGATTCTAGGATTTACCTCCTGGGTCTCTGCTTGTTCCAGGGCTAGTTTGGAGGCTGTTGGAACATTTCATCCCCAATCCCTGGGGTGTAATTCCAGTCAGGTTTCCTCTGGGCAGCATCCCCTGACTTAGCCCCTAGGCCAACCCAGCCCCACGCCTGCTTTAAATCAGCCCAGCCCAGGGAAGTGGGGTGATGTCAATCCTGTTGAGCTGCCAATCCACCTTTGGAGTCCACCCAAATTCCCCCGCTCCACCTCCTTCCCTGCCAATTCCCACACCCCGGGTTTGGATGCAAAGGGCAAGTGACACCCATGTCCAAGTCATGCGTCGCAGGGATGAGCAAAGCTCAGTCCCCAGCCCATCTGTGCTTCCCACATTCCCAAACTTTACGTGAAGAGAGATTAAAAATTGTATTATAAACTGGAGCTGATGCTGCCATCTCATTAAAGCTCAACCTCTGCTCAGAGTGAGCTCCAGACCAACCCCCCCTGTGGCATCTGCACCTCTTTAAGGGAGGCTAGAGCTCTCTTCCCAAGTGCCTGCTGACTCCAAGGGCCCACTGGAAAACCTTGGCTTGACAGAATTTTCAGGAAGTCTTAAATTCTGCCTTCTGCGAGGTTTCCCAGGTCAGGTGCACAAGGCCTGACCTGTGTGAATAATGGTTTCTGTGGTTTGCAGGCAGTTCCTAAAAGCTTAATAATTAAGAAAGTGCTTGTGGCTCAGTCCAAATAATTCTGTTGATTTTTCTCAGCTAGTAAAAAATCTGAAGGGTTTCTTATCAAATCAAGACTTGCTTTGGTCCATAGGGGATTTTTTGTTTCTATTCCCATTCTTTCAACTAAATTTAAAAGGTGAAGATTTCAAAGTGGCAATCTCCTTGGAACTGGAAAACCATGGAGGAACCAACTCTGTGCCTGACTTGGCTGAAAAAATTCAAGGCGACTATTTTTACTTCCTCCAAATTGTTTCCTTTTGGAACAGTTTGCAAAACCAGCCTGAAGTTGTGCTATTTATGGATCTTTGAGAATTCAGGGGAAAATGGCATACAGGTGTACCCAGGATAGGTGAACCTGACTTTATTTCTCATTGTCAGTCTCCTGGTATCAGCGATATTCTGGTGGTGCAGCAAACCCTGTGTGTGCTGGTGGAGGGGTGGCTGTGAGTGCTGTGCCACCCATATTTTGGGTGATTTTCCTGGCCTTTCCTGTTTTTCTGTCTAGGATGGCAGGAGAAGAGCATTCTGCTATGGCTATGAGCTGCTGGGAAGATGAAAACAAGGGAAACTTTTACTGGTGACTCGAGGCATCCAAAAAAAATATCATTTGTGATTTGGAGACAGAGGTGTGTTCGGTACCAGGCAGCTCAATGGTGCCATTCATGTGGAAGCCCTTTTCAGGGAAGGGCTCTGTGCTTCCAGATGGGAAAGGAGAGGTGGCACAGCTGAGGAACAGCCCTGGTCTCCCCCCTGCTTTATCCTTGTCCTCTCTGCTCAGATGCTGGAGCAGCCTGGGAGGAGGTAAATGGGGCCAGACCCTGCCAGGTGTCCAGGGAAGGGAGCACATGAATCCCTGGGCTATGGAAGCAAAGCAAGAACCAGAGAAGGTGTTTCACCTCTCCAGCCCTGCCTGTGTGGATTAAACCCTTGCAGGCACTATGATACCTTTTACAAGGTTATATAGTGACAGGACAAGGGGGAAAGACTTCCCACTGCCAGAGGGCAGGGTTAGATGGAATACTGGGGAGAAATTCTTCCCTGTGAGGCAGGTAAGGCCCTGGCAGAGATTGCCCAGAGAAGCTGTGGCTGTCCCATCCCTGGAAGTGTCCAAGGCCAGGTTGGACGGGGCTTGGAGCAAGCTGGTCTAGTGGAAGGTGTCCCTGCCCGTGGCAGGGAGTGGAATGAGATGAGCTTTCAGTTCCTTCCCAACCCAAACCATTCTGGGTTAATAAAGCCAGGATCTGAATTTGGGTTCCACAGGACAATAGAGATGAAACAATGCTTAGTTGTTAAAAGTCAAACAAGTGGCTGGAGAGAGGTCCTGCACAGAACAACCTCCGGGTGAGATTATCTGCAAGGCAAAATCCTTCGAATATTCGGATCCTTGGCTGGAGTCAGGTGGAAAGGGAGCTGGACAGACTATTTCGCACCCAACCTCCTGAGTGGAGCAGCAGATTCATTTTAGCTGAACTTAAACTGTGAATTACCACCTCCCTGCCAGCTGACATCGAACAACATGCCAGCCAACCCCACGTTAACCCTCACTCAGAACCACGTTCTATCAGTCCTGACCCTATCCCAGGATGTGCCACCTTCAGTGTATAATTATCTGTGTCTTTATCAGCCTACAAAAAAGAGGGAGGTGACTTTGGAAAGCAACAGGTACCTTTGGCAGTGATTAGAATCACGAAACATTTTTCAGTGGGATCTTCCTTTAGATCCAGAAGCTTCTGCAACAGAGCTAAAGCTGCACCTGGCAGGAATGAAGGAATTAATCTGGACTCAGCACACACTGATCTGGAGATGAAAACAATTTGCCTTTCAAGCAGAGGGAGGAGGAGGACAAGATGAGAGGGATCCTAAGGGGGTGGAGGGGTGGGAGAGGAAGAGGAAATACTATTTTCAAATGGAAGTTTTCTGTTAAAAATGCCCAAACTGGATAATTCTCCTGTTGCAAGGTTCTGGCAGATTCTTTTCAAAGGAAGTCTGAAATCTTTTAAAAAGAAATATCAAAGGAAACATTTTTTTTCTTTCTCTGACATTTTTCACAAAACCAAAATATATTTCTCGACAGACTGCAAAGTGACCCAGCTCCTCAATCCAAATGCAAATGGACGTTTAGGAGCACTTACCAACACATCAAAGAGCTCTAGGCCAGGCTTTTCTTTTCCACTTCTGCAGCCGCTGCTGTTCCCGATAAGCAATGTGAAAATAGTGGAGGGAAAATGACTCCTTGTGTGGGGTTTTTTTTGGTACTATTGCTGTTCTACATCCCTTTTTCTGAGTATTTTTGCTGGCTGAAATGGCAGGGTTTATGGTGGTGAAGATTTTGGCTGTGATTTGGGTGGTTTTGCTTTTAGGAGCCTTTGAAAAATTCTCTTTGAGAGTGTTGAGGAAGATGGAGTGGGAAGCCCTGTCACGTTTGCATTGCACCGTTGGCAACCTTTCCCATATCCCAGGAAAAGCAAGACCGGAGCAGGATGCAAAAGGACAAGCACAAAGTGTCTCCAAAATGTCCTAGTGCTGCCAAATTGCTGGGAGAGGGAATGTCTGCATTAATTTTGCACTGGAGGGGGAGATGGAGAAGACCCATCATGTATTGCTGGAGATTGGAAACACTTGTAGGGCAGGCAGGAAAAATGGGCAACAACATGAACATCTGATCATGTTTCATGAAAATTCATGGGAATACTATACTCTGGGACAGTATTTTTTCCTCTCAACCCCCACCTTTTGTCAGAGGGATGCTATGACTTGGAAATTACTGGAGCAGTTTTAAATCACAGTGTGGGGAGTTTATTTTGAGTCACTCCAAGTGCAGTGGGAGGGTTTGTGCTCCTTGGTACTGGAATGAGAGCAGCCTGTAAACCCACATTCCACGGCTCCTGTAGAGGAGCCACCATCATTAAAACATCCCTCTCTCCTTCCCAGGGATAGTCTTCTGCAACTCCTTATCAGCCATTCCAGTTAAGCTGAACTCCAAGCTCATGCCAAAGGACCTTTGCTGTGTCTGGCAGAGATTAGGCAGAGGCTGTCCCTAAAAATCATGGAGATTGACACTTCAAAGTACCCATTTTTTGTTATTTTTTTCCTCTTCACACCAATGATATTAGAAAGACCAGAAAATAGGTCTCTTTTAAGGGGGAAAAAAGCCAGACAGGAATTTGTATGAAGTCCTATTTGCTCTAATTTGCCTGACCTTGTGCCTGATGTTTTTACCGAGTGCTGAAAGGAGAGCTGGACTTACTGAGCACTTTTTCCAGAGTATGGAATCTCCTTTGTTTCATGTGTGTGTGTATGCATATGTATGGATATATATATAGTTTTTATAGCATTACATGCAGCACAGGACATCAAACCCCACGTCATTTGTTTCCCTTCCTAATGCCTTATCTCTTGAACTATTCAAAAAATGCAGTTGCTGTCTGTGCTGTGGATGGATGGAAAGCTTCTCCTGTCCAGCTCCTCTGTGGTAGCTGTAACATTTTCATATCCATTAGCTACTAATATCAAAGAGGGACCAGGAGCTCTGGGACCATCTAAGGAAGATCCAACTCATGGTACCTGTGAGCAGCCATGTGAAATAATTCTTGCAGGAGGGAGGGTGATGGTCCCTAAATCCACACTAGTCCACACACAAAGTCTTGCAGTGATATCTGAAAATCATTCCTGGGACAAGTTTCCAAATTGCTAAACCCTAAATCCCACTAGGATTAAAGGCTCTGAGGCATTTGGGAAAATCTTACACTTCAGGAGCCAGAGAGCCATGATTTTAGGTTGCATCCTCAAGCCTTAGCAAAGGATTCCCTTCGTCATCATTCTGGCCAAACCCCATCTGCTACAGGCACTGCAGTGCTTGGCCTGGTCCATTTGTCTCTGTCTAAAGCAACAATCCATTACACAGGAATTTGCTTCCCAAGATGAGTTCTGATGCCAGAACAAAATATTTTTGTTTTTTCTCTGTTCATTTTTTCAACAAAGGGCTGAAAAACTTGAAGGAAAGGGGGAAAAATGTTAATCAAACTTTGCCGTGAGAAGATGTAATTTCCTGAGCAGGCTAGAGATGCTGGATGGATCCAGGCAGTTTTCCAAGTTGTTGAGGACTGGACTAGGACATAGTCAGGTCACTAACTATATATAGGACATATATATGAATAACCAGGTCTAGTGGAAGGTTCCCTGCTCATGGCAGGGGGTTGGAACTGGATGATCTTTAAGGTCCCTCCCAACTCAAATCATCATGTAATTCCATGATTATATGGCATTGTTTTGGTATAAAAATTAGGTTTTCACAGCTGCCTGGTCTTCAGGCTTTGGTTTGGGACAGAGAGTGCAGCTCATACTCCTCAAGGATCCCCCCTAGACATCATTCCTGATATCCCCTCATGGAAGGGCCAGGAGATGCGCCTGCCCCAGAAACCTACCCAGGGATACACAGAGATATGACCAGCAGTCTGGGAAATCCTTTTTCCCAGCCCCATCAAGCTCTGATGGTACCAAGGATCTGCTTTTATCTCTGTGGGTATTAACACCACTATAAACTTGATAATGCTGCAGTTCCCATAAAATCTGAGAGGTGGGACTCCCAGGGAACAGACACTTCCCAGCCTGGTGCCGCATATGGAAATAGTGCAGAGAGGTTTTTTTTGTAGCGACTACAACTGCAATTTAAAGAGAGAAAGAGAGGTATTCCAACTATTTTGTCTTTAAAAGGAAATACTGAATAACTTATGGATAAGACATTAACCTGGGCCTCAACCACTGTGGTTGTTAAAGAGCCCTTGGCACTACTTGCAAGAGGGGAGGTGGAGGGTGTTAGTCTTGGATTCCTGCCTAGATTCCAGTTTAAGGAAATGCATCCCAAGTACCTGAAGTTCCACCTGCATTTTAACTGGGTCTGTACTGCCAACTGTGGATCCATAGGGATGAATTTCTCTGCCCTTCCCCAGTGCTACCAGTGAGAAAATAGGAGCCACTTTATCATGATCAGCTGGGAATCTGACATTTCTCCTGTTGGGAGAAGCAAACTGCTTGCTTTTGGGGTAGAGTTTATGGTTTGGATCTCAAGCCTTTATCTTTAGGCTGGTTGAGAGGTGGAACAGGTCTTGTGGTGGAAACCTGGGATGCTTAGTTATCAAAAATAGAGGGAGAAAGGAACTAGCAGGGCTGGGAGGACCCAACATCCCCACTCCAGTCACATCCCTATTTTCTAATGTAGGAGATGCTCTTGGACCTTCATATCTACTCCAGGCTGCCAAACCAGTGTTTGTTTACCCTTCCAGAGGTTGTTATCACTAACAACTCATCATTTCAATGGGATAAATACTCATTCCCTCCTACAGCAGGATCCTGCTGCTGCTGCATTCCAGCCCTAAGGAGGCCATGTTGAATCCATAGAAAAGAACGATCCCTGTAAAACAAGTTAAAAACAATCCTCCTGGGTGGAAAATGAGGACATTTGAAGTTATTCTTTTTTTTTTTTTTGGTTTTAAAGATAGCATGCTACCAGCACGTGAAAGGGCATCATTTTTCCTCTCTGGGAGTTAGTTATGATCCTAATCCTGCTCCACCCAGCATGTTACAGATTGTGAGGCTTTTCGGTGAAACTATTATTGCATTTCCCCACCCTTTTTTTTTTCACTTCATCTACTCTGCAGCCCAGCAGTGGTATATTTTAATGGCAGGAATTGCTTTACCTTCATTCCATTCCCACAAATCCAGCTCAGGGTCTGGAGCATGCAGGGAACTGTAAATTTGAGAGACACTTTGCATTTGGATATAAATATTTTTCGCACTTTGCCAAAGCGTATTACGCCTTGTCTTCATAAGTAATGATCTGCTGTCCTCTGTTAGCCCAGTTTTGCATTTCAAAGCCACCCCCAAAGGAAGTTTCTGTATGCTCAGGGGAGTGGTGATGCTGCTGTCCTAGTTTGGCAAATGACAATTTCAACATTAAATGAGGCTATTGAATATCAGGTGGTGCAGAGATGGATCTGGCTATGTCCCCGGAACAGGGAATGGTGGGTTTTAACAGGCACGTCCTTTGTTTGATGGGGCAAATTTACTGTGAGGGTGTTGAGGCCCTGGCACAGATTGCCCAGAGAAGCTTTGGATGCCCCATCCCTGGAAGTGTTCAAGGTCAGGCTGGATGGGGCTTGGAGCAACCTGGTCTAGTGGAAGGTGTCCCTGCCCACGGCAGGGGAGTGGAACAAGATGAGCTTTGAGGTCCCTTCCAACCCAAACCATTCTGGGATTCTGTGATATGACAGACGAAGAATTTTATTGAAAGAGATGCTCATGAGACTGGAAGCAAAGGGGTATTTCTTGTCTCTGCTGAGACCTGTGGCAAAACTTGTGCCGTTTTTGAGAAAGCCAAAATTTAAAGTTTTTTTATGGCGTTTCAGACAAAAGACTTAGTGGCTGAGTTGAAGGAATGGCTCCCCAAGAGCCTCCAGCCTTCACTGAAGCTCAGCTGTAGTAGAGTAGTGAATGGTAGAGTAGTGAATGGAATTTAGTTCTTATTGCTCCACCATGATGGCAGCCCCTGAATCCCTGTCCCTGACCAGTCCATTCTCCTCCTCACTTGCAGTAGGAAAGTGTCTCCCATCCTCCTGACACCCCTGCAGAAGGATATCTCCAACTCATGAACTGTTTAGCAGCTGGACATCACAAGGTAGTGGCACTGCCTGCCCAGGCTTTCCCATTCCCATGTCACAGAATTCCTGCTGAATTAGAGCTGTATGGCTGGGCAGAAAAGAAATAGGGCTTCGTGGACCCAGCCCTAGCTGGTAGACTGTGAAAGTCTGGAGGGAAGCCAGTTTTACCCATGACGTGCACAAGTGTCCCTCTTCATCCATCTGTTTTCCTTGTTTTGGGGCCCTCTTGTTATTTGTAATAAGTTGTACATGTTTTAATCCATCAGGCACATGCTGCAGGATTCCTGCTCATTGAGGGGACTCATGGATTGACTACAGATGGAAAACGTCAGAGTTAAGGAGCAATAGCCACAGCTTACAACAGAGTTTGTAGGGAAGTGGAGACTGGTGCCAGGATGGAGGAGAGGGAATTGGGCTTGTCATTGTGTTCTTTTGCAGCCAAGACGAGTGGGGAGTTTGTGAGACCCAGTGTTTTCGTTGCTTATGAGTCAAGCAGGTCCTTGGGGTGTAGGGTTGGAGAGAGAAAAACGCTAATAATGCAGATGGAACTCCCAGTATGGGGATTAATTCAGCAGAAGGGAGAAAAACCTCTGGCAGTAGAGATGCTGCTCCGAAGAGGAGTTGTGCAGGCAAAGGGGATGGTGGGAATGGCTGTGGGAGATCTCCATGCATATCCCTGTGTTGTTGCAGGGCAGCCTGATCCCAGCTGGATGCAAAGGGCACCATGGGCTACAAAGAGTGATGCTGTGCAGAGCAATGGGAACTCAGAGTAGGATTTAAAGCTGGTATGAGATACCATACGGCTCAGGTACTCTGCTTTGAGCTCCTGCTGATCTTCCATGCACACACACAATCCCTGAGATGTAGGATCTTTCCAAAGACCGAGCATAACGTGGATGGGGCATGGCACCCATGGATGGTGTCCCTGCTGATCTGAATAAAGTCCTGGTCCAGATGAGACTGGAAGCATGTTTACTTCTTAAACAGGAGCTCATAAATGAACCTGGGCTGCTGGAAGACAGAGGAATAGCCAGTTTGTGTGTGCAAGAGAGAAAACACGTTTGGGCAAAGCACATCTTTTGGTGAGTCTGTCTGTCCTGAGCATCCCATGGGATAAGGGAGCAAGAATGTCTGGGGATGGATCCCCATAAGAGGAGATTAATTTATGCTCATGTGGGAGGTGGCACATTTAGGAGCAGATTGGGCTGTGTCTGGTCCAAGCTGACATTGCTTTAAGACTAGAATAGGTTTACATTTTCCACCTTCCAGGCAATCACAGAGGAAAGAGATTGTCTCATTTTTTCATGAACATATATCTCGTCTCTGAGTTGCCGAGGCAACACTGTATATGTTTGCAGACTGGAAGGATCTGGGAATGGAAAATGAAGCCAGGGAGTGGACTGAGGAGAGAGGTCCAGCAGGAATTTTCCCCTGGTCTTTTGTGGCTGATTGGTTCACACTAATTTACACCGCTCTCCTGGGATTAGTCATCAAACCTGAGATTTTAATTTTTATTATTTTAAATCAACCGCAGTTGCTCCTAGGAGGCCGTTTTTCATGTTGAAATTAACCTCATGGAGATGTAGCTCCAGGATGGGAGCCAGCAGGGAGGGTAATTCTATAGAAACACAAACAAGGTACAACATCTTGCTCTGCCGACTGGTGGAAAGCTGAGCCCCCAGGGAGCTCTGTGGAAGTGCAGCCTGACCCTTCCAGCCTGATGGGAGGCACCAGCATATCTGGATTTTCCCCGTGGCCACTCAGTGCATGATAGTGGCTTGTGTGTTGCTCCTGGTTGCAGCCCTCAGAATCCTGTGGCACCAGAGAAGGTTCTTTTCCTCCCAGATCTGGGGTCATAATTTCCCAAGGGATCTTGCTGACTCTGTGAGTTTGCAAGCACATGCAGAGAGACGGATACTGCCCCAGACATGCAGCATCCTTTTGGCAGAAGAGGGGAGTGAGCTCTGGAGGACATGGAAGCGGTTTTGTGGATGCCTTAAAGAGCTGAAGAAGGACATTAATGAGAATAATTAGTATCTCCATGTTCAGACACACTGCATCACTCAGAAGGTCCATGGCAGCTTTCTGTCTGCTCTAGAGAGGTGGTTTTTTTGATTGCAGCTTTTAAATTCTTAATGATTTTAAGATTTATTCTTTATTACTGTGAGGGTGGCGAGGCTCTGGCACGGGTTCCCAGAGAGGCTGTGGCTGGCCCATCCCTGGATGTGTTCAAGGCCAGGTTGGAGCAAGCTGGTCCAGTGGAAGCTGTCTGTGGTGGGGGGAAACAGTTTTTCCCCTGCAGTTATAAAATGGTAAAACCCCAGGGGGTGGTGACCCTTGAAGTTTTGAAGTTTTACCCAATGAGTGCTTCTGCAAAATATAAACATATCACAACCAGAACGGAAGAGAAGGTTGTTGTAGTTTGTAGTAGAAGAAGTAGCCATGTTGTGAAAACTACGAGCTGAGGGGTCCGGAGCCCCTTAGGGGCTCTGGCCCCCCCCCCAGCCCCAGTTGGGGGCTACAGAGACTTGGAACAGTGTTAAACTGGACTATGTGTCCGTAGCCATGAGCTGGGGGATGTTTCTTCACTGTGAGCAGCAGCGGCAGCGGTGAGACTGCACTGACCGAAGAAATGATGGCAGAGAGCCAACAGATAAGACCAAGCAGCAACAAAGGCATGCAGCACCACAGAAAGAACTCCTGCAAGGAGAGAGAGAGAGAGAGAGAGAGATAGAGAGAGAGAGAGAGACAACAGCAGAGAGACAGCAGCAGAGAGACAGAGTTTTGGGGGGTAAGAACTGAACCAGACCCCCCAAAACCCCTTTGAGACCCCTCTTAAGTTGGGGTGATGGACTCCTACTGAATGGAAGTCCTAAAACTGCAGCAACACTGCAGAGAGGAGCTAAAAAGCTCAGAGAAAGAATGCGGAGGGAGGTGACCTTGGCCCCCTGCTGCTTGAGGCAGAGCACAGGAGCTCTGCAAAGGGGCTTGAATCCCCTTAAGATACAGACCGTCACGAAGACCCCTGAGCTTTGTGGTATGACCGTGGTGAAACGACCTTGTCTGGGTGAACGTGGCCCACGGAAGACCCTCGCTTGAAAGACGAGTGGCCGAGGGGGCTTGAATACCCCCTCCTGGGTATTGGCAGAGATCCAGCTACGGCTGCTGCATGCATGAGAAGAGAGTAGATGCCTGCTGCCTTAGAGACATTGTTGCTCTGAAGAAGGATCTTTCCTTCTTCCCTTCTGGACTTTTATTTGGAGGGGAGAAGAGATTTGATCCATTGTAAATACTTATGTCATGGTAGAGATAATTAAGATTGTATATAATGTATTGTAGTATTTATTTGTACAGTCATGGTAATATATTCCCTTTCCCCCATTTTGAGTCGTGTGGTTGTCTGGAAAACCCATATCACACCAGGTTGAGATGTAGGAGGGGGTTTGGACTAGGGAATTGGATTTTGGAGCTCTCAAACCATGACAGTGTCCCTGCCCATGGCAGGGGGTGGAATGAGATGAGCTTTTAAGGGTCCTTTCCAACCCAATCCGTTTTGGCATCGTATCTTGCAGACTGTATTGTTCTGGCAGGGACAGAGCTAGAGCCATAACCACACAAACACCTCCTATCCATCCTTCCCATCACTTTTCCCCTAAATCCACCCAGTACTTTGCCCCTCCATGGACTGTGTGTACAATGAAAAGCCCCTTCATCTCTTCAAAGCATTTTTGGGGTTTCCTCCAGCAGAACTGACCTTTTCTCTACCTCTTCCCCTATGCACCTCTGCATGTAAAAGGCAATTTGTGCTGGAACTACAAAACACTTGGCAGGGGGTTGGGATTTCTAGCTTCCCCCAGCTTTTTTCATTTTGAGCAAATAAATAAAACAAGAACTTCACAAGGAAAAGGAAAGTGGCAGAGGTGGCGGTGCCTTTCCTGTTGGAAAGCTGGCATTGCCCACCTCTGCCAAACAAGGTTCAGAGGGACCATGTGGGACATATATTTCTAATCTCATCGTTTTGTTTCACTGCACTGAGGTTGTTTTTTTCATCCTGTTTTGTCAGCCACTTGAGAACAGGCTTATAAATAGATAAACTGTCCAACGTGCCAGGAATTGGTGTTCAAAAATCCTTCCTGTGTGTAATATAGAATTTGATAAGTGAGGGGAAGGAGTTGCTGATGCTGAAGCCACCCTGGGGTATTTCTCCAGCCT
Source organism: Chiroxiphia lanceolata (assembly GCF_009829145.1). Taxonomy (NCBI): domain Eukaryota; kingdom Metazoa; phylum Chordata; class Aves; order Passeriformes; family Pipridae; genus Chiroxiphia; species Chiroxiphia lanceolata. Next base: position 7,199,934 of record NC_045659.1, on the reverse strand, counting down.
CTCCCTGTCCTGTCTCTGGTCTCCAAGTCCCCTGCAGGTGACACTTGGCTTTGCATGGGGACATGGAGGGATCCATCCATTCATCCGTAGGGAGAGCAGGCATAGCTGGGTGCGGATGCCTTGGAGCAGCATCTGGAGCGTGGTTACAGCCAGAGTGTTTTCAGCTGTTGAGAAAAAGGCTGTAAAATCTGATTCCCACCATAAGGAGCCCTCTGGGTTTGGAGTACATCAAATTGGGTATTTTGTCTCTGGCACAAACCAAAACCCGATGTGCCAGAGGGTGGTCAAACCCTCACCTAATCCCTTTAATTGCTGAATACCACAGCCAGCAAGGAAATGTCCCAGAGCCCAAAAACACAGCTTTCCCTTGCCATTGCCCCAGGCACGGCCTGCAACAGCACCTTCAGCAGGTTAATGGGAGAGGGGGGAAAACACTGATTTCAGCCTTTAAACCCCCCAAAAATACAAAAGAGGTGAAGCATGAGGCCAGCTGAGGTCCAGCGCAGCTGGAAGTGGGAGCAGGATGGGCAAAGGGAAGGGTCTGCACCCCAATCCAGGGCATGCTCCAGGGAGCTGCTTGGCTCCCTGCCAAGGTTTTTAGGCTGAGCGCCACACTTCATCCACAGAGGAAGAGAGGAAAAGATGGGAGGGAAGGGAGAGAGGGTGTTTCTGGTATTGAGCAGCAGTGCAGGGCTGTTTCTCTCGGCAGCTGACAATGTAAATGCATTTCCTGGCAGGCAGCTCACCCTGTATTAAAAGTCTTGATGAAGATTATGAAATTGTGTTTATGAAAAGCCTGCGAATGCTTCTTGGAATCCAACCCGCCTTTTCAAAATGAGATGTTTGGGTGCAGGCTGAGCAAAATGAGACTTTGGGGGTTATTAAAACTGGCCTGGCCAATCCCACCCACTCCAGTGACATCTGTAGGAACCTGAATGGTCCCAGCTTTGTTAAACAGGGAACAAGTGTGGGTTTTCTGTGGCCTGTGCAACCCCTTACCCTTCCCCAAAACCTTACTTGAAATATATTTTAGTGATTATATATGTATTTGAGTGAGATATATATATACATATATATATATATATATGAATGAGATATATATATGCATGATTTAAGGATGTGCCTGTGTCCCCCTCAGGCTAGGTTGGGTGCTTGGGAGAGGTGCAGAGGGGTGATGAGGGGCACAGTGCTGTGTTAAAATCCAGTTTTCACCCCTGATGGTGTTTGGGGGGGACAGCTGAAGTCACCACTCCTCCATTTGTACTATTAAACCTTTTAGGAGACATTCTGTGCTGGAGACAGACCCCTCAAATGCCACACACACCTCCTCTGCTGGCACCTGGAGGTTCCTGTCACCTTGTCACCATTGGCCCCAATTCCTTTTTCTCTGTGTTTTTCCCTTTCCAGCCTGAGGTAGTCTCTTTTTAACGTGGGAGACCAGGTTTTATATCTAAATATATGTCCTTAAAAAAAAGTTTCCAAGAACAATGATGGAAACAGCCCAAAAATGTGCTAAGAAGGATGAATGCATTAGGATTGAAATCCAAGGAAAATATCAGAAGGGTGAATCAGAAGGAAGGAAAGGAAGGGGAAAGAAATAGAAACGTATGGAGTTCTTAAAAAGCCATTTTTTTCCTTTTAATGTTAATGGCAGCTTTTCAATTTGAGCTTTGAGTGCTGGAGAAATGTGTCAACTGCTCCTGCCCCGGATCTGTGCTCTGGGGGGATGCAAAGACATTGTTGCAGTGACACGTTCAAGCTGCTTTTAATGCAGCCCCATTCAGAAATATAGAATAGGTTGGGTTGGAAAGGACCTTTAAGGGTTGCATTCTTTGAGGAACACCCCTTAATTCCTACGAGGTGTTTCACTGGGGTTTCCCTATTGGCTCCTGCTACTTCAGAAGCCTCTGGCCTCATCTCTGCAAGACTTTAAGTGTGTCGTGGTGTGCCCAGAATGTTCTTCTAACCTTGTCATGCTGTCCCACAGCTTGTCATAGGCAAGCCTGATATCCCTTTCCTCCTTCAAGTCTAATTTAAAGCTCTTCCCTCTGGAGAAAGGTGAATCCCAAGTGATGCCAGGTGCTGTGTCAGCCATCCCATTAGTGCCGGGACAAAGGGGAATGGCTTCCCACTGCCAGAGGGTAGGGTTAGATGGGATATTAGAAAAAAATTCTGTGACGGTGGAGAGACCCTGGCACAGGTTGCCCAGAGAAGTTGTGGCTTCCTTATCCCTGAAGGTGTTCAAGGCCAGGTTGGACAGGGCTTGGAGCAACATGGGACAGTGGAAGGTGTCCCTGCCCATGGCAGGGGGTGGCACGGGATGATCTTTCAGTTCCCTTCCAACCCAAACCACTCTGTGATTCTGTCTTGGTTGAGCAGGTCAGTGGCTCAGCAGGAAAAAAATATGTTGGGGATGCTGAAGGTGTAAAGTAGCCTTTTCTGGGACAGGGACAGCCCTGTGTCCTCTGGAAGTGCCATGTGAGCATCACACTGGTTTTAGGCTGGGTTTTTATATCTGGTTATAGTGCCTGGTGGTTGCTGCATTTCTTGAGCATCACCATGTGTGTCCTGTCAGATCTCTGTCCCCTAATTCAGTAGCATGTTTTGGGCAGGCCAAACCCAAACTGTCACCTCGCTTATCTCTCTTTATTTGTTGTTTGATCTGTCCCTTCACTTCTCCCGAAGATCAGAGCCCCTTCCCATGTTATCAGAGATTTCAGCCTCAGGAGGGCTGATTGTTGAGGGCAGATGAAGAGGACAGAAAACAAATATTGTAGTAAAATCTTGGGTTTGATTGCATGAAACAGGAAGAAAAAACTGTTCTCCAGGTCAGTGAGGGTGGAGTGGTGGCTGCAGACAGAGCTGGGAGGAGAAAGTGGAACATCCAGCCCAAATTCATACCCCTGGTGACTGCAACATCCAGCAGTGTTAAAGACAATCTGTGTCTCATTAATCATCTGATATAAACAGAGGGAGACTCACTTGAAGAGAGCAGTGTCATTGGATGAATGGCCCGGAGTTGGAAAATAAACATTTCAACCTCTTGTCTCAGCGTTTATTTTTGCTAAATGTCTTCTCTGTGTCCGAGTGTTCTGCTCACAGCAGGTACCACTGCCACAGATCCATCCCTGGGAGCATGACTGGGGTGGGAACTTGTGATGTTGGGTGAGGAACGCATCACATAAACGTGCAGGAAAAATTCTGGAGTAGCCACAGTAGACTGTCCTGGGTACCTTTATGCTTTAACTCCAAACTAAAGGGCTTCTGTCTTGGCATCACCTGGATTTTAGCAGGTGGAAAATGCAGGATTGGGCAGGATTCTCTCCTTGGAACCACAACCTGTGTTCATCTGTGATCCAGGGAAATGGTACTTCCTGACATAATCCCTGTGTCTCCATCAGATGCTCTCCATGTTCCCACACCCCTGGATTTCCACAAACAGCAGTTGTTTTTCCTTCAGGTCTCTTACTCCTGCTGCGTTTTTTCTCTCCCCACTCTGCACAAACCAGGTGCAGTCTGGAATCCACGCTCACCCCAATATGCCTTTAATTCTGCTTTATTAACATGGTTATTGTGTAGATGATTAGAAACATATTTGGGGAGGTTTAAGCACCTCAGAGCAGACTAGCTGTTACAGAGCTGTTAATCCTTTATAAATATGTTTTTAATCATGCCAGTATTTAACACAAGATAACTGTCCTGTTAAATATAATGTATAACTGGCAACCAGGTTATCAAGAATTTCAAGCTGGTTTTTTTCCCACAGGCTCATTAACTTCTGCTGCTCAGGAGATATCAGCAAACCCACCGGTGGATCGCTCAGCTTGGATATCCGATCTTTCCCCATCCCATGAGGATCCCAGCTGGTGCATTTGTTGTACAAGGACCTTCCACAGGAGAGGGGTTTGCTGGGCCCTGAGCAGGTGAGTGGCTTTTGTTGAGTCCAGGGACCTGTTACCTGATTATCTTTAGCATTTCTCACCTTGTTCTACCTTTGTCATGCTACCTGTTGGGGTTCTAGGAAGCTGGAAATACATCCCCCCTCTTGTGTGTCTGCTCTGACATCCAGAATAATAAATTCCATTAGCAATGACATTTTGGGCTTCTGTTTCTGGTGGAGAGAAGAAAACACACAGCCCCCCCAGTTATGCTTGTTAGGAAAATAAATGACATAAAGGCTGTTTTTTCACATGCCTCCTGACTTGACCTGCCATCCAGCTTAGTTCCCATCCAGTTGATCATTCCCAAGGATGGGCTGGTTACAGGAGAAGACAGTTTGAGAAAAGAAAAAAATTTCCACCGAATTAAATTATTTGAGCTGGAAAAATAAACTCTTGACACAGCTTGAAGCCAGGGCCTGCCTGGTGCCTGCCCAGCTTAGCAGAAGATGCTGCCCTGCAGTGGGAGGGCTGATCCCGTCCAAGCTGCTCCATGAGGAGCCGAGGAAAGGCAGATGTGGCAGACCCCCTGGCACACCCTTGGCACTGTCCCCAACGTGCCTCTTGTGCCATGTGTTCCTCAGTGCTGACCAACAGGGAAGGGGAGCAGCCCTTTGCCTTTTGGAGCTCCCTGGCACGGAGCCATCGCTCTGGTCCCTCTCTGACCCCCCTGTTGTGGCTCTTTTGTGTCTGGATCCCCAAACTGATGGGTTTTGTCCCTGACACCACCCTGCCCTGCTCCCCCCAGGCCAAGGGGGCTGGCAGGGCAGGACAAGGGGATATTCTTTGTGGAGAACAGTGGGGGATCTCATAACAAGGCAGCTGGCCCTCAGCCATCGCCCACCAGTGCCCTCCACACCTGGGTCATGGCTGGGTCCTGGCATTTGTCGGGACTGTCTGGGGCACCAAGAGTGAGTTGTGCACAGAGGGAGGATGGGGAGAGGGGGTCAGTGCTCAGGGATCATGGGCAGCAGCCAGGGAGACAGGACATCCTGCTGAACTCTCCTCCAGCAGTACTGAGATCAGAGGAGCAGCCAGGGCAGGGAGAGTTAAGGGCCTGAGTTATCATGGCAGGTTTAGGTTGGATCTTAGAAAAAGGTTCTTCTCCCCGAGGGTGGTTGGGCACTGAACAGGCTCCCCAGGGCAGTGGGCACAGCACCAAGGTTGACAGAGCTCAAGAAGAGTTTGGATGATCCTCTGGGGCACAAGATGTGACTCTTGGGGATGGGTCTGTGCAGGGCTGAGGGTTGGACTTGATGATCCTTGTGGGTCCCTTCCAACCCAGCATATTCTGTGGTTCTGTGATTTTGTGATTCACAGCTCCTGTGTTTCCCTGGCACCCCTAGGTGTCTGGGAGCCCCACAGCCCCATGTGTTGGGGATTGGAATGGGTGCTGGTTTTTTTGGAAGGAGGAAGGCTTTGTCTGCGGAGCCAGTTTCCCAAAGCCCACCTTATAAACTTCCCCAGTCCCAACCTTCATTACACCCAACAGTTCCCTGGGCTGAGGCACAGCCAAATATCCTCCTAACCATGTGCTGTTCCCATGCCTGACCTCCCTGCAGTGGTTGATGTTGGTGTGGGACTGGGATATTTGGAGGGACCTTCTCCCTGTAATCCCATCCAACCTGGCTGTTTCCACTTCCTTGGTTCTCCTTTTCCATTTTATTTTTCCCTGCATTGCTTCATGGATCTTCTGCAAGGTGATGAGCTCTGAAATGCTCTGTAATCATCATGGCATAGAATGTGATGGGTACCAGGAGCCTGGGGAGGATGCAGGTGGTTTCAGGAGTGATTGAGGATGCCCAAGAGTGGCAACATGGAAAGAAAAGGGGGGGGAAAAGTCATTAAACGCAGCCAAGGATTTAGTTCTTTCCATCCATGCAGACCTTTTCCTCTGTGAGATGATTTCTTTACTATTAAAAAAATGAAAATGTGCATTTTGTGTGGCTCAAATCCCAGAAGGAACAAGATTTGGGTGAAAGGGGGAGCTGAGTGAAGCAGGGCCAGCGGGGGTGGCAGGGAGGGATTAATGGCCCTCTAGTTGCCTGGGGCTGCCTTTGGGCTTGTGCTGGTCTCTGCTGCAGGACAGAGGGTGTGTGGGAGGACCTGGGTCAGGCCTAGGAGGACCAAGAGCAGCTGATATACAGCCTTAACAAATCTCTGGGGGGGGTTTCTTTTTTTCCTGTTAGAAAAACCTCACCTTGAGAGTTTTCCCTGCCAGGTTCCTCTGCACCGCAAGGAAGAACCTTCCCCGAGGGTGGCCGACTTCCCATCGCTGCTTTCCAGGGGATTTCTCCCCCATGTTTCCAAAGCTTTTTTCCCTGCCTGAGCATCTGTGGAACAGGGATGGTGCAGGGCTAGGTCTCCCCACGGCCCTCTCCAGCAGCAATGAAGCTGTCGGCAGCAGGCCCAGGTGGCCAAAGGTGCAATCTGGGAGGCAGAGCTGACGGCTCACCCCAGCTTCCCTTGGATCCCTCCATCCCCACTGCCGGCAAGTGCCAGGAGACGAGGCTGGAGCAAGAGCCATCAGCCAAGATGTCTGGTGAGGAGGAAGAGGCTGTCTGTGAACACCAAGGAAAGTCCCCTGCTGACCCTCTCTGCTTCATCCAGCTTTCCAACAGTATTCCCAAAGCCAGGAGCAAGCAGCCTGAGGCTCCGTTTGGATCTCTGTGGCCGTCTGGAAGGAAACGCTAAGGATCATCATCTCTGCTGCAACGCACATGCCAGAGACAAATTTGCCTCTTCCCAACATGGATCCTCGTGAGGGGCAGAGGAGAGGCAGGCACTGAGCTCTGCTGTGTGTGGCCAGGGACAGGACCCCAGGGAATGGCCTGGAGCTGTGTCAGGGCAGGCTTAGGTTGGATCTTAGAAAAAGGTTCTTCCCCCAGAGGCTGGTTGGGCACTGCCCAGGCTCCCCAGGGCAGTAGGCACAGCACCAAGGCTGACAGAGCTTCAGGAGTGTTTGGATGATCCTCTGGGGCACAGGGTGGGACTCTTGGGGATGGGTCTGTGCAGGGCTGAGGGTTGGACTTGATGATCCTTGTGGGTCCCTTCCAACCCAGCATATTCTGTGATTTTATGATCCTCATCCTTGTGTCACGCATGGGGAAAATGAGGGCAGGAGATTCCCGCACAAGATGCTTCACAATCCTTCCGTCCCCCACCAAGGGTCTCCCACCAGCAGAACACAAAGGGTGTTAAAGAAATAAGGAATTTCCATTCTGTCAGAAATTCAAACATTTCTGACCATCGGGATCATCTTTAAATATAGAAATTTGGAATTTCACCTGAAAAAAAATATTTCCTTTTGTCTTTACAACTAAGACTGAATAGGAGACAGGATTTAGGCACAGCTCAAGGCATTAACCCTCCTGACACACAACCTTTCAGAACTCTGAATAAGTGTTTTCATTCAGTTGAAATGCGCCTGCAAAATGCTGTCTGGCAAAACTCTATTCAGCTGGAAAAACCCTGTCTGGCTTTTTCCCTTCAAGTTATCTCTCTAGACCTCATACAGAGTCTTATTTATTCACTCCCTTTTCAGATGGGCTCCACTTCTCCATCTCTAGGCGCCCACAAATCATGATTTGCCTCTTCAGCATCAGGTTCTTAAAACCTGGAGGACTCTCTTTTTAATTTCACTTTTGTTGCTTCTGTCCCTGCCGTGGTTTGATTCACTCTTGGGTGTCTCTGAGCTTCTCACTGAGTTTCAGAGCTAAAAATGTGTTTACTTCTTTAGCACTGAAGATGCTGCTGAAATGATTCAGTGCCAGCACATGAAATCAAGCAACCATTAGGTATCTTTGAAAATCCAAAGAGAGAGAAAACTGTGATAGGGATGTGATGGTCAGGGAAATGTGCGAAGGGATGAAGACAGCTCCTGCCTCGTGTCCTGGTACACAAGGGCGTCACTTGGTACCTTTCTGCATCAGTTCTCATGTCTCGGGTGGGATTCTTGGAGTTGTCCTGTGCAGGGCCAGGAGTCGGACTGGATGATCCTCGAGGGTCCCTTCCAACTCAGGATATTCTGTGATTCTGTTCTTTGTCTCCTGTGTTATTTCTGTTCATCCTGGTACCCAGGGATCATATGGGTCAGGAGGAGCTCTGTCCCTTTCCAGTGTTATCAGGGGGTTGCAGAAGGGGTTTCTGGATCCACTGGACTCACTGGAAACTCCAGTCTGATTTTCTCATGGGAAGGGCAGACTTGGAGGCTCCAAATCATCCCCTGCCTGTGTGTATTTGCGCATCCACAATCTTTTGACATCTCCGCCCCCTTGGCAAACACACGCCCTGGCCAAGCCCCCGCTATCCATCCCCATGGCCTTGGGTACCACAGTGATGGGTGTGAGCCCTCCAAGGTGGGTTATGAGGAAGAGGGGTCCAGTGGTGCACTGAAGGCTGTGTGATTTCACATTTCCCTTTGCAGGCTGAGAATGCTGAAGGATGGTGAACCCACCAGCCCCCAGGCCAGCTGACAGCTCTGCTGGAAAGAGATCTGCTCCCATCCCACCCTCATGTTGTTGTTGGCAGGAGGGCCCAGAGGCCTCCAGGTTGGGTCTGCTGAGAGCACAAGTGAAGGAAAATTGTTCTCATCTGAATAAACACAATCTGCCAGCAGCTCCAGTGCCCCAGCAGAGGATTCACACGGCCTTTTTCCCCAATCTGGTTACTGGTTTAACTGGCAGGTCAGAAGGACTTGTTCCTCTTTAGTGGATTTTTTCAGGGGGTGTTGCATTGCTCGTCCTCCCTCCAGCTCCCATCCAGGTGATGGAATGGGGTCAGTGAGGGCACCCTGAGCACTGCCCTTCTCCACTGCTCCCCTGTGACAGAGGGACGGTTTCTGTGGTGGGGTTGTGCTTTCCCAAAGGATGAGAAAACAGAAGCTCAGAGCAGGGGGAGGTGACATGTCGGAGTGAAAACACTGCAATCAGCACCAGCTTTGCCTTTTAGACCCATTTGCAGTAATTTTCATTGTTGGCTTCACATCTGATTACCCAGTGTCTGTCTCTTCAGGCTCATGAGTGGCAGTGCTGACTCTATCAGAGGGGTGTTGACTCTAGCACAGGAGGGTTGCTGATGGTCAGAGCCAGCCCCACACCACCAAGCTCACACCAGGTAATACCCTCTGATATCAGCCACTCCCCAAACACAGTCATTTTTGTCCCTTCTCTATGTTTCTCACCAAAACCCAGCTCACCTCCTGCCTTTGGGACCTGTCCTGTAGAGCCTGAAGTGGGAGTTGCAATACAGCGTCATCTTTACAAGTTGCCTGAAACCATCAGCTAAAATAACTCACACAAATAAATCCACTGCTTCCCTACTCCCTTAGAGTTCTCTCTGCAGAGAGGATGTAGATTTCCCAGGGCTGCAGAGCGTGACCATGCTGTGAACTTGGCCATGCTGGAAGATGTGCTGTCCCCGTGTCCCTCAGCCAACTCAAACAGTACTGAGTGACCCAGTACCATATTTTGTATAGTATTATAATATAACCTTCTGTTCATAAGTGCTGCTGCCTGCTGAGTGTCTGCTGCAGAGGAATTTCTGTGCCCTGAGAAGAGTGTGGCTCCGGAGCCTGGAGGATCTGCCTGGTTGTTTGGGGAGGAAAATATCCTCTGTCTTGGCCAGAGTTGTGCTCTGATAACAGACTTGTGCTTCTCCATGTGCAATGGGAACATCAGCAGTGTGGGGTGGGATTGTCTCCATCCTGTGCTCAGCGCTGCTGTGGTTTTTATGGGAAGCCTTCCCTAGAAAACACTGCCTGGCTGTGGCTCAAACCAGGCCTGGTCTCATAGCTTCAATCTGTTCTTAATTGCCATAAAACAAGACAAACCCCACCTGCTTCCTACCCCTCACCAGGCCTGCTTCTCCATTTTTCCAGGTTTAAACTCAGCCTCTTATTGCCATGCTCTCCTGGAGAACGATTCCAAAGGGTCTGACAAAAATCCACTCAAAAACCTCCCTGAAGTGGGAGGTTTGAACGCTCAGGGCATGAAGGATATCTGTTGTTTTAGAGCATCTCCACCTTTTTGGGTACTTCCTGGCACCAAGGGATGGAGGGGGCAAGAAAGGCCACAAAGCTACTTAAATTGTGAGTAATTTTTCCTTTTTTAAACCCCAGTGTGGGTGCCCCATCAGTACAAGGTTCCTCTTATACTGTTCGGTGATTAAGAAAACAGGGGAGCTAGGGGCATTCAATTCTGACCTTGAGGAAAGCAGCAGGCTTACAGAACTCTTCGGTGCCGCAGGAATTATGAGGTAATTAGAGAAAATCAGGCCAGAGCTGGGACCGTGTCAATAAAACTGGAAGGAGCCGATGTCAGCTCTGCACAGGACATGGGGACTCATCCTCTGCCCTCTGCTCCTGGAGTTGAGCCCCTGGGGTTGGTGGTGCTGAGGCCTCATGCTTCCCACTGCCATGGACTTGGGAATTCAGGAGGCAGAAGAGATTTTTGGGCTGGGAGGGCTCTTATTTCCTTGGTGCATTCAGCTGACTTGAATCCCTCCCTCACAAATGCAAGTCCTATGCGAGCCTCGGCTGTGGGTGTTCTACCAATGCAAGATGAATAGACACCAAAAAAGCAAAAAATAATAATAAAGGGATTGAAGAAGGGTCCCAAATCACCACTTTGGGGTGTAAGAGGCCTGGCTTTAAGTAGGGGAGCATATTTCACTTGCCACAGGGTCATAAGGATTAAACCAGGGTAGTTGATTTTTATTTATCTAGAATTTATCAAGACTTAGCTTGGATTTCCTGGCCTGGTAAGAGCAAGGAGAGAGAAATCAGCTGGGGTCGGCAGGAATTAATATGCAGTGGCTTTCCATTTCTCATTGCAATGAGCCAGGTCTTTCAAAAGTGGGGACTAACATCCTCAGGTAAGGTTGTGGCTCAGGACTGCCAGGCTGGGGTTTGAATGTTCCTCTTAGGTGTAAGTGATTTCTCATGCAAACCCCTTGAGTTAAAGTGTGTGGTGACAGGGAGTGAAGCCTATTCTCTACTTCCTCTTAGGAAAGTCCCAGAGAACCACTGTCGGGCTCTTAGACCATGGTGAGAGCATTTGCCAACACCCAGCAATCAGTTTTAATACAGGAGAAGGCAAAAAAAAGTCTTAATTTTGTGTCTGTGTTAACTAAGATCTGTTCAGCAGCTTTACTTAGCATTGGTCATTTATTTACCTGTCTGCACTGGAGTGCTGGCTGAAGTGGAGTGATCCAAGCTGCTTCTTTAGGTCTTGGAATAAAACCTGGGGCTGTCCCAAATATCCAAAGTGTCCTGGGGTGCAGTGTGAGCTCCTGTGGATTTAGGCTCAGTTTGGCCTCCTGACTTTTTGTCTCTTCCTCCAGAGAGAAGGAAGTGGAGGCAGTTCACAGAAAGCAAAGTTACATAAACCATGGGGGATAATTTGGAAATTGGTCAGTTGGGTTGGCAGCTGGGTGGGGATTGACTCATACGTTGGGGACTGGGATGTCTTGGAAGCCAGACGTCATCAGTGCCTACTAATGGGATAAAACCACATCCGCTGGCAGTGAGAGCAGAGCTTTGGTGTTTGAAAGCAAGGTGACCAAAATAGGTTGTGAAGCTGAGAACAATCACAGCTTGGTGGCACTCAGTGCTCCCAGTTTCCAGGCATTCAGAAGGAGAGGGTTTGACATGTGCGGTGTGTGTATGTCACTGTGGGGCCAGGCTGCTCTCCATGCAGCTGGGCCAAAATTTTGTAAAACTGCATATTTTGTGTGGTTTTGGCATTTTAGCCAAAAGCATTTGACTGGCTTGGGCTAACTCCATCCCTGGAAGTGTCCAAGGCTGGGTTGGATGGGGCTTGGAGCAACTTGGGATAGTGGAAGGTGTCCCTGCACATGGCAGGAGGTTGGAACTGGATGAGCTTTAAGGTCCCTCCCAACTCAAACCATTCTGGGATTCTGATAAGTATTTGGGGCTGGAGGTGGAAATTCAGGTGACAGTTGATGGGGAAGATGTTGGGAAGTGCCTCAACCTCCCAGCTCAGTCCTTACTGTTTTTAGGGTCAAGTCCTGTGAAACAGCACCCTGATGCTCAGGGCTTAAAAAGATGAATGTGCAACACTCTGCCAGTGTTATAGAAACGCTGAAGAGATGTGTAGAAATAGCTGTAGTTACCCAGAAGAAAGTGAGTGATGAGGATGCTGTCACCTCACTAGCTCTGCCAGCCTGGCTGCAATTTAAAGGTCTTGTTGCAGGTTGATGGTTGGGATGGAGGGTGGGCACAGCACAGCCCCTGAGCCTGAAAGCACACAACCAGCCCAAGATGGGACCAATTAGACTCTTTTTAGGTATAAAAGTGCCCTGTGTGGGGGATCTGGCATGTCCTGAGCTCAGCACGGTAGCCCTGGCTGGTAGTCCCTCGCTCTGCAGGGACCATGCATGCACTGGTCCCTTGCCCCAGGCCAGCTCTGCCTTTTGCAGCTCCATTTTTACAGGAGAGCAGCTCATTCCCTTCCCTGCTTGTTCTGGTTATATTTGCAGGCTTTTCCCTCCCTATAAAACAGGAATGCACAAACACAGGCTGGTGCTAAGGGGTCAAATTTGGGAGCTAGAGGAGAGTGACCCTCATAGGGAGACTTTGCTGCCCCTGCTGCAGAGAGCAAACCTTTCCCTGCCCTCGCCAGCTCTTCATTAGACCCCCACCACAGGAAAAAGGGAGCTTGCACGGGGTCCCAGCAAGTAGGGGGACAGGTCAGAGAGCAGAAGGCTCTTTCCCTGGGTTTTCCCTTGTTGCACACCAAGTGTCTGGTTTAACCACATATCCCAACAGACTGTTGTTTTTGAGAAAAACCTCCAAAGTACTTCTGCAGCAGGATTTGCTCCATCCATTTTCAGAGATGGGGCAATTAAAGCACAAGGCACAAATAGGGAAATTGAGATGGGCATTGTCTAAGGCACGGGGAGGAGCAGAGAGGAGTGTATCCTATGCCCTTTATATCCCAGAGCCTTTCCCACTTGTCCGTGATGCTCTCCCTTCCTGGCCGGAGATGACGGCCCCAGAACACAGCACTCATCTGCCCCCCCTGTCTGGTTCCCCCTGTGCCAGCTCCAGATCAGACACTAGCAAGCCGAAGATCTGGGCTCTCACTACTCCAGTGGGAAGCAGAGAGCAAATATCTGCCAATGGATAGGCAGCAGATGTGGTGGGGAGAAAGGATGTGGCTTCCAGCCCTCCCTTCTCTCCCTCTCTTCCAGATGGGCAGGTGCTCCCCATCCCTGTTGGGTTCGGATTTGGGGTAGCCCACAGGTAGGATGTCCCCTCAAAGCTGAGCCTTATCTGCTTTCTCAGTTTTGGGAAGAAGCACTGCTAAAAGCTCCCAGGTAACTACCCCAGACTGGCACTTGGCTGCCAAAAACTGGTGCAGCAAGTCCCAGGAGCCCTCCCAAAGAGCAGCTGCCTCCTCCAAGAGACGGTTTTCTGGAGGGATCTGCTGCAACCCTCATCCATCCCCATCCCACAGCAGTGTTCCTTCAGTATGGACACAGATGTTGGGTATTAAATGCCAGGAGCTGTGCCCAGCTGTTCTCCCAGGCTTTGACCCCCGTAGGAATTAAAGCCCTGCCTTTAACAGCCCTACCAGACACATTCCCATCCCCATATAACTCGTATCCCCGTAAGCCACTTCCCAGCACAACACTATTTGGGCAACCAGCAGGGAAGGGAAGGTTTCTCCTGTCAGTGCTCCTATAATAATTTCTGGCTTCATTACCACATTTTACCTGTTTGGAATCCATCTGAAAACCAAGCTGTGACTTTGCCCTTGAGGAAATCTCACATTTTTGCCTGTTTCCAAGGACTTTTTCAAATATAAGGCCCTGATGAGAATGATACAGTGAAGAAATCCAGCCTCACTGCTTTGTTTCCTGAATATTTTCATCCCAGCTGATGGGATCAGGTTGGAGGGTGGGTTTTTTCACCCCTTTTATGAATGAATATAATCCTTTGTCAGAAGGGGAAGTGTGAGCTTAGATGCTTTCGTCCTCAGATTTTAGTGCTCATTAATGTCCTGCAGTGCTTTCTGTAAGTATGAGTCAAAGGTTGGGATGTAACAACTTCCTAGTGGAAAAAGGGAGGTTTTTCCAAATCAAAAGGCTTTTGCAAAAATAGCACCTTGTTTCTTTTCACTTTATATCTAGCATTTTGTCTTGATCTTGTAAAAAACTTGGCAGGTAAAGGATTGTTGCAGGTCATTTGCCTTGGTTTAGGTGAGACTTTATATTTAGATATTTTTTTATAATAGAGATGCCTGCTTATAATAAATTATTAGTTAATGAAAGGAAGTATTTCTACCTGGTTAAGAGGGAACAACTACAGAGAGGGAGGATGCTATGAGCTTGTCTTAGAGCCAGGTGTGACCAACCCAGGAGAGCATCCCTGGGATTTGCCACACCCCTCTGGTCACCCCAAGCCTGGGAAGTGCAGGAGATGGGGGTACCCAGGGATGGGGCAGGAGCTGGCTTTTGCCTCCTGTCAATGGGAGTAACACTTCTGTCCCTGAACCTGATGCAGCTGCTCGTCTCTATCTTGTGATGAATCCCAGATGATTCCTCAGCCACTCATGTTGGATTATAAACTGGAACTTTTACAGGCTGTATGTGGGGTCTGTGGCTTCCTTTCCCTCTCTCTGTCTCCAAAGTCCATGGTTCTTAATAAATCATCCTCTAACCCAAGCTGAGTCTTGCCGTTTTAAGTTTAACTAGCTTTATTTTTTTGCTGATAAACCAGACTGAATTCTTCCCAAGATCGCGGATTGAGGCCAGTAATATCACGGAGAAGAGACTGTTCAGCGTGATCCATCACATGCGATGGGAACAGCATCAAGCACTCGTGGTTCCCTTAGATCAGCCAGGCAGAGCACAGGAGCTGGTGGGAGGGAAGAGTCAGAGCTCTCACTAGATATATGGAAAGTGGACAGGGATGGCAGGAAAACGTATTATGCACCTATTTCTTGCACTGTTTCAGTGCTAACAACTTCTAAGGCTTTGATGCTGACTTCAGTCCCAGTTCTACTCTTGCACCATCCTCCATCCAAAGAGATCCAGATCTGCCCAAGGGTGGGACTGGAGTGGAGCAAAGCATAGAGAGAACCTGCTACACACTCTTGTTCCTCTTCTTCTTTGCCATCACCCTGACACCACATAAATCTCTTTTCCTTGACAGCTCCTGGCAAATGCCGCACATTTTCAGATCCGTCGTGATCTGATCTTTGTTCTCCCAGCCAGTGCCTGAGCTCCTCTCCCAGTATCTCTGTTGACTTTGGCCAAGTGCTGAGCCCTCCTCCTCCTCAGAGCCTAACTCAGCTCCCATCACATCCCAAGCTGTGTTCCTGTAGGATTAACCCTGCAAAGACCAATGTAGCACAAGGCATAGGTCACCCTTAGCAGGAGAGGGACCTTCCTAGCTCTGGGTAGAGCAGCTCCCTGAGGGGCTTCAGTGGTATGAAGTAGGAGGTGGAGGAGTCCTCCCTGAGGCATGTCACATGCTAACAGGCTGTGGAAAGAATGGATTAATCAAGATTAAAGGTAACGAGAGCAGCTGGGAGGAACGGTCGGGATCCATGAGACACGTGTGTGGTTGTGGTTTCCAGCCCCATTCTCTCTCTGCTAATGCCTGGTACTGGGTAGCCCAGCCCCTTCCACCCCTTGGGCTCAATGTGACCCTCCAGCCTGACTCAACTTCCCAGCTTAGCCAAAAAAATCCCCCCATTCCTTCAGTCCCAGCATACACCTGGTGCCAGATGGGCACAGCACATCTTTTATCTCACTTGGCCCAGCAAGCCACAAATTCCAGTGGGATGGGTGAGTGAAGGAGGGTCTTGCCCTGTGTCCCTCTGCCCAGGAGGCAGTGCCCAGTGTCACACAGTCAGTTCGTTGTGTTGGAAAGTCTTTACTGCTGCCCAACTGGGGGCTGGAGATCAGCCAGGGGCCATCCATGCCTCCGTGGGAAGGCAGGATGGGAAGTCACATTGAAGCTGTGTCTTCATGGGAATTTGTCTTGCTTTCCCTCTTATTTTTTTTCCTTTTGGGGGGATATTTTAAACCACAAAGATGCCATTTTTGTTTTTCTACAGCTCAGGAAGGCCAATGAGCTGGTGGCATCTGTGCTGTCCTTGCTGCCTTCCTTCCAAATCCACCAGCACAGGCAGTAGCAACATCTTTCCCCTGGAGACTTTTGCAGGATATCAGTTTGGTTGGAAAAGGCTGGGACCACATCAGAGGTGGGCTTTGCTCCTTCCCAAGTGAATTATGTTGGCAGGGACACCGGCAGAATCCTCTGTGGGATTTGCAGGGCTTGGTGAGTGCTGCCTTCCTTCCCACCTTGCCTGGCTGCAGGCACCACTTCATGATGGAGCTGCCAGCAGTGAGTCCGGGGTGAATCCCTGGGAGAGGGGGAGAGCTTCATCATGCCTCTGTGATGGATGGATGCGTGTTTTGATTGGCCTTCCCCACCTCGTGGCTGCTGGATAGTTATCTGAGTGATGAATTCATCTGTGCAGAGACTCCCGAATCATGCGGGCAGAGGGGAAGCATCTATTTACAGCAGCTTGGCATGAGGGAGAAGGAATAACAGAGAGGATAGGGGTGCTGGTTGCACATCAAAACTATATCTCTGCTTTCCAAGACTATTTTTTCCTTGCCTATCTCCCAGATTTCATCTGGCTGTGGCGAAAACAGGCAAAAGCCAGAGGTCTGGTGTGTTAGAGGCTCATGGCTCTGTGGGGAGAGAAGGCAATTTCTGAATTCCAGTTATGCTGGACACGTTACTTTTCTCATTGCCTAACCCTGCCAGGGATGATGTTTTCATGGGGCGGAGAGCACTGCTACTCCATGGAAATGCTTCAGCTCCAGGCCGCTGTGCTGCCACAGGGAAATGTGACAGGGAATGTCAGTGTCACAGCTCGGATCAAACATTGTGCCAGGATGGGGCTCCTCCACATCCCATGTGGAGCCAGCAGCTCCCACTTGCTGAGTTTGCAGATTCCAGCAGTGAGAAGAAGGGGAGAGCTGAGCCCTCACCCGTGGCACCTTCTTGTTCCTGTGCCTGTGTTGGTGTGGGATGCCCTTGGGGGCTTGCACGGATTAGGGTCCTTCTTCCCCTAAACCACCTGGGACATGCCACCAGCTTGGATCTGGGAGCCCTTCTGCAGGATCAAGTGGCCCAGCAGGAACCTGGATGTTCACAGAGTGGGACCACTTTATAGGATTTACATCCCCTGTAAGGAAGCACAGGCACTGATTTCTCTGGTACCCGAAAGCCAAATCCCCCTTAGAAACAGCAGGACAGGTTAGAGATGGATTTGTTTCAGGAAACGTGGGTGGAGTGAGACCAGGACAGGGATGCAGGGCCAAGCATTCTTGGTGGGTTAGGAAGATGCAGGTAGTTATGTAAAGCCCTTTACAAAGAAATCTGGCCCCTATTTCTGTGCTATATTGCTCTGTGAACAAGCCCTTTTTTTGTCTCTAAATCCAGGATCCCAAAATGAAAACAGTATCCCAAGGGGTCTGACAGAGGAGTTGTGGGGAACAGCCTCTTGCCTTGGATTCTCCTGAGCTATGTCCCCAAGGCAGGTTGTGTGACAGCCAAGCCTGGCAGAGAAAGCAAACCCCTCCACCACCTCATCCCTTTGGACTTCCAAATCACAGGGCTGTCATTGGAAAGCTCAGCAGATCCACCTGGACTTTCTGGAGATCATCTGGATGACATGGCACTTTTAGTAGGGAAAAAAAGCAGGAAAAGGGGTTACATGTCTTCTTCCCCACATCCTAAAAGTGTTCTCTGTGACAAGGGACCTTTTTCCAGCACTGTGCAATCCTGGCTCACATTTTCCTTGAACTTTAGTCCTCCTTTAATTCGTGCCACAGTAACCTCCAGGGGAAAGAATATTGCTGATTCCTGATATAAGCTGAGATCAAAATCTTTCAGCCATTGTTCTGTATCCTGTGACCAGTGTTGTCCCCAGGGCAAGGACTGTGTACCTGGATCAGGAGTGTTCCTCCATCCATCCAACACTTGCATCTCCATTGCTGCAAAGCAATGCAGATGGGTTGGATAATCATTGTCCCTGTGACTTCTAGTCCTCCCAAAACTCTGCTGAACTCTCATATGTTTGTTTGTTTGCTTGTTTTGGCAAGAGGAAAAAGGGCCAAATTTAAGTTGAGGGAAATGTATCATGCATCCTTCATTTGGGATTGTGGCTCCGGCTGGAAAAGCTGTTCTCCGCTTCCTTCCCTTATTGGTTAATGAGGTGGTTAATGCGGGAAAGGCACTTGGACAGTAAAAGGCACCAGACACGTGTTAAACATTATTATTGCAGTTATTAATGGCCTGACTCTTGGGCAATGTTTCTGGGCAATGCTGGCTCCAGGAATCGTGGATTTTAGGAGGATGAATGTGCTCACCCGGATGATCCAGGCAGGGGGTGCGAGGTCTGTTTTTTGGGGGCTCTTCCAGGTATTTTGTTCCCACAGGATGATGAGCTGTAGGACAGTGT
Source organism: Chiroxiphia lanceolata (assembly GCF_009829145.1). Taxonomy (NCBI): domain Eukaryota; kingdom Metazoa; phylum Chordata; class Aves; order Passeriformes; family Pipridae; genus Chiroxiphia; species Chiroxiphia lanceolata. The sequence goes on along the minus strand of NC_045659.1, from coordinate 7,181,486 downwards.
AAACCCACAGGCACCAGAGCAGGCAGGCGTGGAAACCTTCCACCTCTTTTTGAAAATTTAGAGCAGGAGAGGAGAAAGCCAAGGGGTTCACACAGGCAAGGATGTTGTCCAGATTACGGCCATCCAAATTACAGATTGGATTTATAGCCATCCACATTACACCCCTCTTTCCCTAGAAGCCTATCTCTCAACCCAGCCTCCCAAGGCCACTTTTTGTTGGAAACGATGACAAGCTGAGTGTAACAATCTCAGCTGGCTCTTTCCTGGAAGGAGGCTTTGCTTTCCCACCCTCCTGCCACCCTTCTCCACCCCAGAGCGCTTCTTACAGGGATATTTCCCTGCCAGTTCTTCCAGAACCTCTCAAGATCATCTGTTTCACATGGATCCAGTTCCCTGCAGCCCAGTGTCCATCCCAACTTGAGCTGATGTTTTTTAGCAGTAGGAGATGCAATTCCAGGCATTGGGATCGGACTCTGGTTGGAGTTTTTCCCCTTAATTGTTCTTTTGTTGTTCAAATCCGATGTATTAACACTGCAGGGTCAAGTCATCTTTATGCGTTCATGGGAGGCAGTAAAGCTGGGTTTGCATTCAAGCTGAAGGGCTTGAAAGGGGAAAAAGGGGACAAATGCTGTATTAGGGACCTTAATTTAACTGCCCGGGTAGTTCTGGATGTGGATACAGAATCTCTGCTCCAAGATAATTCTTGAGGGGTTAAAGCATTTATTGCTCTGTCTCCAAACCCACAATTTTTAAGGTTCTTTAAGGCATCTGCAGATAAGGAAAAGTCATTTAAGTGATGCAAAATTATGTAAAGACACTTCCCAAACTTGCCTTCAGTTGGAGAAATCCGGATTTATATGGTCTTGAATCCTGTAGGTGTCCTTCAATAAAATGGAAGAGAAATTTGATCTAATAAATCTCCAAAGACTAAGTTTTGGTGGATTTATTTATCCGATTCTGTGCGTGTGTGTTGTAAGTTAAACTAGGGCGTCCATGTTCTGCAGACCTGACTGGAAAAGTGGGAATTCAGCCTGGAGGAAAGAATCAACACAAATAAAAGCAGAAAATACCACATTCCTACAAACCACTCTCTGTATTTAAGGCATGTATCCCCTTCCTCCCCGACGAGGAATGACCACACTGCATCCCTTGTGCCTCTCCCACTCCCTCTCACACCAGAGCAGTGGTACCACTGTCCTGCCCAAGGCTGGAAATGGCCATTGTGGTCCAGACAATGGTGACTGGGGCATGAATGGAAAATGATCTCCTATGTTGGGCTGACAACCAGCTCTCTGTTCCCCAGGCTTCTGGGTGAAGGGAGCATTCCCACCCCAGGCAATCCCCGCTTTGATCTTCCTGCTGGTTGTGCTACTGCTCCTTACTGCTCATGGATAATTCAGGGCATTAAAAAAAAAACAGAGAGGGGGAATATTCTTTTACAGCCTTATTTACTGGTGGGTCTTGAGGAGTCTCCCAAAAAGCCTACTTATAGGAGCATGGCAAGGGAATAGAGAGGAGGGAAAGCCCTGTGGAATACCCAGACTCTTGGAAGATGCTCACACAAGGCTCATGTTTCCCTTAAACCATCTCAGCCAGCTCTGACAGTGGTGACGGCACAAATTCATCCTGAATGTGTAGAGGACACTGGGGTTTAGCATTTTCCATGTCAGCTTTTGCATGTTCACAGAAACAGAGAATCCCAGTATGGTTTGGGTTGTAAGAGACCTCAAGGCACATTTCATTCCACCCCTTGCCATGGTCAGGGACACCTTCTCCTAGACCAGGTTGCTCCAAGCCTCCAACCTGGTCTTGAACACTTCAAGAAGCAGGATATTAGTTGGGGATGTGTTTTGGGGTCTATATATGACCATGGGAGTTCAGGATGAGGTTTTTCCTAGCTGATGCCATCCCAGCATTGTTGTAGACTCCATCTTCTCCTCACCCAGCCTGCCTAGTATCCCATAGTGGCATGGAGCAAGGAACAACTGTAGAAAAGGAGCTGTAAAGAAAATAATCTCACCTATTTCTCTGCAAAAGTGCAGGAGGAAGGGGCTGGGATTTACTGGGATGAAGAAGATCCGAGTACTCCTCCACCTAGCCCTTCTGAGGGTCTCATGGCCTCACCAACCATGTTCCAGTTTCCATACTGGTGCAGTCTGGCTGAGCAGTGGGGGGGGGGGACTGGTTTGGGGAAAGTGAAGGCAGGACAGGATTTTTGTATGACAAAATATGGCAATTACCAAACCCCTTCTCTCAAGTTTTCTTTTTTTTTTTCTAAATGTACTTTTGAGGAATGTCCAAACACAGAAACTTCACCCAAAAAGGAATTTTATCCAAAGAATTTATGAGCAACTTAAAAAGAGAAGACAGTGAGGAGAAACTGAAAGCCAGATGTAACTGCAGCTTTAGATAGCTTTTAGTTTAGTTTCAGATTTTTTAGGGCTCTGACAGGCAACCATCGGATTTTTGCAACGTCTGTAATGGGGTATTGAGGCAACTGTGAACTTTTGATCACTTATATCTTGGTCTTCTGCCCACATCCAAAAGGGATTATCTGACCATCTCCTTAACCTCTTGCTTTTAGATGCTGACATGGGGAAAGAGCAGCAGGAATCAGCAGAAATGCTGTGAAAACATGTATTCAGAGCTCTAAGAAACACTCTAAGCAGCACAGAGACCTGCTCCTCTTGAAGGTGCAACCTGGGGAAGGGGCTTCAGACAAAGAAACTGCTCAAAGTCAAGAGGTAAGCAAGGCCTCATGTGTTACACTTAATTACACACTCTGGCATAAAGAGTCTGGAAACACCAGCGAACCTCGGCTTTGCTAAGGAGGGGGAAATCAGGATAGCGATGGGTTGGAGAGGGAATGTGCAAAGCTCACAGTGGGGACAAGTGGCTTTGAGGAGGACAAAGCAAGAAACAACCTATTAGAAACTGGAGTGAGCTCCTGCAACACCAGCAAGCTGTCTCTGCTCCTTCAGGAAGGCCATCCTTGGGTAAACCTCTGTCAACCAGGACAGCGTAAGGGATGAGGCTGAGAGATGCTCTAGACCCAGGATTTTCCCTTTGCAAATAAGGGCTCAGATTTTCTTTACCTGGTGGAGAGAAAGCAGCAACAGCACTACAATGGGGTGCATGGATTAAATAGAAAACCTTGGCTAAATCAGGGTAGAGGAGACTTGCACAGCTTCCCTGTGAAATGATAAGAGATAATTAAGACAGGGCAAGGACATCACCATCCTCTGCTGCTCCTTCTCCTTTGCTTTGAAAAAGAGTAGAATCACAGAATCCCAGACTGGTTTGGGTTGGAAGGAACAAAAAGCTCATCTCATTCCACCACCTGCACAGGCACATCTTCCACTATCCCAGGTTGTTCCAAGCCCCATCCAACCTGGCCTTGGACACTTCCAGGGATGGGGCAGCCACAGCTTCTCTGGGCAACCTGTGCCAGGGCGTCACCGCCCTCACAGGAAAGAATTAATTCCCAATATCCCATCTAACCCTACTCTCTTTCAGTTTAAAGCCATTCCCCCTTGTCCTGTCACTTCACGACCTTGGAGACTGACACCTTGGCAGCACCCCTGGCTAATGTGGGGGTGTTGGTGACCAAGTTGGGGAGAGTAGCCCCCTCCTCCTCCCTCCCCTTCCCTGTCCCCCAACAGCACCCCAGCCTGGTGCTCTCCAGTGCGTTTAACTCTGCTCTGTGTTTTGCCAGAGCCTGTTATTAAGAAATAAGGCTCTGCCTTTTCATCATTCCTCCGAGCGTCTGTCTGATGTCATTCTGTCTGGCAACCCAGCGATCAAAAAGGGGCTCCCTGGGGAGACATTTCTCAAACAAACAGCCAGCAAGAAAAAAATACTAACCCATTAAACGTAACAAAATGCAAAACCCCACAGCGTCTCCCTGATAAATGAGAAGGCAGTGGAACCTCAGAGAAACTCCCCTCCATGGCCCAGAGCAGGGGTGGGGGTGCCTGTGCTTACCTGAGTGGTTATCCTTAATTGAGGCACTTTCAGAGGCTGAGATCACGAGGCTCCAGTCCAGCGTCACCCTCTGCCATCACTCCCACCTGCACAGAGCCTTCTTGTGTCTCACTGGCACACAGCAGATCAAGCAGGTTTAGCTCTTCATGTTTTTAAGCAGTTGGATTTTTTTCCCCTTGTTTTTCCTCTGAAAAACAAATACTGGCTCAGCTCCTCCATATCTATTATTTCGTGCAGGTTGCAGGGGTGACAAAACCCCCGTTGCCAGCTGGGAGCCCCTGGGATGTGTGTAGGCTTCTAATCTTTGGCAGCTCTGGTTTTGATGCTGGTTTTGAGACCTGCTCACCAAAATGGCTAAGACCAAAGGAAGTTCATGCAACCTGACGCAGAACGTCACCTCCCCCGCAAACTGGGGAAAAGACCCCTAAATGCCACATTTTCAAAATGAAATAACCAAACAGTCACTTGACTCTGGACTTGTATGACAAAAGTAGAAGGAATGGGGTTTAATCATAGAATCTTGGAATGGTTTGGGTTGGACCTTAAGGCTCATCTAGTCCAACTCCCTGCCATGGGCAGGGACACTTTAATGTGTGGGAACAGAGTGTTTGAAGAGGGGCTGCCATGGAACGGAGCGTGATGCACATCACGTGTTGCGTGATGAAAAGCCGTCCACTTGAGCTGGATCCCAGCTGAATTATCTTGGACCATCCCTCACACATCTGTAGCTGGGATCCTCCTTTCCAAGTTGCTTCTCTTCGGAGCACTTTGCAGAGGTCATTCGCCTCTGCAAGCCTCACTCCCTCTTGCCTTACAAATCTCTCTTCCATTTTCTTCTCTCCTGCTGTGAGGTTTTCGGGCCTTCAGAAGAGCCCCTTTTCCTTTTTTCCTGATCAAACCACCTGCTCTTCACTCAGCTTTCCTGGGAAACTTCCCACCAGCAGCAGCTCTGCTGTATAAAACAGGTCCATTTTCATCGTCAGGACCTGGAGCAGGGAGCAGAGCTCGCTCTTGCTGACAGCCTGAGGCTAGGGTGAGCATCCCACAGCCCCAGAATGAGGTGTCCATGGTTTCTTTGTAGTTTCATGGGGTCACTGCTGCAAGACTGAGGTGAAATCCAGCGCAGGATCTTCCCAAGGAGCAGCTCCAGCAAATCTGTGAGAGGGTGTCGAGAAGTACATCTAACTCAGTGAAATCCAGCAGGATTGTACCCGAAGCATTCCTGCTCCTGCAGGATCTCAGCCCTGGTCTGGGCTGTCACAATGGGGTCTCACGGGTTAGGCCAGTGCAGCAATCTCAGGGATCACATCCACTGTTTCTGTGTTTTCCCAGGGTGGGAAAATGTTTGCAAATTCATGGGAAATGTCCCTTTTTTTCCTGCTGCTTAAGACCAGTTTCCTTCCTTGCAGATTGCAGGGTCCCAGGCAATAAAAATAGCAACGTGCCAGTTAGAACAAAACAGCCCCTCCAGCTCTTCCAGACATTCCACAGAGAAGGGTCACTGGATTCCCAGCTCCCAAGGCAGTGCTGTGTGTTCCCTGCCACCACCTCTTTGCTTTGCATCAAGAGGGGAAACTGAGGCTAATACTTCCATGTGGCAGACAGGTTTTTGGCTGCACTTACATGCCTCAGGTGTCCCTTGAATAGAGATTTTCTCCACTCTTGGATCCTACACAAGTCTCCCTTTCCAGCCCTTTTGAGCATGAACCTCACCCCCAAGCTCTCCAAACCCCCTAAACCCAACTTTTTGGGTCTCAGAGGGGCTGGTACCTCTCCCACTTAGCCAGGGGAGCTGCAAGGTTTTTCAATCATCTGTTAATGATAGGAAAGTAACTTTTATTCCCTCTCTCTCCTGGTCTTGGCAGAGAAGATGGAATGTGGATTGTGGAGACGTGCAGCCACCTTTCAGGCCAACAGCTGCTTTGGGGAATGGGTTGGATAAATGTGCAGGATTTCCAATCAGCCCTGCACATCCCATCCAGGAGACTCACGGGAGCAGGGCTGCGGGGGAAGCATTGACTGGGATAAAGTCACGTCCATCCGGGGCGATCCTGCTCTGCAGCTGAGGAGATGTCAGCTTGCTTTGGGAAGAGCTGAAGCACAGAGGGATCTCCTCCAAGACATCTTTTGGATGCTCAGACTGTCCCAGCGGGAGGAACCAACCCTGCTTTGAAGCACCCTAAAGATCAAGGTGTGGTTTTCCCCCCTGCCCTGTGAAAGGGGAACAGGGATGTGACAGGGCTGTGGCCCCAGCATATGTGGGGAATGCTGTCCTGGGGAATGTCCCCAGCAGGCTCAGTAATGAAACTTTCCAGGTATTTTCCCATCAACCTGTTCCCCACTTGGCCAGCCACCCACTTTCTGTGGTGGCAATGGGATGCCTGGACAACGGACAGGGGATGGCACCCAGGGAAGAGCCATGGGTGGGATGGAGAAGAGCCACATCTTTGGGCAGATGGATGGACTCTGGACAGATGGACTCTGCTTCCCACCAGAACCATCTCCAAATGACTTTCCAGCCACAAACCGTGTCACCAGAGCACCTCAAGGTGTCATCACTTCATGGGTCGACAAAAACACACATCAAAAGATCTTGTGAGAAGTTTGGATTTCTTCTTCTCCCTCTCTCCTCTCCCCTCCAGGCACCCCCTTCCTACTTCCCACCCTCCCACCCTGCGCAGTGGGAAAGAGCCCCAGGGAAACACACTGCTCTGAATTTCCATCTGGGCACAGTGTAAGGCAGCCCTGGGAATGGCCAGGCATGCTGTGATCTCCCACTCTCCAAAATCAAAGCAAACAAAGGATGTCTCTCCTTTTTCCCCTTTGCCAAAGACTAGAAATCCCATCAAGATCCAAAATTTATCATTCCAGTGGGACATTTATACTGGGAGAAGGGACAGGATTGATTATTTGATGATTGTGTTGGTGTGGGTTTTTTTTTAAGTCCCTAATATTGCCCATCCCTCTTTCACTGTGCTGTACAAATCCCCTTTCCAACACATGCACGAGAGCAGAGCTGAACCATCCACACAGAAAACAGGTGATAAATCACAGGGCCCTTGACTCAAACCATTCCAGGGAATGGGAAACACATGGACAGGCTTTCTAATTAACTGTTTGATATGGCTGCAGTGAGTTTGGGTGTAGTTTCCAATGTTTTACATTTGGCTTGGCTCAGCCTCTCCATGGAAACTGCAGTTTACCGGGAAGTGAGAGAATCCTGTGTTCAAGGGAGCTGAAGTGACTCGTTGCAGTTCAGCTCAATCACAAGGAAAAAAGCACCCCCCCCCCCAAAAAAAAAAAGTGTTTGCTGCATGGGAACGTTCCTTTCCTCTTTTTCCAGCTGGAAAAACCAAACAAACTACAGCATCCTTTTTTTTATCTGTAAATCTGCACTTTCTGGTGGGTTATGGACCCGTTGCCCTCTCCCACAGGCTGGTGGAGCAGTACAAGGAGCCTGGTCCTCCCTCCCTGTCCCTCTGCCACCCAAACAACTCTTTTATCACCTCTTCCCTCTCAAACCACTCACGACAAACCCCTAGAAGTGTCAGGTTATGGATGTGCCAGGACCACTTTCCACCCATAGAGCTCAGCGTGTCTGTTTGTCCATCCTCATGCAGGACACATCCATGGGTTGCTTTTTACTCCCAGCGTGGTACCTCTCACTGGGTGTCACCTTGTGGGTCTGGGCTGGCAGATTCCTGTCCCATCAGGGTGGAGGGGCTCAGGGAACGCATTGCACCCTTTTAGCCCTGATTTATGCTGTCGAAGTAACCAAATCTTATAATTCATGGATAATTCACAACAATTCTTCAACTCAAGAAGCTCTGCTGAGGACACTGAATGAAAGAGGAGCAAGCCCAGCCTTCCAGGATGTGGTTCTCCCGTAGAAAATAGGAGCTGAGCAGGTACCCATGGGATAAACCCCGGGAGACATCCAACCACCTGGAAGGGCACCTGCTTTGGTGACCACCCCAGCACCGAAATCAGGATGGAGCTGACCTGGAGGAGTCAGAGGTGACACAGGGCACAAGGATGGGGGACGGGGAAGGGTGGCTTCGAGGGACAGAGATCTGCCAGGGCCACCCGAGTCACTAAGGACCGGGTTTAACAGATTCCCTGGGGATACTCACCCCAAACCTACTCAAGCTCAGCAAGTCCCGCCAACACCTCCAGAGTAGCCAGTGTGTTAAAATGTAATTTAAAAGGGAATAAAGGCTTAATCCATCTGTGTTTAAAAGCAGCCTTTCCCCATATCCTGCTTTTGGCACGTTCTCCCAGCTGGGGCATTGCACCTCTCCCTGTAACATGGGCACAGCTGCTGCAGGCGGAGGTGGGGATGTTAATATTTTATACTTTATTGGCTTTTCTTTTCCTCCCCACCCCCCCGCCATTTTACCCTTTCTTCACCACAGGTCCAGTGGGGCCTCAGTGGAACATCTGGCCAAGCCACTTAATGGTTCCATTTATTGGCAGGTAATTTATTTGGGAATCAGCAGGGAAAAGTGACCCAACAATATACGGGATATCTATTAGCTGACCCTCTGGTGATGTTTGAACGTGGGATTTTTAGGTATTTGCAGCCTGATCCACACTTCCAAGGAAGTTAGATCTTCCCGTTAAGATGCAGGGCCATTAGATCTTCATCCAAAAACTGGAGGAAATTAGTCAAATAAATACCCTGTGAATATTGTTAAATATTATTCATTCTCTGGGAATATTTGAAATCATTATTCACTCCTTGTGCATATTTTTAAAGCAGCTCCCACTCAAAGGTGGAAATTAAATTGTAAAAATCAGTGGATTTCTCTGTCCTTTTACCTTTTATGCTCTTTTTCCCCACCATTGCTTTCTTCCAACCTCTTTTTTTTTGGATAAGGGAGAAGCACCTCAGATCCCAGCAAGGACTTGCCTGTCATCCTCCCCACTGTGTATTTGTGTTGTAGCAGGAATTGCATTGCATCTGAAAGGTGTCAACAGGCCAATACTCCCTTGTCAGCAAACTCTTCCAAACCCTCTAAAGCCCTTCCAATAGCCATGGATCCTGTTCAAATTCCATTCCCCATGTTTGGCTAAAATTATCCAGCTTTCAAAAATATAATTTTTTTTATTATTATTTCTTTTTTTCACTTGCACAATTAAAAACATGGGGGCTTGTTTTCCCTTTGAACCAAAATGCTGAGGAGACACTTTGGGAATAAAAAAGAATGAAAATTTTGCAAATTTTTCAGCCAAAACAATTGACCCTTTTCCCCAGGGAAGGGTTTCTTTTACTTCTGGCCTTGCCACAAATAGCAGTGGTCAACTACATCATACACAGCGGTAATCCCAGCGTGAAAAATGAAATATCAGTGCAAAAACCCCTTCTTAAATGCACAGCAAAAATCCTGCTGGTTTTCCAGTGCCATGGACCTGGGAACCAGCAGCTGATCCCACCTTGATGGCTGAGAAGCTTTCAAAACACTCCAAAAAAAGCAATTTTCCCAGTTCCTGGGTAGCACCTGGGGACTGATCTGTGTTTGTTTTACAGACAGCCTGTGTGCCAGCCCCCTCTGCATGTTTTTAGCAACTTTGTTGAACTGTTAACACCCTTCCCTGCTCTTGGGAATGTGTTCCCAGTGATGGCTTGGAGCAGCATCCTTTGCTGCATCAGTGATGTAAATGCTCTTCCAAACAGGCCCCATGCAGATGGGACTGTAGCGGGGAGACAAATCTCCTCCCAGGGGTTGTTTGGGGTGACAAATCTCTTCCCAGGGGCTGGTTGATGTCAATTAAGGCCCTACAGAAACACACAGATGGATTTTAATCCACCTGGGATAGGTGAGAAGGACCTTGGCTTGTGCCCAGGAGATGATGGAGGTCAGCAGGAGCTGCCCATGTTTTGGGCTCATGCAGGAGTTTTCCTTTCCACCTGCCCGACATCAGATCTCGCAGCAGATTTTCAGCTGTAATAAGAGTAGCTTTTCCTGCTTATGACCAAATCCAAACAATTAAAAAAAAAATAAGGGAAAAGAAGGAATACAAGCCAGGAATGAAATCACCACATCTCAGTGCTCAGTAGGACTTTAGGATGAGTTTCGGCCTTGCCTTTTACTTTCAACTGGGGAGGATCCAGTGGGACTGTAGGATGAAGAACCTGTTTACAGAAACAACTTCCCTGTCAGACATCTCCCCTTCCTGATGGATATTTGTTTGGAAAGAGAGTTAGCTCTCAATGAGCCTGGATGTTGACTTCTACAATTCCTTTGAACTTTTTGGCTTACTGACTCTTAAGAACTTAGCCATTGCTGGTGAAACAGTTGGGAATTGAAAAATCTACATCCCCCCTGTAGTCCAAAGGGGTGATTGGCTGCTGCTTCCCACTTCAGCACTGATTTACTATGTGACCTTGGTCATGTTGTCTCATCTCCCTTGTCTCTTCCATAAGAGATGGCCTCTGGTGCTCATGGATGTGCTGCCATTTCCAGCTGGTCAGCCTGTGGAAAGCCAGGGATTGGTATTTTTAAGACAGGAGCCACAGTGATGTTTTCGTCACAGGCTTTTTCTGCGTTCCTGTTTCTAAATTTCTTGGGAAAGCATCTGGTTTCCAGCTCTGGGTCTCTCCAATCTATCATTTTACATAAATATACAAACATCCCTTTTTTTGGGTGATGGATTGGGGCTGCACTTTGGCTTGGATCACATAGCCCAGACTGGAAGAAGGGCTTTGAAGCCATGAAAATTTCGCATTCCTGTACTGCAGAACAGTGCACAGGAGAGACATCCATGCTGGGAATCACAGCCCCTGGTTCCTACACTGCTCCAGCATCATCCTCATAACATCACGCACTGTTAATTCACCTAAAGGGCATCATTACTCTCTGCTTCCTCTGCAATAAGAGGGAGAAAATTGGATCGCACATGGATTTACACTGGAGAAGGAGCTCCTGGCCCTTGAGAGTGCCCTTGGCACCACCACTGACATAGACCCTGTGCTTAAATCCCACTCCTGAATTTCTCAAGTTTGTGGTGCGCTGTTGGGAACTAGGTGAACTCCCATCAGACCTTTGTGATGCAGTCATCATCACCTTGTATAAGAAGAAAGGAAATCAGACTGTTCAAATTACCGTGGTATTACTCTGCTCTCCATTGCTGGCAAAATCCTGGCAAGAATACTCTTGAACAGACTAATACCCGCTAGAGCAGAAGGAATTCTACCTGAAAGTCAAGGTGGTTTCAGAGCCAACAGGAGTGCTACAGACATGGTATTTGTTCTCAGACAACTGCAAGAGAAGTGAAAGGAACAGAACAAAGGTCTCTATGTAACCTTTGTCGATCTCACCACGGCTTTCCATACTGTGAGCAGAAAAGGTCTCTGGCAGATTTTGGAATGTTTAGGTTGTCCCCCCAAGTTCCTTAAAATGATCATCTCACTCCATGAGGATCAGCGTGGCCAAGTCAGATATGGCGATGCACTTTCTGAGCCCTTTCTAATAACCAACGGTGTAAAATAAGGCTGCGTTCTTGCACCAACCTTATTCACAATCTTTCAGCAGGATGCTCCAAAGGGCCACGGCAGACCTCAATGATCAGGACAGTATCTACATTTGATATCGTGCTGATGGAAGCCTATTCAACCTAAGGCAACACACTAAAGGAAGCCTATTCATCCTAAGGCCCACACTAAAACCTTAAATTATCTTGTCCGGGAGCTGCTTTACGCTGATGACGCCGCCCTTGTCGCCCACACAGAAGCAGCTCTGCAGCGTTTAACATCCTGCTTTGCAGACGCTGCTGAGCTTTTTGGGCTGGAAGTCAGCTTAAAGAAGACAGAAGTTTTTATCAGCCTGCACCTCAGGAAGTCTTCCATCATCCCCGTATCACCACTGGCGAATCAGAGCTCAAATCAGTCCAGCAGTTTAATTACCTAGGTAACATCCTCTCCTCAGACGGTAAGATAGACGGAGAGATAGACAACAGGTGAGCAAAGGCATATAGTGCCTTCGGAAAGCTTCATAAAAGAGTTTGGCGTAATAAACACTTGAAGAAAAGTACAAAGATCAGTGTTTACAGAGCCATAGTGCTGTCTACTCTTTTATATGGGTCTGAATCATGGGTCATCTACCGTCACCACCTGCAACTCCTAGAACGCTTCCATCAGCGCTGTCTCGGTACAATCCTAAACATCCACTAGTCCGATTACGTGGCTAATATGTCTGTTCTAGAACAAGCAACAGTTACAAGTATTGAGGCCGTGTTGTTGAGAACACAGCTGCGTTGGGCAGGGCACGTCTCAAGGATGAAGGACCAACCACCACCACCCTAAGATCCTGCTTTATGGTGAACTTGCCACCGGCTGCCACAAGAGAGCAGCCCCGAAGAGGAGATACAAGGACTCCCTGAAACAACATCTCAGCCTTGGCCATATTGATCAACACAACTGGTCTACTCTGGCCTCCAATTGGGAGGTCTGGAGACACACTGTCTATAACGCTGCTGATGCCTCTGAGAACTCACGCAGGATCACCCTTGAGGAGAAAAGACAATGCAGAAAGAATCGTGTCTTGCAGAATATACCACCTAAGGAGTCTTTCTGCTGTGCCTTTTGCAGTCGGACGTGTCTATCTCACATTGGCCTTTTTAGCCACCAGTGTGCTTGTAACAAACGTGGTTAGAGCCCTCCCCAAATCTTTGTTCGCGAAGCCGAGCCATGATGATGAGAATGGTGCAATGCCAATGTAATGTGGGCACAAGCTGCCACCACAGCAGAAAACACCCTTATATTCCATTCCCAGCACCTCCATTCGTCCACACCACAGGGATTTAGTTGGGACACCCCCCTTTGTGGTGACACTGGGCAGTGGCAGCTGTGTCTGCAGGACTTGGGATATGGCTGAGAACAGCCTGGAGTTTGTCTCCCGAAATAAGCGTGAGGGCTGCTGTGCTGGGTTCCAGGACCTTTCGCCTTCCCAGAGAAGGCTCTGCTTGGAAAAATACCAGCAGTGATTTTTGTGCTGATTTCCTTGCCTGAGCCCTAAATCAGCACTTGTCAGAAGCTTGAGCTCCATGCCTGTGCCGGGGATTGATGGAGCCAGCTGCCAGCAGGAATTACCAAGCAGCAAACTCAAGTCTGAAATCATTGGTTTAGGCCTCAGAGCGAGCTGAAATATTCAGGTGATTTATACAGGAGGAAATGGCTTTATGTCCTTTGCAACAAGAGTCCTGGATCCTGCCAAGAGACCTGCAAAATCTCGTGGTCTCAATCTTATGTTTGGTAAGGACAGCACCAGTTTAATGAATTTAAGCTCTGAATTCACCACTTTGATCGGTTTCATGGGTGAAATTCTGCCCTTGGTGGCAGATTTTGCCTAAATCTTTTTCACAGCAATACTTTACGCAGCCCATCCTTCTTTTATTCCAGTTTTTACATCTATTTTAGATATTGTCTTTGTGTCACACCCACAAAAAGCCTCTGCAGTGCCTGGATGAGGAGCAGGACCAGATGGAGAGGAGCTGTTTGGCTGTTCAGTAAAGCAGAGCTGGCTCCATTTGGAAAAGGACATCATGTGTCGCACACAAATAAATCCAGTTAATAAATCAGATGCCAGCAGATGATGCTCGGTAATTTGCAGCATCCTGGCTGGGATGAACTGATCCATCCCTGGAAAAAGGAGGATTAAAAACCATTTGTTGCACCAAAAGAACCACTGCAAGCTGAGTTCCCGTCTATTGCTTTGTACTGACTTTATTTTTAACACATTTTGATATTTAACAAGAAAATCACCTTTTTGTTGCTCCTGGTGCTTGTTTGTATCCCCAAGGTTTTGTTTGGTCAGAAAATATATGGACAGGGAAAAATAACATGAAAAAAAGACATTGCAGTTCAGTTTCAAAAGAATCCCTCAGTGCCCTGGGAAGATCAAACTCCCACTCATGCCATCGGGTTTATCTCCCTTGGATGTTCCACTTCCATCTGTTCCAGCAGTTGCTTTGACGTTTCTCATGTTCAAATGGAAAACGATGAAATGCAATTATTTGGATGAGCAGGTGGCCTCGGAGTCAGGAGTTGAGGGGTTTCCTTTTTTCTCTTTCTATGGCTTAAAAGCCGGTGCTTTCCTTCTCAAGGCCAGCTTGGACGTGCTTGGAGCAACCTGGGATAGTGGAAGGTTTCCCTGCCCATGGCAGGGGGTAGAACTGGAAGAGTTTTAAGAACCCGTCCAACCCAAGCTATTCTGGGATTCTATGATTACTGGATGTCCCTTTGCTTGGGACACCTGCATGCCTGTCCCTGTCCCTGCTTCCATAACCTTGTCCTTGCCCACCTCCTCCTGGATTGCCCCAAGGTCACACAGGAGCCATCTGTGACACTGAATTTCTTCCCTGCTCCAGCCTCAAGCATTTCACAACCCACAGATATTTCAGGAAGAGAAAGACACTAACAAATCCATCTCCCAAAAATCCCAGACCTCTCTGGGTTCTGGGCATAGGGACCAGGTACCATGAGGGCACCACTGAAGAATGCTCCAGCCTGTGAAGCACCACATGATAAAAAAACTGTGCAAACAACTTTGAGTAGAAATGCACTTTTTGGACAGGGCTGGTGCCCGACCTGCCAGGAAAAATGGTGTTATCCCAAGGGAACAGTGTCATTAGCTCATTTCCATCAGCACAGGGAGCAGGCAGTTCCAATACAAGTGAGATCAGTCAGTGTGGGGCACCCCATGGGCATCCCATCTCTTTGGATGGACCAGCATCCCAGCTGGTAGCACAGCAGGGGCATCAGGTGCAGGGATTTAGGCAGGAAACTCTTTCTTAAGCTTAGGAAAAGCTGAGGTTTCTGGCAGGTTCCCGAGACATTCGGTTTGTCCCACAGCTCTCCACTGTATAAATTGTGGAATTAGTCAAACATGAAACCAGAGCAATAGGCCAAAGGCAGAGCTGGCAGCTGGGAGGTCGAGTTTAACTCCTTGCAAGCTTATCCAAGCCAGGCCTTCTGAGGAGAGAAAGGTGGGGAAGGGGGGAACAAAAGAGAGGGGAGCCCAGGGAAATGAGGATGGAAATAACCCGCAAAGGAATAGGGATGGAACAGCAAGAAAATGAAGAATTTGGTCCAGAGACTGAATAGTGGGAAGCATCTGCGAAGCAAGGCAGTCTGAGCCAACATCTCTCTGGGAATCGTGTCCCAGGTGGGTGCCACCAGACCTGGCACTGCTCCTGGGTGATACTGGGTGCTGTCCCACTCACTCCTAGGGCCTCAGCTCTGCTGCCCTGCCAGGGGGAGGATGTTTCTGTATCCAAGTCCGATATCATTGCTGGAGATGCAGTTGTGCTTTTCATGATCAGGACCATGCACTGGGTTGACCTCCAGTGTTTTCCTGTCATATGGTTTGTATTAGCTGACTCATTGTTTATGGCCAGGTTTCAGGGGCCTTTGGTGGGGCCAAGATGTAAAAAAAAAAATCATCTGTGCTGGGCACAGAGGGTGATTGTCTGCAGAGCATTAGGGTGATGTGAGATAGGCAGGAAAGCACATTTTTCCTGGGAGTCTTGGAGAAACCTGTGATTTTTCATAGAGAATTTCTTATGTACTGCAGGTAGCCCCTGGGACTGAGGGGATAAACAGATTCTCAGCACTGGAAACCTTATCTCCATCCTCCCAACTCTTGTTTTCTCTCACCAGTCATCCAGACGTGCTGGGGATAGAAGTCAGATGTGGTCTGAGCAGACATGAGGAATTCAAGTGGGGAAAATCATACCACGTGGATGAAGCAGGAATTTGGGAACAGAGATGTTCTGTACTGGCATTGCCGCCGCCTCCTCCACCTCAGGGTTATCTAGTAAGGGAGGGCCCCGTCCTTTAATCAGATGCCCCCCAAGCTCAGCAGTGGGGAATCTGGGGTTTTATCAACCTCATCAACCCAGGATTTCTCCTTTTGGCCACACAAAGCATCAAGTCACAGTTCTTGGTGGTGCAACCTTCCCAACAACAGACACACTCCTGGTGGTCATTCCCTGAAGCCTGGTGGGATTCTAGGTAGGGTTTTGCTGAACAGGCCCACTCCTGTCTGTAGCAGCTGGAGGTTTATTCCTCCTGGAGTGAGTGACCTCAGCTGTGGCTGAGGGCTATAGAGGACGTCAGGTCCATGTCCAGATGTCTACAGGGTCTGTGGGTGTTTAGATTGAAGATTCCTTCTGACCCAAATCCTGTTCCCATTAAAATTTGCAGGAGGTTTCTGTTGACTTCACCATGCACCAAACACCAAAAATTCAATAAATGCAGCTGTTGTCACTGATTGCCCCACAACCTGGTGGCATGAGGCTCCTAAATAACCAGGGAGGCTGAGGCTGTCACCCCCTAAAACTGCTGTAACCTGTGGAAGGGCCTTGCCTTCACTCCTCGGTGTACAAACATGCACCACCAAACCTGAGCATCACTGATAAGTTAATACTGGCTGACTAAGACCCAGTTTGGGTTTGGCTTATGACAGAAACAAGGGTAAAGTAGCAAAATTCAGATCAGACCCATATTTTGGCTCTGAACTGCAACATGGAGTTGTTCCCAGTAATGTGCCTTCTTGCAAACCATCCATGAGTCCTGGTCCAGAGCAAAGGGCTTGGCAGCACTGCCAGAGTCCTTGAGCATCATGTTGTGTCTTCCATCGTGCTCATCCCTTCCTGATGGAGCAGCAGTGTGAGCTCCCTGTGCCTCTGCTGCCCTTTGCCACCCCAGAGAGATCTGTTCCTGTTCTGGAAGATGTCTCGAGTACATTGAGCTCTTTCGTTTCACAGAAATTTCACAGAATATTCTGAGTTTGGAAGGGACCCACAAGGATCATGAAGTCCAACTCAACTTCTTATCAAGTTTTAATATTCAATACTGGTGCTTGGCAACTAAAAAGCACAAGGTGTGCTGGAATGGGATGAAGATGGAGAGGGTTAAAAACCACAAGTGAAGTACTTTTGGGTCATCTTTACGTCCTTGACTCCCCTGCCACCGCTCCACGCTGCTCTGTGCCACCCGGAGCTCAGAGCTGACAATATCCATTGAGTGTCTGAGGAGCTCATGCCAAGGGAGAGGGTCATGCTGACATTCCACAGTGTCACCAGGCCCTGATCCACCCTTGAAAATGCCTCACACAATGCCCAGACTGTTCCTGCTGGCACATCATTGCACCGATACGGCATCGTCAGACCATCAGCAGCACAAAAAGGGGTTTATGGTGGTGGGGCACAGGCGTTCCTTTCTCGGGGCCATGGACATCATTGATTTATTCCCTTTTCTCACTGGAAACAAAATGCCCTTTAAAAATAAAGCAAAAGAGCGGAACTGGCTCTGCCTTGGGTCTGAATACCACCCGTCCCCCCTCGTGTGGCCTCTCTGGAGGGTGCTCTGCCCGTGCTGATAATCCTGGCTCGCGCTGGCCCAGCCCCCAGGGAGAAGGGAATTAGCACTTCATATTTCTTTAGGAGCAGAATTCCAGCCAGACACATCCAGGCTACTGCTGTCCCATGCTGAAATTCCTCCTGCTCCTCTCAAGCAGCCCCTGGGTTTTGTCTGAACCCTTTTCCCTTCCAACATCGGCATCACCCCGAAAATCTCCCTCCTCCTGGGAGCTCGTTAGCAGAATGTGAGGAATTGGGACAAGGTAAAATACTGAGGAGAGCTTAGGTCACAACATAAACCCTCCTGACCATGAAATTTGGGCAAAGTTTCCAAAGGGCTGGCTCCTATTGGGGTCTCCATCCTCCAGCATCATCCTCGGGGTCATTCAGGGGCTTTGTCCTGGGTTGTTGTTTGGTTGTGCTTGTTTTTTGGAACTTGAATACCACATTATTTTTATACAAGCCTGTTTCCTAAGCATGCCCTATAAAATCTTCAAGTGATGTCTCCTCTCCCTGCCCCTTCTTCCCCAAGTAAATATTTTTAGGTCTCATAAACACAAGCCATTAAGCACTCGAGAGTGAAAAGCAAAGCTCTGGGGAGGCACTGCTATAGGGGCAAACCTTCTTTGTTAAAGCACAACCCAAAATTATCCCCTTATGAGGGGGTTCCTGCACTTCCAGAGGCTCAGCACCTCCAGAGGTTCAGCCCTTCTGGCTGGACTCCGTGGTGTGGGTTTGGGACCCACCAAATGCTCAACTTGGTCCCTTCTCCCCTCCATGGGGAGCTGGGAGAAGGCAAAGCTCTACAAAGAAGATGCTAAACTGGGATTTTTTCAAAGGAAACCTAAAGGAATGAGCCAGCCAGAGGTCAGGAGGTTGAAGCAATCCCCAGAATCTCACAGAGCATGGAAGACTCTCATCCCTAGCCTTAATTCTCCTAAGCCTTTGATGGATACTCTGCAAGGATGCTTTGCTACCACTTGACCTTGGATCATGTGCTTTGATCACAGAATCCCTACATCCCTCACCAAATGTTCCTAAACTTAGTGGAAAATTCAACCTTTCCCACTCCCCTCCTGCCCCCCCAAGTCAAAATGTCCAAAGCTGGGGAAATCTGAGCAGCCCCATGCTTTCTGTGTGTCATGCTGGAGGCCAGCACCCTGATTTTATACAAATTGCACAAGGGACCACAAAGGACATAAATAAATTCCCTGAAAGAATTGCTCAGAGCAATCGAGGGAGAAACGCTATCCAGTTCCCAGGTCTCAGCATTTGACCCGGGTTGTGCAATGAACTGGGATTGTACTAATGAGTGCAAGATGTCCCCAGCAAAGGGGCATCCAGAAGAGGCTGGAGTGAGCTAGCAGTGCCGGGAAACGACACTGGGAAAGCCTTTGATGGGAGCAGAGATGACACTGGCTTGGATGCAAGAGTCCTTGGAAGAAGGAAGGGGGTGAGGACGTGGGTTTAGGACAAAAGCAGCTTTCTCTGGATTGTTGGGGTCTGCTCTGTGGGACTCAGGGGAGTTGTGCAGAGCTGGACTCACCAAGGCAAGGGTTAGTGTCCCGGGCTGGAAGAGGCTTAGTGGCACAGCTTAAATGGAGCAGGATTGGAGCTGGGCTCTGGTCCAAGGTCCAGGGCAAGGCAGGACTCTTGAGTTTCCCAAGCTGCCCAAATCTCCTGGGTTCGCAGCTTTGCAGCCTCCCGAGACCACATTCCCATGATGGATTTCCAGCTTCCCCAAAGGGCCCAAAGCCTATCTGCTGCACAGCCTCCTTCTCAGGCTATTTGTGATATTTGGATTTCTGAAGAAATCAGTGAACAAGGAGGAATTTCTCCCTACTTTGAGGCTTCTGTTTCCTTCCTCCGTGGGGAACCTCCATCAATCTCACCTCTCACAATCCACTGTCCACAAAAGCCTCCTGCTGGGAAACTGTCCTGGTGCCATCAAGTGGAATCAGACCTGCTTTCCTCCTCCACCAGGCATTTATAGGATTTGTTGGGATGTGATTTACACAATTTAGGAAAACATGCATTTTTTGAGCTCCTCTAATCTCTTAAGCAGGAGCACCCCAATTTGTGGTTGCATGTCTAGACTTTTTCCATTAATATTCCTTTCCCTCCTGCTTTTCTCCTACACCCGGACTTCCACCTTTACAGGGGGAATAGTGTCGTCTAGGAAGATTTGTGAGCTTTGCTTTCCAAAGGGAAAGGGATGCTGAGCACCTTTTCTAACCCAGTAGCTGAGCCCTCAAACGTAACTTTCCCTCTCTTCCAACCCTGAGATGGGATAGGTCTCATTGCCAACTGGTGTAAATGGGGGGTGACATCAACTGGGAAGGATATTCCTCTCCCTCCTGCATGATAAAATCCATATATCATCCTCCTGCACCATTTATTTACCTTTCTGTTTTATGTGACACATGGATTCATGAATTCCAGGCTGTGGACTGGGTTTGCTGTGCCTGCTCTGAGGTGATGTCAGACTTGAGAGGAGGGGATTTTAGCTTGTCCTGAGTCATAACTAACCCACACACATCCATTCTTCTGTCAAGTGGGTTTTAAACAAGCCTGATGTGAGTAAACATGGAAGTGCAGACTGGGGAGCTGGTACAAACACTCCCAGCTACCTGGATTATCCCAGGCAGATGTACCTGTTTCGCAGGCAGGGATCACAGAATCACAGAAACACAGAATATGCTCAGTTGGAAGGGACCCACAAGGGTCATCAAGTCCAACTCCTGGCCATCCCCAAGAGTCACACCCTGTGCCCCAGAGGATCAGCCAAACGATCCTTGAGCTCTGGCAGCCTTGGTGCTGTGCCCACTGCCCTGAGGAGCCTGTTCAGTGCCCAACCACCCTCTGAGGAAGAACCTTTTCCTGAGATCCAACCTGACCCTGCCCTGACACAGCTCCAGCCATTCCATGGGGTCCTGTCCCTTGTCCCCCCAGAGCAGAGCTCAGTGCCTGCCCCTCCTCTGCCCCTCCCCAGGAAGTTGTAACTGCAATGAGGTCTCCCCTCAGTCTCCTCCAAGACGATGAAGTAAAAGGCGAGCAAGGAGGGAAAGATGATGTGGCCTCTCGAGCTGGTCCTTCTCGGTGGGCAAGACACAGGTTTTGGGATGCAGGAGGAGCAGTGCAGCTGGAGCATCCTCAGACCCACTCCCCTGTGCCTGTACCTTGTTTGGCTCCAATTCAGCACGGAGCTAAAAGCTGGTCTGTAGCTGCCCATCAGGAGCTGAGGGAAAAGGGCATTCAGCACCTCTAGAGCTGTAAGAGCCAGGTCATAAACATTTCCCAATGTGCTGGGGAGGGGGAGGGAGCCGTGGGACTGGGATCTGTACTCTGGCCCGTGACTGCAACAAAGAATGAGTATGAGAGATTTGACTATATGAGGAGAATGGAGGAAAAAAATCTAGTGAGATTAGGGATTGCAGGAAGAGGTGGCAGCTGTGTCTGATTCTGTCAGTTCATGTACATTCATGACAGCCTTGTCCCACTGCTGATTTGAGGAATCCATGAAATCTGACAGGTGCTTTTTTCTGTTCTCAGCTGCATTGAAGGATTCTTACCTGAATATTGTTACTATGAACCCCATAGTACGGCCTGTGGAAAGTCACAAAGATGATTGGGGGTCTGAAGCATCTCTCTTATGAGGAGAGACTGTGAGATCTGGGCCTGTTTAGTCTGGAGAAGACTGAGAGGGGATCCCATCAATCCATATAAATATCTCAAAGGTGGGTGCCAAGAGGATGGTATCAGACTCTTTTCAGTGGTGCCCAGCAACAGGACAAGGAGCAATGGCCATAAATTAAATCACAAGAAGTTCCGCCTCAACATGAGGCAGAACTTCTTTAAGCTGGCGGTGGCAGAGCACTGGAACAGCTGCCCAGGGAGGGCATGGAGTCTCCCTCTCTGAAGACATTCCAAACCCACTTGGATGTATTTCTGTGTCACCTGCTCTGGGTGACGCTGCCTTGGCAGGGGGGTCATCTCCAGAGGTCCCTTCCAACCCCAACCATTCTGTGATTTTGTGTGATTCAAATCACCCATGGGATGTGCAGGGACGGAAATCACCTTTGCAGGGAATGCTGCAGGGTTTTGGGAGGGGCTATTTATTATCTGTTGGAGCTGTGGCACGTGTAGGAAAGCAGCCATGATCCTGAAATAATGTTATCTTAGCAAAGGGCTTTGTTATGGTTGTTGGCTTCCTCCAGGAGCCTTTTTGATCTGGGAAAGCAACAGGCCCAAGGAGGCAGGAAGTTTTTCATTATTGGCTCCGAGGAGTTTGGAGATGAGAGATGAGGGGGAAAGGCACAAATCCACTGCCCCGGGAAAGAAAAATATGGGATTGCTCTTTGGTGGGATGGGAAAATGCCTTGGAAATAGTGGCTGCATCCAGAGCAAGATTTTTGCTCTATTTGCATTGTATTATTATATATAATTGTATATTATTGTTATATATTTTATATACTATACATTGTATACTGTATCTATTATGTATAATACATTATATATTATTATTATTTAAAATAATAAAGTTGTTATTGTTGGAGTTGTTGTTCTGATTATTATTGTATTATTTGGACTTGTGGGTCTTTTGGTTCCCTTCCAACACAGAAAATTCAGTGATGCTATGATTATGATTCTATTATCATTGTGTTGCATTATTAAATATTATTATAAATATTACATAGCACCTTTATATATGCTATATAGTATCTATAACATGGTATTGTCAGCTTCCACGCCACAGACACAATCAGGACCTGCAGCCTGGACGTGACAACAGGGTGCATCAGGAATTTCTCAGTGTCTTGAGGTGCACCCACCAACCTGATATTTTTTTTCCCATTTGGGGAAGAACAAAAGTGTAAATTCTTTTGTGATATTTGTGCACTTTTTTTTAATGTCTTTTTTTATTTGTGATTTTGTTTTTTGCTGCAGGATCTCTTTTTTTTAAGAGGCACCCACTTAAATGACTTGAAAGAGGAGTTTTTGTGCATCCCTTGCAGCTGGACCATCTCTGATACAGCCAAGCAATGTGATTTCTTGTAAATAGACATTTGCTCACAGTGCAAACCCGAGCCCTAAAACAACTCCAATGGGTTTGGAGTCTTTCCAGCAGGAGTAACCATGGCTTGAACAGGGATTGAGAGCAACCATGGCTTGAACAGGGATTGAGACTCTGCAGCCTGGATTTGAGCAAGAGCTAAGGTTTGATTCTGGGTTTAGAGGTTGTTTGGCACAACAATCTACAGCCAGGGGAGGAGAAAGGGTATATATCTATGTATTTATATATCTATATGTGTAGATGAACCAATTTGAGGGAGAAAAAGCCAGTGGAAAAGACTAAAAGGTGACTAAAAGGGATGGAAATAGCAGTACATGGGATGCAGAATGAGAAGGTCCCATCCCATGGGGGTTTCGCCCTCATACAAGCAAATTGAAATATCTCACTGCTGCTGCATGAAGGATTTACCCCCAAAGATTTGGGCTCTCTACCCACAATAAGGAGGATTTAAAGCCTTGTCCTAGATGTCTGTGCTCACATCTCTCCCAGCTGGCAGTGCACTGCTGGCATCCATCAGTGGAGTCCCATATCCCCCACCCATCTGTCCCTCCTTTCCAGACTCTTCACACCACAAGGGGAATGTTGTCAGGGTTTTTGTTCTCTTATTCCCACTCCAGCTTTATCAGTTGGTTATTTATCTGGGTTTATTGCTTTCCTCGTTCGTTCTGTCGTTTCATTTACTCAGTCCCCCAGGCTGCTGAAGTGAGGCACTGAAAAAGAAAATATAGGACAAATAATGATTATTTGCGTGTTCTCTGGAACAAGCCAAGAAAGTGTCTCCAGGGAGAGGGTGGGATTCGCCTCTGTTTGTTTCTTCAGAGGCAATATTAAATGGAAAAATGTGGAAAGGCGGCTGGAAGAGTTAACCCTTGGATGGAGCCACGTCTCCATACCATGGAGGAGGCTGAGAGCCCCCAGCAGCTGAGAGGAGACAGACGATAGATCAGAAACAGGTTCCCTAAAGCTTTTGGTTCCCCATCAGCAGAAACAATGGAAAAATAAAAGGCAAGAGGAATCCCTGGCAGCGAGCAGAGCAAAGCCCTGCAATCTGGGCAAAGCCAAGGGTAGGGTGATTCCTTTCCCGTATAAATTCACCTCTCCCAGGAAAAATATATATCCCTCCAATGGTATTGTTGAGTGAATCCCACATGGATTTGGTCAGCAATTTCCAGGGCAGGGTGTGGAGGAGTGTGGCACGTGCCGGGGCTGGGTAGGATGCTCAGCTCAGCATCACCCTGGGGACCAAGGACCGCCCCATGTGCCTTCCCCAGGGGCAGCTCCAAGGAAAATATTTGGATATCCCTCACTTTGTACCAGGCTTCAGTTTTTCTTTACTAGAAGGAAACAAAGCATTGACTCCTGCACATGCGACACACTGCTTAAGGCAAACTTTGCTTTTTCAGGTCCAAATAGGAAACATGGGTTGTGACTGGAAAGCCAACACTTCCATCAACCATTTGGATGCATTAAGAACCAAAATCCCTAAAGCTTTTCTAACAGCATGTAATTGGAAATGTGAGGAAGGAGGGAATGATGGAGGGAGAGAGAAGAAGAAAGGAAGGAAGAAAGGAAGGAAGGAAGGAATTATGCAGATTCATTTATACTGGAAACAGACTTTTTTATAAATAAAGAACAGCTTAAATGCTTTATAATTATGTGCTTCATCTTTCATTCAAGACATCATGTCCTTGCTCTTGAGGAGATGGTCCTAAGGACAGGAAGAGGCAGATATGTCCTCTCTTCCTCAAAAGTAGAAAAAAATAAGCTTAGAAGAGACTGAGCCACAGCTCTCCTTTTCAAAAAACCACACATTTCAAACTGTTTTATACACCCCAAAAATGTACAGTGGGAACAACATAAAAGGGATTTTCCTTTCCTCCCCATCCCATTTTGGCAGCCCCTCAGGAGACGGTGTAGCTACGCAGGCAGCGACTCATGGAGGGGCTCTGACTGTTCTGAGATGCTCCAGGGATGTGGAAAAAGTTTAAAAACCCAAGATTCAGGTGGAATAACATCTGCTTTGCCTTAGCATTTCCTTCTTGAGGTTTCCCTTGTTTTCCTTCTTTCTCCTCGTTTCCTTTTCACTCTCTCCTTTTTCTCCTGCCTTTGGGAGAGAACGGCCCAGCCCAGGTTCTCCCTGCCTTTCAGTGTCCGTCCTCCTCCATGTTTGTTTTTCTGCCCAGTATTTCCTCACCCTGAGGGTAAGTGCTGAAGGCTGGGGGTTAATGGGCAACTTGGGAAAACTGTGATCAAGGCCATCCCTTGCCCTGGTAACCACAAGCAAGACACTGAACCTCAGACCCTGCTTCTCCCTAAATCCTGGAGGCATCTGAAGATGGATGAAGACTTGGCCTTTAGTTTCCCTAATTTCACTTCACATCTAATGTGGGGATATTGCCTTTTCCCCCAAATTCCCTGGGGTTTATTTAAGATTTCTGGATAGACCAGTTTTAAGTAGACTCATTCTACTCCTTACTCATCATGCTGCTGCTCCTTCCTCTCCATCCCTGGTGCAGATGTCCTTCCCTACCTCTCACGCCTGGGTTTCTATAGGATATGGGGCTGCTTCTGGAAAACATATGTTGTGGAAAACACAGTGATAATTAACTATCTCTGTCGTGGTGATTCCCTGTAGTGACCAGAATTTTAGGGAAGATGTTTTTATACTCTCCAGAGCCTGGATGCCGTGCTTTGAAAACATTCTGAATGATACAGAGCTGCAGAAAAGGTCGACAGAGAATATTAGTAAGAGAAAACCTTCTTCTATGAGGTGGGGAGGGATATTTTTAGGATATTTTCTCCTTTCTGTGCACCTCAAAGGCTTTGGTTCAGCCTCCATGTAAACTTGCAGCTTTGCTTACAGGCTGTATCAAGCAGGGAGGTGCTGAGGTCCTGGCTCAAAATGAAGACCATGCTTAAGGGCTGAGAAAAAATGTGCAGTATTTAAATAAAAATAGCAATTAAACACTAAAATGTGGCCCTGAGTGCCTCAATGGCTCAGAGGCAGTGTTGCTTATCCAGCTCTGGCCGTGCCCAGTGCTTGGGCCACCTGAAAGTGTCTCAGATGTTCTGGTGAATCTCCATGGTCTCTACTTTTTAATTTAGAGTAAAAAGCAGCTGTTACTGCAAATAATTACCCTTACATCTGTATTACACACAATGTTGTTCCCTTACAACTCCAAAACACAGTTCCTTGAGGGCTTATATTTCCAGGGTTGTCAATCCAACACCTTTCACCAGCGCTAAATTCATTTACAAGTGGGGAGAAAATAAAAATGTGTAAAATATAATCAAGCCACATTAAATAACCATTTGGGAGCCCAGGCTGGCTTGGCTGAACTTGATATTAATTAGGCTAAATCCAAAGGCAGCACCTTCCCCAGGAGTCAGCTGGAAAGCTTCAATTTCCAAGGGTTTTACCTAGTTAAGGATTATAATCTTTAACAGCTGCCTGATTTACTCAACTCATTCCCTGGGAGATGCTGACACCATCAAACACCATCTTGCTCCTTCTGCCATCACTTCTCCAAGGATTATGCATTTATGGGAGTGAGAATATTTGAGGGAGACCTCTAAAAAAATAAAATCCTGCCCCTCCTGCTGGTCAATAAGGAGGTGGGAGCTTTCTTGCCGTAAATCCACGAGCTTTGCTTGCCAGATTAGCGTTGGCCAGATAAATTTGGCACTGAGAGTCTTGTATAATTAGGAAAAAAAACAAAAACAAAAACCCCCCAAAACCCAAAAATAACCCAAACCAACAGAAATGCTTGTGGGAACGTGTCAGTTTGCTGGCTGGGAGGACAACAGGGGAAGTTTAGTCTGCTGCAAAGGGTCAGCATTGCCAGGGGGTCAGCATTGCCGGGGCTTGGCATCCCTTCCCAGCCTGTCCCATGCTGGAGCTAGGCTCCAACCCCATCAGAAAAGCCGCTCAAGCCTTCCCTGAGTGCCTGACCCAGAGTTCAGATCATTCTCAGAGGTGCCAGAGTGGGAAAAAGGCCTTTTCTGCTTGGAGAGCAGGATTTTTCCTGCCAGACTCAGGAAGAACCGTGGTTATCGCAGTGTCGGCGCCAGGAGAGGTGTTGGAGAAAAGCAGGGAGAGGGTCAGGGGTCTCCCACTCCTGCTCCATGTCAGCATCTTGTTTTACATCCCCCAGCCCAAGTGAACGTTCCCATTTTCCCAGGCACAGCAGAGCCCTTCCCAGTTTATTTCTCCTCCTGGTAGAGGTTTCCTGCAGGACATGTGTTATCAATTAGATCCATTCAATGTACGTCTGGTTTTGCTTTTGTCTCCTGGCAAAGGCCAGTAATTAGAATTATTATTAACAGTAATGGCAATTATATATATATATATATATATATATATATATATATATATATATAAAAAGCAAGGCAGTATCCCAGTCTTAGGGAGCTGATCCACAGCCATGTCAAAGCCCTGGACCAGATCAAAAAATGAGGCAGGAGCGTTTCCCTCACCTTTGATAGCTTCTCGCCATTATTGCACTCCAGGTAATCTTTATTTTTAATCTTTTTTTTTTTTTTTTCCAAACTTCTTGATTTTCAGCATAGAGCAAATGAAAACAAGCAGATTTGCAACCAGTCCCAGAGGCAGGATTGAGGGTGTGATCTGCCCGAGCCATCTCCAGTGCTCCAGCTCAGCCAGGGATGGGTTTGGACCACAATGGAGACTCCTGGGCATGACTTCTTGGCCTGAGGGGATGAATGTTATGCTCATTGCTCTATTAGACCATTCTCCACCTTCATTTCCCTTGTTGTTTTTAACCCCAGTTTAACAGCAGCAAAGCTGAGGTTTTGAAGTTCCAGATTTTCTCCATATTTAGGATGGATGAAGGATTCAGGTGAAGATTCAGTGTTCCCCAAAGAGAAAAGCAAGCAGCTCAGCCTTTTATTAGATATCGGAGAATCCAAAGAAGTTGGATTCTGCCACAGTGAAGATTCCCCTCCCCACAGTGAAGGGAAGAAACACACAAAAACTTTCAGTGCTGGAAAACAAGGAACCCTGAGAACCACCAATGGGAGCATCTCATGACACTGGGAAAAGCCACCCCTTCCCCAGTGACACAGTATATGATGCTCCATGTCATTCTTCTTGTACCAGGAGCCTATTCCTGTGGTTTCAGGCCTAATATGGATGCAGAACATCACCTGTGTCATCTACTTGCTGCCAGGTGTCAGTGTTTGTCTCAGCCCCATTAAGTCACCATAAGCTTTCCCCGTTTAAACCAGCCTTCCCTTTGAGTAGGTGTTTCTGGCACCGGGGTTGAGGACTTTTCCTTTCTTTTTGGGTAAATACTTGGGGCTTGGCGTTTTTTTGTCTCTCTGAGTGATTTTTAAGGGCATCTGGTTAAAAATGTGGCTGTCACCTGGTGCTGGAGGAGCCAAGGTGATGGTTTTAACTTGGTTTTCTGCTCCTGAATAGATACATGAGGGGAAAGCTATGGCTGTGCTGGGTGGAAATCTCCCTCTCTGTTCCCAGTAAAGCTGTTTGCAGTATGGGATATATTGGGGTTGAAAGTGAGCTTTATTGTGGGGGGAGGCACATGCAATGAATCCTTGAAGGAGCTGGTGAGGGGGAAGGTGCTCAGTCGTGTCGTGTTTGCTTCTTTATAATGGGATATTAGGGAGAAATTCTTCCTTGTGAGTGTGGGGAGGCCCTGGCACAGGTTGCCCACAGAAGCTGTGACTGCCCCATCCCTGGAAGTGTCCAAGGCCAGGTTGGATGGGGCTTGGAACAATCTGGTCTAGTGGAAGGTGTCCCTGCCATGGCAGTGGGTGGAACGAGATGATCTTTTAGTTCACTTCCATCCCAAACCATTCTGTGATAACGGAAAGCAAAGTGAGCTTGCCCCCCAATAAAACACACGAAATTTGCCAAATCAGTACAACATAACAGAGAAATAAGTTGCATTTGCTGGGGGAAAATAAAATCCCAGGCAATCTGCTGAGAGCTGGAGGGGGCGACATCAGGCAGCCCTGAGCTGATGTGTCCCAGTAAAAGGGCCCCAGGGGAACAGGGAAAGAGGGCTCTGACTCAGGGAGGGTGTGCTGGGAATTTCAAGAGAAACACACAGCCATGGTTGTTCCAGGATGTGAGAGTGCTGCTTCAGTTTACATCAATCCTTTTAACTCTGTATTCTCTGACAAAAGAAGAGCCTGATTTCAGCAAACCAGACTTGTTCATTTAACATTCTGCTGGTGGTGACTGTTGGGGATCCTTCAGCTTGGGTTTCTTTTTTACCAACAACAAATCCTATAACAGAATCAAGTCAGAATAAACCTGTTGGGCTTTCAAAGGTGTTGTTTTGTTCTTCAATTAATGAGCCAAGGCTTTAAAAGGTTGGGTTCCCAATAAGACTTGAAATGCCCTGCAGCCACCAAATAATAACTGTGGCAGGACCATGTGCCACCGGGAAGCAGGTGTAATTTTAAATACAGTTTTATTTCAGGTTGCTATTGATGCACAAACAGCAGAGATCAAGGTTCAGTATACATGGTATACACAAAGCAGCCAGTTCCATTGGCATCTCCGTCCTTTTGCTGTACTCAGCAAAAGAACCTCACACAAGGAATCCCTGCCCTCCCCGGGATCAAGGGTGACAATTGCTTGGTGGCTTGGAAACCAGCTGTGGGATGGCAAGACACTAAAGTGCAGCTCCTCAGAGCTCTGTCCCCAAAGGAAAGCATGGCAGGCTCGGCGGGAAAACTCTCCAAAAATGGATGGTATGCGCACGGGAATGGAGACCTGGGAGGGATTTCCTAAGAATGTTAAATCCTCTTCCCTGCTGTGCAGAGCAACCACAACATCTGCTCCTGGCTCTGTGGAGCAGTGTGCAGACGCAAAATATTATTGTGTTGAAAAAGGAATTACATCAATCCAGGGAGGATGGGCCCACAAACATTGTCATATGTAGTTTGTGAAGCCAGTGGAAAGATCCAGCAAGGGAACCCTCATGCCACCACTGTCCTGACTGTTGTCATCCTTCTTATCTTGCCCACAGCTGGAGACCTTTGGGAGCCAACCAAGGGGCATTTCCACACTGCACCTCCATGGGACTGAGCAAGATAAGGTCCAAGCCTTTACCTGCTGAGACAGCATCTTCTGCCTACCCAAAATCTGTGTCTCATCCATAAAATCCCTTTCTGATGATCCCAAAACTGTGTAGGTCAACCCAGATGCTCTGGCTTGCTCCCAGTCACAGCTAATTTAATTAAGAAGCACCTTCATCAGTGATGAAGCAAAAAATTAAATGGTCCCTGCTTGTTTCATCTTGGCAAGAGACCTAAACAATGGTGAAACGGTTTTTGGAGGGAGGTAAAACAGCCTCTGACCACAATGGGCACAACCACCAGAGGTACAGAATAACCACTTGCACAAGACTCTGGAGTGAGAAAGTGGTTGTAGATGCTCTGCAGCAGTAAGAGGCTCAACATTCCCTCTTTTCCTGCACTACTGAACTCTACTGAGTCTCTTTGCCCCCAGGAGGGCCTGAAACCCAAATTAATCTTCCCTTTCTGCAGCTCAAAAGCAATGCCAGGCAGTTACCCCAGCTCTGCTAGAGCTCAGGATATCTCAGGGGGGCTTAACACAGAGGAAAAACATCCCAACCTGGCCCAAAGGTCAGAGGGCAGTGGGATGTCTGGGCATGGCATACTGGTCTCATTAAGCATCAAGCACCATTTCCAGAGTGGAATGAAGCACCAGTGACTGCTGGGGCTGTGTCTGACCCTGTGGTACTACAGTACAGTTGCTTGTTGCTTTTTTACAATGACAGCTCAAACCTCAGGTCCACAGTGATCCCTTTTAACCCTGAAAGCCTTCAGGTGGGCAGGTTACAAACTGCCCTAAACTGGGGTGTCAAGGAGCATCCGGATGCTCACAGAGCCCCATCCCAAAGCACCTTAGAAAACCCTCAGGCAGGTGAGATCCCACTGGGAACAACACCGGCCCTGCTACGCAAGGTTTCCATCCATCAGGAGAGGAGGAAGGAGGTTAAAGAAATACAGAGTTAAGCACCATAAAATTTACACTGGTCAGGTCATAAACATGACGAGAGAACAAAAATAAAGCCACCACCTTCCAGCCTGGCCTGGGGACGCTGCTGGGACCATAAAGTCACCACCAGCGAGCCCTGGAGCCCTCAGTCCCAGCACCTTGTCAGTCATTGCATTGGTAAAATCCTTCTGATCCCGCTTAGCACGAGTGTTGAGGGAGTCAGGGGAGAGGGGAGGTAGGCTTGGCCCTGGGAAGGTGGGGAGGGGCTTCAACTGTGCAATTTAGGGGCATCTCCCTGCCTGTACATAGATCCATCTCTGGCAGTGATGATGCTCCTCGTTTCCATCTGTCCCCCCAACTCCCATTGCCTCCACTGGTGGTTTCCGTGTCAATCAGTGGCTTCGAGGTAGCTGTTCATTCCTGCTCTGTCTCTGAGAGACTTGGTTGGCAAAAGCCCTCTCTCCCAGGTGTGTGGGGTGTCCCAACACCTAGCTCCTTTTTTTGTCCCTGTTTTTTCTTACTTTTCCCCCCATTTGCTATGTGCTATGGACATCTCCCCATCTCCCAACCCCTGGCTGCTGCTCAGCTGCACCCAGCTAGAGGAACACCGTGCCCTTCCTCCCAGACACCCCTTGACCTGCTCAGCACGGCCTCAAGGTGCAGAAATCCAGCTCCTGCGGCTTCCTCCGAAAATTGCAACTCTCCCGGGGTAGGAGGCGCCCAGTCGGGACCAAACATTTCAACGCCCGTCTCTTGAAGCCCCGGCCGCAGCTCTTGGAGCAGGGAGACCAAGGTCCAGCTTCCCAAGCCGGGCAGGGCTCCCCACAGAGCCGGACGTCAGGGGGTCTCTGCGCCGCGTCGCACTCAGCAGCCGGTTGCCCGTAGGAATCGCGACAGGCCACTGAGCGCTTCTGCAGCCCATCGCCGCAGGTGACGGAACAGGCCTCCCAACCACCTGCCGCCCACTTGTAGGAGGGACGTTTGTAGCTTGGTCTCCCGCCATCCAGGCGGTTGGACAGGCTGAGCACACTGTTGTTGAGGTCTGGTGGGGTCTTGCCCTCCTTCTTGTAGGAGGCCTTGTCCTCCTTGCTCTCCTTGGGGAGGTAGAAGGAGTAGCGTACCCGAGGAGGGGTCATCTTCCCCACAGAGAGCACCTCCAGAGTCAGGGGTTCCTGGATGGGCTTGAAGGCTTGGAGGCTCTCGATGGCGGTGCCGGTGCCGCTGTAGCGCAGGACACTGCCCTTCACCATCAGGTCTCTCTCCACGGCCGAGACGATGAAGTGGCCATTCAGGAGGTACTTGCCCTGCGCATTCTTCAGAGCCAGGTAGTTGTCATCGCTGATCAG
Organism: Chiroxiphia lanceolata; assembly: GCF_009829145.1. Lineage (NCBI taxonomy): Eukaryota > Metazoa > Chordata > Aves > Passeriformes > Pipridae > Chiroxiphia > Chiroxiphia lanceolata. The sequence continues at coordinate 7,149,706 of NC_045659.1, read as the reverse complement.
CCCTTTGTAACCCCGCTGCCGGACATCGATGTTGGAGGCACCTGCAGGGATGACCACCACGAAGTTGTAGCCGTGCCTGGAAGAGAAGAGCAGTCAGGGCAAGACATCAGGGACATCATGCTACACATGACCTCAGCCCCCTGCAGCTACAGCCCTGAGATCCTCTCACCCCTACGGTTGTCTCCTCCTTCCCATGAAGGCCATTTTGAATCTCCTCCCTACACCGAGTTTTGTCAAGGCTAATGTTGCACAGATACAAGCAAGATGCTTCAGCTCAACAGTTCCAGGGATTAACTCCATCATCAGGAGCCAGTAGCACATTTAATGTGTCCTGCTTCTCCTTCAGAGCCAGCCCAGGTCTCCATGTAGTGATGTACATGAGCATTGGCAGATTTTACTTGGGATGGACTTATCCCCTATCATCCTCTTCATGACCTTCCTGCATCCCCCCCCCCAAAAGCACAGCTGGGTGTAGGGCAAGCACATGTGGTCACCAAACACTCACATGGGTTTGGTGAACAAGCCCGAGACTTTCTTGCAGCTCTTGTTGTCTCCTCCGCAGACACTGCATTTGTCGAACTTCTTCTTGGAGCCCAACTTCCCGTCACAGCCCGCCTTGATGCATTTGCCCTGGACACAGATGGAGGTGGAGTCCGGGGAACAAGGGGTACCATCCACAACCTGCACCAGGGTGAGCAAATCAAGCTGCTGCATTTCCTTCTGACACTCCCGAAACTTCCCCCCAACCCATCCAACAGGTCTGAGGAGATGCCAGCAGGCACCATGTCACCCTTTGCTCAGGCTCTGTTTTTCAGTCAGGATTTTTGGGGGTCTCTGAGAAGAGATGGATGAGGCTACATCCCTTTTCTGCTCTGTCTACAGAATTTCCTGTCCTTTCCGTTGCAGGGACACCATAACATCACCCCGCTCAGACCCATGTCCGGATGCCCACCCTGTCCTGCACATCGCTTCCCCAGCACCATAATTATCATCCTCTATTCCAGGACTGTGGGAATATCCCAGAGGCACCTTTACAAACCCAGAGGAAGACCCTCTATGGATCAACTCTAGCCCTGACGTAAAGCAGACACATACAGTTGATTCATAGCAGCCTAGTGGATTCCCCTCCTCTACCACCTCATCTAACACCATCCACTCACCAGACAAAGAAAATTCATTCTTTTCCAGACACACTGGAGTTATCCCACAGCCCAGGTGCTGACTCTGGGGGTCTCTCACCTACCTTGGGTGCCAGCACGTAGAAGTAGCCGGTGCCATTAGCCCGGCAGATGAGCTTGCACTTATCCCGGGGTGAGACTCCGGAGTATTTGGGGACCCAGGAGACAGAGGCAGTGAGGCGGTTGGTGCTGTGACTGTAGCCATTGAAAGCCTCACATTGCTCCTCACGGAAGCTCTTCCCTGGCACTGGAAAAAATAGAGATATGGGGCTGAGTACCAGCCTGGACCTCCAGCTCTGGTTTTATGGGGTTGTCACAGCTCAAGCTGAGCTCCAGCTCCTTACCTGCAGCAGGGCAGGGCTCCAGGTTGCAGGAGCGGTACTTGACGCGGATTCCCTCACAGTAGGAGCCCCCATTGGCCGGCACCGGGTCAGTGCATTCCCGCTTTGCCAGCTGCACCCCACCGCCGCACGTCCGGGAACACTGCCCGTAGGGAGCCCACTTGGCCCAGCCACCGTCCACCTGAGGGGATACAGGGGATGAGATGCTGCATCCCCTTCACCATCTCCATCCCTTCACCAGCAAAACCTCCAGCTGCCCCCAAACCTGCCCAGGGCTGACCAGAGCAGAGCAGCATCATCACTCTTTGAGAAATACCACAGAATCACAGAATGTGCTGAGTTGGAAGGGCCCCCCCCACAAGGATCATTGAGTCCAACCCTCAGCCCTGCACAGACCCATCCCCAAGAGTCACACCCTGTGCCTCAGAGGATCATCCAAACATTCCTGGAGCTCTGGCAGCCTTGGGGCCATGACCACTGCCCTGGGGAGCCTGGTCAGTGCCCGACCACCCTCTGGGGGAAGAACCTTTTTCTAAGATCCAACCTAAGCCTGCCCTGACACAACTCCAGGCCAATTCCTTGGGGTCCTGTCACTGGTCACACAGAGCAGAGCTCAGGGCCTGCCCCTCCTCCACCCCTCCCAAGGAAGTTGGAACTGCAGTGAGGTCTCCCCTCAGTCTCCTCTTCTCCAGCTGAACAGACCAAGTACCCTCAGCTGCTTCTCACACGGCTTCCCCTCATGGCCCATCTCCATCTTTGGACGCTCTCTAATGGCTTAATATCTTTCTTATATTCCAGTGCCCAAAACTGCCATAATATTCAAGGTGAGGCCGCACAGAGGATGTCCAGTTCATCCCACATCAGTCACCTCACGCTGGGTTCCCAGCACCAGGAGGTGGAGGAGTTGCTCAGCCAGCAGCCACTCGGAGCGACCCCATGGGATATTTTTGGGGCTCCTAGCACAGGTACTCACCCTGTACTTGCTGATGTTGTGCCTCTCCACGCAGGCTCCCTTCAGGCAGAAGCGCCCATCACCACAGCCAGTGCCATCGGCCCAGGGGAAGTGCCGGGTCTGGCACACGATCTGCCCACGTGCCTTACCCGTGCACCAGAGCTTGGCACAGTACTGCATGTAGGGGCAGGGCTTGGAGCCCACCCCGAAGGCCAGCTCACACTGCTGGTTCAGGCTGTAGCTTGTCCCTGGCAGGTCTTCGGGCAGTGGGATGGGTTTGGTGGGCTGGTCCAGCAAGCAGTCCCCTGCAGGAATGGAGAGGGAGAGAGGGTCTACCAGGTCCTGGGGGAGTTGTATGGACCAGTGTGGGGAGGAAGAGTGAGGGATGGCTGCTGGAAATTTGGCCAAAGCTATCCAGGTGCTAGCCCAGGGTTACCCTTGAGGTCAGCTGCATCCCAGACCCACGTGACTTCATCTCCTGGTGATGCTGTAGAGCTGTGCCAGCAGCCTCAGCACAGACGTCACTGCTGAAGGCACCCCAGCACCTAGGAAGCCTGGATGGTACAGAAATGCTGCCAAACTCCCCCTTTCCTTCTGAATTTGTTTGCAGAACCAGGAGAAGAACTGCTCTACAGCCCCTCATGTCTCCCAGTAAACACACCCAGAGATGGACCCTGCTCCCACAGGGCAGAGACACAGGTAAGAGGACGAGGGGCACAGGAGGGCTCACCGTGGCCACTGTCGAGGAAGTCAGTGATGATGGCAGCGCTGCAGGCTGACCAGGGGTTGGCCCGGTCGATCTGGATGAGGGTGGGGGACATCATGTGGTTGGTCTTCAGCCGGCCGAAGACCTCCTCACAGGCCTTCACATTGTCATGGGGCATGTTGAAGACGTGGCCTGGGGTTGCACAAAGGGGGCAGCATGAATAACCGTGCAGGCCAGGCAGAGCAGGGCCCCCACAGCTTCCTGCAACAGGGGAAACTGAGGCACGGAGTGGGGCAGACCCTTGCAAGGATTACAATGGCTGTGGGCAGCCCAGGAGAGCCAGTGAGCTTTCCAGTTCTTTCCCAGCTGCTTTGTGCATAAGGAAAGCACTCAGGAAAGGAAGGACAAGGGAAATTGCAAAAAGAAGGTGACTTCAGCACTCTCCCCCTTCCCTCCTCCTCCTCCTCCTCCCAGCTGTGCCCTCTGCCCGTTATTTCAGGATTTCTGAATCCTGGAAACCCACTGTGGTAGCAACCACAACAGCAAAGCCTTTTCCTTCCTCAGCTACCCTTTCCCACCTGGCTTGGGCGCAGTCTCGTGCCCCGAGGTGGAGTTTCCTGATCACCCAACACCGGTCATTGTCTCATCTTCCAGAAGATGAAACCAGGGTTATTTTGAGCCCTGCCAGCTCCTGGAATTCCTCCCAAGAAGGAGAGGAGAGCAGGGAGCCTTACCCAGCTCATGGGCGGTGGTGAAAGCTGAGGGCAGCCCATCGTCCTCGATGACAGAGCAACTGCGCTTGGGGTCACACATGGTGCCCACATCTGCCATCCCCAGAGTGTCACAGGTGGTGGCACCACATAGGTCCTGCCAGGTACAAAGGGTAGAGGTTAGTTCTGAGAACGGCACAGGTACTACAGTTCCCCATCCGCACCCCGTACCTGGTACCCCAAGGGGAGCTCCTGAGGGGGAGAAAGCACAAAGGGATGGGAATCACACCAGGATGCAGAGGCAGGAAATTTGAATCCTGACCCAGACCAGGCTGCAACGGTGTGTTTGTATTTAACCCTGGCACCAGGGGTGTGTCTAGCATCCTGCTGTGCCTTCAGCAACAGCTTTTCCCACCCAAACAGTTCCTCCAGCCAGGGTGGAGCTGGTTTCAGCACGGAGAAGCCAGTCTGGCTCCCATCTTCTTAAGTGTGAGCTCAAGGACCAGACCCAGGTGAGTGGATGGGAATACATCTGGCCTTGGACCCACAGCTGACCCACTTCCCAACCTCATTTCTCAACTTTTTCCTAGGAAGAAGAAGCCACTGGTCCAGGGCCAGAGGTTTCCAAGGCTAAAGGAAGTGCTTCTGCCTCTCCAAGACACTCCACAGCCATCCCTCAAGGAGCAAGCAAGAGGAATTAGCCCAGCCTTCCACCCCCAAACTGAGGACAGCCTGACCCCACACAGATGCTGCCAGGGGAGAGGATGGAAAGGATCTTGTTGTAGGTGAATCTGCCCTTCTCCAGGATCCAAAGGTGCTTGTGCAAATAAAAAGTCCATTTAAGACACACCATTGCTGCAGCTTGGTAATAACCTTGCCCTCAGGTGCTCCCTTCCCCTGCTGGGGTGCATCAGTGTTTTGAGAGGGCTAGAGCATCATCCCCATCCCTCAGTCCTGTCCCAAAGCTGCTGGGGGAGGCTACACGGGGTGCAGGGAGCTGCTTTCCACATGAAAAGAAAACGTAAGGGACTCAAGGGGCGCTTCCATGCTATAAATAAGTGTGATTCATGCTCAACGCTTGCCCAGCCAAAGAGCCTGGGCTGCTCAAAATCCTGCAGGAGCTGCTCTGCCAACATTTCCAGCAGGGTTTCCAAGCTGAAAGGCATTCCCGTGCAGGCAGGTTCAGCTGCGGGTAAATAACAGTCCTGATGACTTCAGAGAGCCCTGGCCAGGGCTGAGATGGCTTTAGCAGGAGACCTGAGGCACAGGCAAGACCGTGATCTTCAAAGAGGTGAAGAAATGCCTGGGTCTGGGCTGGTGGTGGAACACCCCATCATAGAAGTGGGTTCAGCACTTTGCTCTGCAACACTTTCCCCATCAGCTGGGACCCTGCTGCATCCCTGATCCCACCCCCTGCCTCAATGCTTGCAGGGACAAGCAGGTCCAAACCCACAGCCCCATACAGGGCCACCACCAGTGGGCATAGGGTGATTAATGGTGCTGACAAGCCCAGGCACAGGGTCCCCAGCCCCAAAACACCACCGAGAGCCAGTGCCATCACCATGCTGAGCTAACCCAGGGATGCAGCTGGCCCAGGCCCCCCCACCCATGCTCTCCCCAGCGCTAGGTGTTTGGGGGTAGGGAAGGTGCGTGGGGAGGGATGACAGAGCATCACGGGGACAAGGTGGCCGCTCTTTGAAGAGTTCCCTCACAGGCGCAGCAAGATTTTGGCTCCCGGTCTAACACCTGCACTGACACACTGACCCACTTCTGGCTCTGAACCTCACCAGCTGGGATACACGACAAGCAGCTCTTCACGGGGTTTGCCCTGATTCCCCCACCACAACCTCCTTGGGGCAGCCAAGGGACGCCAGGCATCTCTGGGCTTTAATGAGGGGTGCTGAGCCCCATAAAACACCTCCTCCAGCCTTGCTGGGCATAAGCCTGCTCAGGAGGAGAGGCAATGCAAGGATGGAGCTACAGAGGGGAGGAGAGAACTGGAAGAGGTTTAAGGCAGGAAAGTGTGCAGAGTGCCGGCTCTGCCTTTGCTCACCATCCCTGATATCCTCTGCTGCCAGCACAGACACGGGGAGGATGCTCAGTTCCCCAAAGGGCTGCAGACAACCTGCTGAATGCACCATCAGCACTCTCCTGACAGCTTGACTCTTCCTCTGTGGGACCTTCCAAGGCTTTTCCTCATCCCCTGTGAACTTCAAGATGTTCTCCAAGTCAGTTGGGGGGATCCTTGTGGCTTGTGCATTAATTCACCTACCCAGAGACCAGCTCATAAGCTCTCTCTCTCCCTTCCATGGAGGTTTCCTTGTGGGCATCCAAAGCAACTCCAAAAAGCTGAGCCTTGAGCTACAGCATTTCCAAACTCCCCTGCAGCATCTGCTACAGTGCAGTTCCTTCATGCAGCACCCCTTTGGTTTTACAGCACAGCAAAGATGTTCAGCAAACATCTGTTGGTCCAGGATGGGTGGGAAGAATGGCTGAGCTCTCTGCTGTGCTGTGCAAGAATATTTCCAAGAGGCAGGAGGGCAGCTGAAGGCTGGATGCTCTGCAGGACCCTCCAACAGCACCAGCTCAGGTGGCTCTGCACTCACCAGTTGATCAGGACTGAGCTCCCCAAAGGCAAATCCACCATCCAGCACAACTGATGTTGGGAGGGAGCAAAGCCAAGCAGGAAAGGACAGCCCCATTCATCAGCAACTCGTTGACATAACTGGAAACTGCCTATCAACTGGGCTGGAGGTGAAATTTGAGTCAGGGGCTTATGTAACAGCTTTTTGGCAGGGAGATAAGCTTCAAGGTTTCAGGGGACCACAGATGGATGCACTCAAGAAAGGCAGATGTCTCATCGATCGTGTGCCTGTGCACGGAGCTTGCTTTGGGATTTCAAGAATGGCTGGTTTAGCAATGTGTGAAAAACGCAGCCCAGCCATGATCGACAGCTTTTGGATCACTGGGACCGGCTCTGTCCCACCTGCGGCTCTGGTGACCTCACCAGGTTCCCACCAGAGATGGAGCTGGCTCATCCCTGCAGGGCTGTTAACAGTGTCCACTTCTTCAAGCCTCCCCATGTAGGCAGGAGCTGCTCCAGCAGCCGGGCTTTCAATCCTGCCTGTGCTCCTGCAGGATTCACAGCTGGCCCAGGGCAGGGGGACAAGAGGAAGGGAAGGACAAGGTCTTGCACGTCCTGCACAGCATCACTCCTGCTCCAGGGCCATTGTCAGCCTACACTGACCTCAGCCTAGGGACAGCTGAACTGAGCGGGATGTTATATCCTTCCCACTCAAAAGTGTTTGACTTGCAAAGATGTTTTGGGAATGGTCTCCCTGCCATTGAGGGGAGTGCCTGTCCCTAATCCAAAAACATCTCGGCAGGGCTAGTGAAAGGAGAAGTCTTTGCTGCCAAAGCCTGCTGCAGCCAGGGTAGGATGTTACTGTACTCTCCAAGCTGGGCTCATCCTCCTCCCATCCCATCAGTGATTTCGGGATGCAGGCACTGAATGTCCACGCTGGAACAGGACCACAAGGAAGGAGGAGCATTGGAAGTAGGTTGTTGGAGCAGTATCACCCAGTTTGTGGGGGTGGGAGGAGGCAGAGTTCATCCCACAGCCCACATTGCCTGCAGAGCCTGTGCCAAAGGAAGCTCAAAGCCCCTCTCCCTCCACAGGGATGTGTCCAGCCCACAGCAGACGTGGGGGACGCTTTCCCCCGTCCCCCCTCCCCTGTAGCACATGGCTGTAGCACTGGCTGAATCTCTGGTGCTTCACTTCCAGCCCTGAACCGGGTCCATGCAGCGCAGCCAGCGTGGAGGAGAGCTCCGGGTTCTCAGGAGGACCTCATGCATTAGTCAGAGGAAGCAGGGAGAGGTATTTTTCTTGGCAGGTGGCACCAGAAGCTCTTCCCAACTGGGGAGGGGGAAGCGGGGCCATGTTCCTCCTCTTCTGGGTTCAGACCCCTCATTTCAGAGTGGTGGCTGCTGGAAGCCAGAGCCGCAGGGCACTGGCTGCCAGGAGACGGGATGAAGCAGAAGGTTTCTCCCCGTGGGGCAACCTGTCTTTGGGCACCTCCTGGCCTCATTCACCCCCTGGCAGGGATTGTTCCAGACTGCTGGCCAAAACCTGCCCAGGGGACAGCAAGGGCTGGCTCCATGCCTCTGCTCCACCCCACCACAGCATCTGAGAGTGGGGGTTCCCTTGGGAAAGGGGAATCGGCCAGAAGCACAACCTCCTCCATCGTGCAGCACCACAGAGGTGGGGTGCAGATGGCAGAATGCCTTAGCACAGTGCAGGGCTCCTTGAAACGGGGGACAGTTCCTCCGGACCACCCCCCTGCACCCACCTGCTTGGTGAAGAGGATGGCGGTGTCCCAGTACTCGGGGTGCTTGTCGCTGACTTTGTTCCACTTCTTCTGCCAGGCGCAGAAGTTGCGGAGGGTAAGGGCAGCGTTGCTGGTGACCTTGGGCCCCTTGTCATCCTGCCCAATGAGGAGGAACTTGACCACGGAGATCTGAATGGGGTTACGGATGCTGGGGTGCTTGTAGAGGCGGGCGGCTGTGGCCATGAGGGTGAGCAGGTAGTGCTGGAGGTCATCTCCGTGGAACTTCACCATCGACTCGTCAGCCACCACCAACGTCTCCACGTAACGTGGCACCGAGGCAAAGCGCTTGGCCCGACCCCCTTTTCCCCCCGCCCGCCCCCGGTACTTGTCGAGCGCCTGCAGCACGCCAGGTGTGAGCCCGGAGCCCACGGCGCATCGGGATGCTCCAGACCCGACGGGGCGGCCGGGGCTGCGGCGCTGCAGGTGATGGACTCCTCCGGCCGCCCCCCCCGCCAGCGGGCTGATGAGGTACTCGGCTCCCCGGTAGCCGAAGGCCCCCCGGAGCCCCCCGCAAAGGCTGAGGGCGGCGAAGGACTCGCGGTCGGCGTTGACATCCCCTGAATAGAAGCAGTGGCGGAGAGCGGGGAGGGGCCGGCCGGCCGCCCCCAGGTAGTGAACGGCGAAGGAGGGCGCGATGAAACGGGCGTCGGGAGAGAGGTGGAGGTAGAAATCCTCCCCGAAAGCCGAGAGCTGGATCACCATTGCCTGCCCTCCCCGGGGGGGCTCGGCCGGCCCCCCCCTGAAATAAGCCGGCCCATTGATGTCGGGGTCCAGGCGGAGAGGGGTGACCAGCGCAGTGTCGGGGTCTGGGGGTCCCCCCGAGGGCAGGCTCAGCCCCGGGGCGCCCAACAGCAGCAGCGGCAGCAGCGGCAGCATCGTCCCGGCGGGCTCAGGCCGGCGGCATCGGGGTTCGGGGGAGGCGCGGGGGGAGAAAGCAGGACCCGGCCCCCCCCTTCCTCCCTCCTCTTCCTCCTGGACCCGCGGAAGCTGGAGGGAGCAGAGCGACCCCGCCAGTACCTGCCTTGCGGGGCGCGCCGGGGTTTTATAGTGTGGGAGCGGGGGGAGCGGGGCGCGGCTTGGCCCCGCCGCAGCCACTCCGGGGCGGGGGGCTGGGAGCGGAGGAGAGCTGAGCCGAGCGTGGCCGAGCGGGGCCGCCGGAGCAGCCGAGCGGGGCCGGGACAGGACCGCGCTCCGCCCGGGGCTGCCGCCACCTCCCTGGGGCGGGGCGGCGGGGGGGCGGCACCGCCGGGGGGGTGTGGAATGGTGGGAGAGGGTGGGGTGGGGTGGGGATGGGGTGGGGTGGGATGGGATGGGGGCTCGAGATGGCGTGGGATAGGGGGTGTGATGGGATGAGGGGAGATGGCGTGGGTGGTGGGACGGGATGAAATGGAATTAGGTGGGATGGGGGGCGCGGATGCGGTGAGATGCGATGAGGGGCTGGGGTGAGATGGGATGGGGGGTGGGATGGAATAGGTCGGAACGGAGTGGAACGGGATGGGGTTGGGTGGAATGCTATGGGGGCTCGAGATGGTGTGGGGTAGGGGTGGGATGAGATGGGGTGAGATGGGGTGGGTGGTGGGATGGAATAGAATGAGGTGGGATGGGGGGGTGGAATGTGGGAGGGTGGGAATGGGATAGGATTGGGGGAGGTGGGAGCAGGAGGGCTAGGCAATAGGATGGGATGGAGGGAGACCCTCTTCACTTTTATTCCTGCAGTTTAGAGGGGAACTCTGCAGCTCCCTAGGGATACTCCCATCTGCCACTCTCCCTCCTGCCACTCTGGTTGTTCTCGGTCCTGCTCTAAGCGATGGGAGAGGATGGAGTTCTGTGACCCCATGAGGGGAGGGGAGGGCAGGGGGGGTACTCTGGTTGCAACGGGGGTGTGCAGGGAAGATGAAATGTCAGAGAATCATTGAATCATGAAATAGTTTGGGTTGGAAAAGGACCTTTAAAGGTCAGCTAGTCCAGCCCCCCATCCTCTGCTCCGTGCTGGTATTTGGGACGGTTCAGTGTAGTGGAGGACCTGCTGTTTGGAAGCAGAGGGCTTAGTTCCCAGATTTATCTGGGAAGACATTAACATATGTTTTTCACAGCCTGGGTGATTTAGCAATGAGGGCTGGGCTGTGTTCCTTCATGCACCTCCAGACTTGCCAGCCCAGCTAAATGGTCCCTGTCTACAGATCAGGGGGACCCCAGAACTCTTCTTCCCAGGGAACCAGCTTTCATTGCATCCCTTGCTACTCCACCCCAGTCCCATTCAGTGGCTCCAGCTGTTGGGGCAAAGGTTATTTCCATTTCTGAGGAAGAGCTCAGCCTCTCTTCAACCCCAGGGTCACCAAAGGGAGCACTCCAGAAGCATTAACACCTGCAATATCCTCTCCTCTGAGACACCCAATGGAGTACATGGGAATTTCCCTATGCCCACCAGAGTGATCACCAGAACAGTGTCTGGAGGATGCTGGGGCAGCTGATGCTCTTGGGAGGTACAAAGATGTCACCATGGGTAGGATTTCTGGAAGCAGGACAGTTAAAAGAAGAGCAATGAAGAGTCCTCAGCAACCATCTATGGCTGAGGAACAGATTTATAGGCACCAATAACCCCCACAGGTTGGTTTAATGATAAAAGTAAGGCCTTTCATGGATAGGCTGGCTTTGATGTGATTTCAAGCCCCAGCAAAGGCTGCAGGCACAGCTTAGGAATGTGTGCATGTGTGAAATAAAAGCCAAGGCTGTTGCCTAAGAGGCAGAGCCCACAGCCTGGCTTGTTTTGATGCCAACATGTCCCTGTGCTGTGGTTTGCTTGGTCGCGTGCCTTGCAGCTGAACTTGTGACCCCAAATAACCAGCTGACTGCACTGGGTTGAGGGAATCAGGGATTTTGTCTGCTGGCCAAAGTGCAACATGGTCAGGGATGTGGATAAGATCTGTGGTAGTTTAGGCTAGGCCTTCCTTGGTGATCAGTTTGTAGCCAAGGAAGGGTCCAGATTTACCCAGTATTCCCTACGATTTTTACGTAAGCCAAACTATAAGAAGAAAGGAGGGAAGGCCTTCGCTCTCCTTCCTTCCGGCGGCTTGGAGGTGCAGGTTCCCTGCTGTTGAGTCTGCCGTGTTGGGGAGCAAGGCCTGGTAAGGCCTTGCTGACCTTGGGAGGCAGAGGTTGCCGGCGATCGTTCCAGAGCGACTCTCGGTTGTCCTAAGGAGAGTAGTGAGCTATTTCTTTGCTAACTTTTTTAGTTGCTAGATATTGGGCTACTAATCGGGATATATATATATTTTATTTTGGTTTTGTTCCTTTTCCCTTCCCCCTTCCCTTTGCCTTGTGAAATTGTATATATATTTCAATTGTATATACCTGTAACATAAATGTAAATATATTTATATATGTATTGCTTTATCTGTCTCTCTCTCGTTTCGGGTTTTCTTGGTTGTTTTTTTTTTCTCCCTCTTATCCCTGAGGTTTGGCGGGGGGGGGGGACGACTTCTTGTGGTAAGGTTTGAAGACTTGGCAGGGAGCCAGCTTCAAACCATATCAGATCACAAAGAGAAAATGGGCAGCACAGGGAGCAGAGGGGAAAGGGGAGAGGGACACAACCTTGAGCATCCTGAGGTGCCAGGAGGGAACTTCTTCCCTTGGCATTGCCCTGTTCAACAGCATGAGTTTATGCAGAGACAACAGCAGCATACAGGATGGCACATGGTCGCAGAGGTGCCACCAGGTACCTCAGCCGAGTTAGTCATTGCTGCCCTGAAGCTCCAGCCCCTCCATTTGGGACATCTCCAGCAGCAGAGGATGAGTCAAAGTGAACTGGCAGGACTTCATCTCCAGCCTGGAGAACATCTGATTGCCTCCTGATGGGGAAAGACAGGCAGAAAATGCAAGTGGTTTGGCTGTGCCTGAGCTGAGACCCGTTCCATCCTATCAGGCACAGGACTCACTGTGTCCCATGACAGTGACGCTGTGCCAGCATCCTTGGGGTGGAAGTGTAGGGATGGATCAGCTGCTCCATCACAGCCTCCCCAGTCCTCACTGTCTCTCTGAGCAGCTGGGAATCACCTACCCCAAGGTAGGTTGCTTTTTTTTCCAAACCAAGCCATCTGGTGCTTCATTTTCCTGCCCACGGTGAGTAGAAAAGCTGAGGAGTACGTGCAGGAATATTGCTCACCCTTTCCAGGCAGCTCCAGGGGGTACAGGAATGTCTCAGAGCACTCCAGACCAGAAGGGAGGCACATTTTTATTTTATTTTTCTCTAGCTCAAGGATGTGATGTGATTTTTTTTCTTTGAGGACCAACCAGCAGTTGTTTGCACCCCACAGCCCTTTACACCTTAAGGAAGAAGCTGGTCCAAGGTGGCACCTTGGTGTCACTCCATGTGGCTTTCCAGGTGTTCGGGGCTGCTCCTCACTCCTGTAGTTTGTCTGAATTTGATGGAAATGGGACGGATATAGGTGATTGGAAGGAGAGCACACCCTAAGCAGGGAATGGAGAAGGAAGATGCCTTTGAACCTCAGGGCAGCTACAGATAACAAGGTATATTAAGATATATAAGGTAAATTTGGCTCCTACTTTGATTTTTGCCTAGAAACCACTTTAAGGTAAAACTTATCTCACCCAGACCTACTCCATCACTCACCCTCATCTTGAAATATCAGTGCGAGATGGTTTACAGTGTGGATTCTCCTTCTCCCACCTTCCTCCTGCTTCATCCCAAGCATCTCCAGGAAACAATGACAAGTTATTTTCTTTCTTTTATTCACCATTGTGATACCAAGAGTCTGAGTTTAAAAATATAAGAAAAGAAACACACCTCCTCCTCCCCCAGACCTCACATATCCCCTGGATGTTTCAGTTCACCAAAGAAATAGTTTTAAATAGACCATCTGAAAATTTTAGGCCAAAGATTGAGTGCAAAGGTGGTTAAGGCAGGGAATAGCTGGAGTTTAGGCTCTTCACTTGACTTTGGTTGAAAGGTTGGCAGATCTAAAGCTTGGGCTCCCTCCCAAAAGTTCAGGCTGTGCTCTCCCAACTCCCCACCACATGGGCAGGAAGGAGGATCCTCTCCAGGGATTGAGGATGAGTCAAAGTGCATTGTTAGGCGGTTTTCCAGGAAAGAAAAGCTTGGAGAGAGAAATCTGGCTGTGTCTAGGTGAGGTTATTGAAGGTGAGATAGGCAAGAAACCTGAGCACATGGAGGACTTTGTAAGCTAAAACCTGCACCATCTTTGGTTCAGGAAGATGCTGGATTTAATTAGATTTGTTCTGGCTGGATGACGGGATGAGAGGTGGGCAAGATGCTCCTCCTGGGGTTTCCCATGTGGTTATTCTATGCAACAGGGATGGCAGCAGCACTTCAACCTTGTGGTAGAAAAGGATGTATGATTTAAACATCTTCAAGCACCTGTCTATGTGTGCCACCACAAAAATCAAACCAGCTTGCTCCCCACATGCAGAGGTGACACAGGAGAAGGATCCCTGTGTTTTGTGCATCTCTGCTGCCTTCTCACATGGTCCCAATACATACTGTCTCCACTAGAATCTCGCAGGGATTCCATATGGGAATAGCATGGTATGCTGAAAGAACCATAAAGCTTGATTTTGCCCAATTTCCATCCAGTATTGCAGGTCCTGGGGTTGCTGATTGTTCCTTTACCCTGAAAGCATTCAAAATTCCCCTCTCTCTTCACTCCTCTTGGTATTTAAGGCTCTCTCATGGTTTTTTTTCAATAGTGTTTTTCCAGGATGTTTTAAGGCAGCATGAGAAAATTTAGAGGAGCTTGATGGTGGTCCCACATATCCCAAGAAACAATATCACGGGATTCTGATCACCTTCAGCCTGGAGATTTATGACCCAGGACTCATAGCTCTGTATTGTTCCCACCTGAGACAGGATCCACCTGTGACTAATTCCCTTTATGGGATGATCATGGTGGGAATACAGGCACCAAAGACACATAAATTCACTGAGGGGGAAGCTACAGGTCTGGGTAAGCCTGAAAGTTTGTTTAAATGATGCACATCTGGAATAAACGTGGGAAGATGGAGACTCCCCAAGCCAGCTGCTGAGGATGCTCATCACTCAGGCAAACCATTATGAAATTCATTCGTTTTCATCAGCCCACAAACCATGTTAGAGTGCAAAATGGAGGAGGGGAGATTTTTTCTTCCAAAACCCACTATTTTCATTATAACTTGCCCTGTTTTTTTAGAGCTGTTTATGGGTTGGTCCATAGGAAAAGCAGCTCTAGGGCAGGTCTGGAGGTCTTTGTCAAATTCAGAGGGATTTAACGCCAGATCAGACACAGGTTTGGGGTTTGAGGAAGGACCAGGTGATCTTAGGAGGATCTTTTCGTTGATGTGCTGGTCTCAGGATACTTTGGAAGCTTCAAGGCCCATCTTAGAAGCAGCTCTCCAGGGAGGAGATTGCGGTGCTGGAATTAGGACTTGGCCCTTAACTTTGGAAAGCCATAAACCTGCTTCCCTTACAACCACATCTGGACACAACTGGAGCTACAAACCCACCCTGAAGCAAGGTTGCCCTCTGGTGCCACCTCCTTGCTCTGTAAATCCAGGTATGAAGCAGAATTAAATCCAGGTATGAAATGGAATTGAAGGCATTACAAATGATGGTGTTACAAATCAAAATACAATTAAAAATAGAGAAAAAATATGGGAAAAAGAGAAAAAACCTAAAGATGGTTTAGAAATCAGAGATGGAATCCTTTCAAATAATATAAAATCAAATTAATTAATCAAATTAATGACCATGGCTCTCGACGTTTCCAGCATCAAGGGCACCAAGTATTTCATCAACATCTGATAAACCGAGACCCAGCCTGGATGTCCCTGCCTCCTAAAAATCTGCTTTTCCCATGTTTCAGGGATCCAGGAGAATCAGTGTTTGCCCAGCACCATTCTCAGAGCTGCCAAACCTCCTGTGCTGTTGATGCACCATCTCCAGGGATGAGCTGCTGCACGGGGGGGGGGGGAGGGGGTAGGGTTAGGGTTAGGGTTGTGCCAAATATTGCCCTGAAGGGGAAGAAAACCCCGGGTTCTATGGGGTACTTAGGGTTTGGAGGCACCAAACCCTAAATCACCACCACTTTTAAGGCAGGGAGGCCCTCTCGTGGCTGTGACCATGCAGTGGGAAGGGGCTAGGCAGCGATTACTGATTCATACTGACACATTTGCTGTTTAATTCACTCACTGGCTCCAAATCAAGCCCAAATTTCCCCTTTCCCTGGAAACCTCAGGCCAGCAACCATTTTCCTGACTCCCACTTGTCAAACTTTGCAGGTAGGATGGTTTCACTGAACATAACTTGGCTGGACACTGATTTAAAACCCAGCTGCTTTGCTGGGAGAGATTTCCTCCCACCTCCTTACTTTAAAAGGAAAACTAGTGGAAGTGCTTGTTTTAACATCAGGTGGTGTTTAAGGTGGCTGCAGAACCACTTCGCTCTCTCAGAAAATTTCCAGGGATGGACTTAGGGTTTCCCACAGCAGCGTAGGGCGGCACTGACACCTAGTGGTCTCATTTTTGGGGACTACAGTTGCTTCAGTGATAGCTCAAATAATTCTCCCAAGTGTTTTCCCTGGGCTGAGGGCAAGTGGGAATACCTAAAACTCAGACTGACACTCAAAGTTTGGATGTGAACCCGTTTTCAGAGCAAGGAGGTGACAACAAAACACCTCAGAGACCCCCGACTCCCTGCTGCTGAGCAGGAACAGCAAATGCAACGTAGGGCTCATCCTGGCAGCCCAAAGTCCCTTGGGAAACGGGTGTTCGGCGGCGGGAACCCTTCGGGAAGGGTGCAGGAGGGACGTGCCCCCTGCCTGGCTTTGCAGAGCTGGGGACACACAGAGGGGAGCGGGGCAGACGTTTTCAAGCTGTTCGATCAAAAGGGTCTTTAAATCACACTGACTGGGGAGTTAATGGCTTTCACATGCTCAGACAGCCCCTAGAAGAGAGAGGAGGACAAAGTTTGGTGACAGCGCGTCCTGCAAGGGGTTAAGAAGCAGGAACCCCAACAAGCCTTGGGGTGCCTCGTCCTCTGTAGGGAGGAGATGCAGAGGTGCAGCCAGGTGAGGTTTTACTCCCTCCCAGCGTGTCTTCGAGCTGGTTTGTAACGAGCCGACGAGGCTGCAAGAAATTCCAGCTACTGTTAGCAGAACGAGCTGCTAATGAAAACCAGCGGTGCCTCCAAGCTAGGATGCAAGCACGTCCTCCCAGATCAAAGATGCAGCTCCGGGAGCGGAAAGCCAAGAATAAATTACATCCTGTCGCTCGCAGCCTTACCTGTCCTAGTTCAGAGCAGGGGCACTCCTCCCTGACTCCCCTCCTGTGGGAAGGCAAAGCCCGAGGGCATTCTGGCACCTTCAGTGGGGTGTGGGGTTGGAGGAAGGCAGAGTCAGGGCTCACTATTGGGTTCTGCGCTTTCTTTCTGGTATTAAAACACGAAGTATGTTTTCTCCCCGGCCCCGTGAAGCTGCAGAGGGAGGAAAATCCACGCTTGGCAACGGGAAGAAGCGGTTCCAGCTGCAGGACAGGAGGGGGCTGTACACATTGGATACACGTTGGATACACAGCCGTGGGGAGATATCCTATACCAAACTACACAGTGCCTGGGGGTGCTTTCCCCTCTCCCTGCAGTGTTCTGGCCACCCAACATCTGAATTGGAAGTGTCCCCCTCCACATCTGTATTACTGTCCCCCACAAGCATCCGAAACTACTTTTAATTATTATTTCCTCCCCTCCTCCGGGCACAAAACCCACGCATTAAAAAAGGAGTAACCAGAGCCTTGGCCCCAGGGCAGCTTCTATTTAGAGCCAAGGCTGTGTGTTTACTATATAGGTAGGGACGTGGCTTTTAAGTGGAGATAATAATAGAGAGAAAGATGTAAATACATCCCGGAGTAAAGGGAGAGCAGCCTTTAACCCTGTGCCTCGTTACTCAGCCCTGGCCAGACTTTGGTTTCCCAGGAATCCTGAGGTGCCAAATGCTGGATCTTTTCAGGGTTAGGCTGAGGGGAAAAAAAACCTCAGCGTGGAGGAGCAGTTCCTTGGGTTGCATCCACAGCAGGGTTAAAGGAGCACAAGCCTGGTCCTGTGTGCTATTCCCTGTAAAATGTTTCAAAAATCAGAGTATGGAGCAGGATAGGACCCACAACCCCCAGTCTGCAGCAAACACATCCTGAGATATTCCAGTGCTGCACAAAGGGTACTCCAGAGGCCAGGAATCTCATGAACTAATGGGGAAGGAGGGCTTAAGAGGAAAGAAGGAGTAATATATACGTAGTTATTTCCCTGTAAGTGATTTCCCTTTCTCCGTGACAGCCAGTTGTTCCCTGGGGCTGAGCGGGTTCCCAGCCAGGGACAGAGTGTTTCCGCCCTTCTTATGGTGTTTGCCACGCTGAGCACACAGTAGCTACCTGGATTTACAGCCTGAGACTTTGATATTCCTGTAGGATTTTCCCTCACTGCAAGGGAACATGAATGGGAATTAAAACTCAATCTGAAAGGGGGTGAATGAAGAGTTTGTAAATGAAGTCGCACAACACACACTGAGAAACAAAACCAACAGAAACAAGGCAACATGAGAGCTGGCTGCGTTATTTTATTCTCATAGGTATTTTGCAGAAGTCTTATTTAGCCCATTGCCTTGTTCCAGCTGGAGGAAACCCCATGTGGATCCAGCTGTTGGTTCGAGGCATGGAAACTCCTTGTACATGTGTCCCTGTTGGAGTTTTCCCCGGGGGCCCAAAGCCCTCTCTGTCCCTGGCTATGGGAAGGACATGGGAACCTCCGGAGGCACCTTCTGAAACAAGATGTTCTCCAGCTGGCAAGGGCCGGGTGCTTTCCAACTGGGAAGGGATACTGAGGGAAATGGGAGAGGAATTAGCCCCCAGGTTTCCCCCCCCCCCCCCCGAGCCTGGGCAGGATCAGACCCGGGCGGGAAGAGCTGGGCCTGCAGAAGGGGTTAATGCTGGAAGAGCAACAGGCTGGAGCTGACACTCGGAGGCAGGCGGGGCTGCCTGCGTCTGATTGGCCTCAAATCGCATCCAAAAGTGGGTTGTTGGGGTTTTTTTCTTCCCCCCCCCCCCCCCCCGCTTCGTCGTCGTCTTTTTTTTTTCCTTGTTTTTTTTTTTTTTTGTGTGTGTGGGTTTTTTTTCTCTGCTTCTTCTTCTTTTCTTCTTCTTCTTTTTTTTTTTTCTTTTCGCCGCTTTTTTTTTTTCTCTTTCAGTTCTCCTCCTCCCCCAGGCTCCGGCTGGCAGGGGAGGGGAGTGGGGAGAACAGCGAGAGATCAAAAATAAACCTCTTATGTCAAAGCCGGGGGGAGAAAGTATAAATACAGCGGGCTCGGCGGCCGGCGAGGAGGCTGCGGGGGAGAGCCCGGGGGGTTCGGGGCCTTGCGGGAATGGGGCGGCGGACGCTGCTGGGGGGCCGGGCCCCTCTCCACCTGCTGCTGCTGTGCCACGCGTGGGCGCTGCCGCCACCGCCCCCGCGGGACGCGCAGCCAGTGCTGCCCGCCCGCCTGCCCGCGCCGTCGGGGCAGCTGGCCCTGCGCCTGGCCGCCTTCGGCCGCGCTGTCGTCCTCCGCCTCCGCCCCGACAACGCGTTCCTGGCCCCCCGCCTCCGCCTCCAGCGCCTGGGGGGCCGCCGCCCGCCGCCGCCCCCGCCGCGCCGGGGCTGCTTCTACGCGGGCGCCGTCGAGGGGAGCCCCGAGGCACCCGCCGTGCTCAGCCGCTGCGGCGGGAGCGGCTTCCGCGCCGCTTTCCTTCTCGACGGGGCGGCCTACGAGCTGCAGCCGCTCGGGCACTCCCAGCCCGGGCCGCCCTGGACGCGCCCGCACCGGCTGCGGCGCCGCGCGGCCCCAACGGGAGCGCGTCCCGCCGGGAGCGGCCGCGGGGCCGGGGGGCCGCGCCGCAGGGCCAGGCGGTTCGTGTCCCAGGCGCGCTACGTGGAGACGCTGTTGGTGGCTGATGCCTCCATGGTGCGGTTCTACGGGGAGGACGTGGAGGTAAGGGCTGGCGGTGTCCTCTGTCCCCCTGCCCTGCATCCCGCTGTCCCCTCCTGTCCCCGTCCCCACCACTCCTCCATCCTCATTCATCCCTCCATCTTCTGATCTCGCTGCCCCTCCTTCCCCTCCATCCCTCCGTCTTCCATCCTTCCCGCCCCGCATCCTGTGTCCCTTCCTGTCCCCATCCCAGCGTCCTCTCTGCCTTCTGCCATCTACATTCCTGTAGCCCCCGCTGCCTCTGTCCCCTCCATCCCCTTCAATGCTCCATCCCCCCTGCACACACATCCCTTCATCCCCTTCATCTCTCTGTCCCCTCCTGTTCCTATACCCCTTGCCTCTCCGCCTCCTTCATCCCCTCAACCTCTCCATCCCCTTCCTGTCCCCCCCTTGCCTGCCTTCTACCGGGTCCTCCCTCGTCCTCCCAATCCCCTCAGCCCTGGGACACCAGGGATCACCTTGGGTGAGCAAGTAGAGGGACAGGGTGCGGGGACCTTGGCTTTTTTCCCACCTTCCTTTGCTGTGTAGGGACTGTAAATCTCCGAGGCAAAGGCTGCAGGGTTGATCTGTGGGGTTCAGTCAATGTTTGGGGACCGTTTCCCAGACCCAACGAGCCTGTGTGTGCACAGGCTGGGCACCGTCGTCATGTCCTGTCAGTCTGGTGCCCCCAAAGAGGAGAGACAGAGGGAGTTAATGCCTGTCCTGCTACGAGGAAAAAGCGGCACTGCAAAGTGATGGGTTTCACTCTCTTCTGGATGGGAGCCGGGGCCAAATAGTAAATAAACCAAGGGCTGAGTAATGCACAGTCCTGCTCCTGAGCCACCTGTTAGCACCGAGCAGATGGAGGAACAGCTCTTTGCCTCAGCCACCAGTGCCAAGAATTCCCCCTCTCCTTAAAAGTTCTCTCTTGTGGAGACCCCAGGAGCGGAGACTGTGGTGCCTCAGCCCCCCGCACCCACCTCCAGGGCTGTTGATGAGCCTTCTTCATTAGCACCAGGTTGTTTTCCATGCCTCTGGCAAAGTCAGCTCCCTACCCCAACCCTACAGGGATGGGTTGTTTGGGTCCAAATTCAGGTTTGTTCGGTCTGAAACGTTCTGGGGTCTTTGCAGGAGATAATTGTGCACCAAAACCGCTCGTCCTCTGCAGTGGGCTGGCAGAGGAGGCCAGGAAGCTGGAGGTCAGCAGGAGCGGTCAGGCAGCTGAAACCAGGGGCTCTGCCACTTCTGCCGGCTTTATCCTTCCCCTGGGGGCTTCTCTGCTCCTAACAAAGCAGTGTTTTAATTCCAGCCCTGCTCAGGCCAGGCTGGACCTTGAGAAGTGCTAAATCGTAGGGCTCCAGCTGATTTCAGCTGCTCAGCATCACTCAGGTTTCAGTGCATCTACTGCAGCTAGCTGGGCACCTAATAGTTTTAAAGCAACACCCGAGGGTGTGACTCCTGTTACAAATAAAGTGATACATTTGGGGTGGGGGAAATCCTGATAATGCCCAGCTTGAACTCGGGAAAAAAGTAACAACCCTCTGGGTAAATCTGGGAAGGCAGAAGGAGGATGAACTGCACATGAACATAACAGAGGGGCTGCAAGGCTAGTACCCTGCCCCAGTTTGGCTGCTCCAACCCTAGGCTGGGTAATGCTGCCTCCCAGCTCCCTCCTTAGTCATCAGAGAGCCTCCAGCGTGCTTGACTCCCATTTCCCCATCATTTCTTTGCCCCCAGGAGCAATATTTTTGCATCATCTCTCAAGAATGGGAAGAAAACCTTTGCAGGTCTTGTCTTGGATGAACAGAGCAATGTTTACTATTTTGGAGAAAACTTCTACCAGCTCTCATGTAGCAGTTAAAAAAAAAAAAGCCACCTGCTGTGTTTCTGTGTCTTTCGTTCTCAAGAACAAAAATGCACAGTCACTGCTGCTAAGTCAGGAGACAAAATAGCCATCTCAACTTCTCCCTAAATACCTACGTTTTTGGGGCCAAAAAAAGCAATGGCATATGCTCGTAAGATTTTAGAGAGCTGACTAGGAGATGCCCAGGGAGCAGAAATGGTGAGTCAGAAGAAACCATATTATATAATGAGTTTTCTTCCTGTAACCACACTTCAGTTACCAAATATTTATTAAACGTCACCAGCATCGTTTGTATTCCCAGTTATTTTCTTGCATAAGCTGTAACAGCTCGAGCAGAAGAGCCAACATAACATGCACTCAAGCATTGCAAGTTACAATCAATATGCTGTTGTTGGGAAAATGCTGTTAATGGTTTATTTCTAATCAATTTGAGCCTTATAGCTCAGCTGTTAACCTAATTTAGATAATAAGAGCTTAATGCTACCTCCGTCAATACTTGTATGTAAACCAGGAGGGGATGGTGAAGTGAGAGCAGAACTAGACTTGAAATTTAGGGGTTTAGTCATTCTTTTGGCTTGATGATTTGCAGGGGATGGGGTATTTTAGGGGGCATTAATAGCAGGACAGTGCTAAGCACTAAATCCTGTGAGGATGTGGCAGGATGTAGCCTGCAGTGATTGGGAAGAGCCCACTTATATAGGTATGGGAGTGAGGCTTCAGGCTGGACACATGAGTTATCCTTCTTGTTTTTCCTGCAGAGAACCCAAAATGCTTGGAAAAGAAAAGGACTGTGAGCATTACTACCAGAATTAAGTGGGGGTTTTGGCAGGGGAAGCTGAGGCTAGAGGCATGCAGAAGGGGTGAGCACCTGCAGCTGGGCTGCACTTGCAGGGATGTTCTCCGTGGCTCAGGGATGTTCTGCCTAGACACCTCAAACACCAGGCAGTTCCAAAAACCAGTCACAGCATCCCCAGCCAATTGGCAACCAGATGGGATTCCTGTGGTGGGATTTCTCCAGTCTCTTGGGTGCAGATGGGACGCATTTCCAAGCTTTCTTCTGCAAACACGATGGCTGCAATCCCCTTTCCTTTCCCGTCTTGCAAGTGAGGAATCTGCCATCCCTGACTCCAAGAGTTGGTAATGACTGAGGACCAGGGCAGAATCAGATCACTCTGGCTAAGCCGGGGTTCCTCGCTGACTCCTGTGTTTTTTCCAGGCAGATTTACGAGTTTTTAGGAGTGCTGTTGCAATCCCTTCCCTCTCAGAGCAGACAGATGCTGGAGTGCATGGCATGGGGCACTGCCAGGGTCCTGCTGCTGGCTCTCCCACTGTCAAAGTGATCCTGGAGGTAAATCCAAAGCTACCCCAGAGCCTCAGGACACCCCTCCTGTCTAGCTCCTCCACTTGCTTTGGGATATTTTGCAGCTTGAGTGGGTAAATTCACTTAATCCCTTGACAAAAGGAGCCAACCCCTCCTGAGGCCGTCCCAAAGGCAACCTGGGTGGGATTAAAGGGGATCTTTGCAAAGGGGGACCTGTGGTGGTAATGCCATCAGCCAGCTTTTCCTCTGGGATTTGTCCCCTGGGTGTGACCCCGAGCCTGCATACACTTTGGTGCCAGGGGTTGAAGGACCAGGCAGCTTCCCTAAATATTGCTCTGGCTGATACACTCACGTCACACTGGGATGTTGAACAGCTGCTGTGTTACAGGGGTTTGGAATGAAATAGGCAGCATGAAAGGAGCTGGCTCCCACTGGAGCAACCCAAACTGCAGTGTTCCTGCCCTGGGCTGCTCTCTGGATGGGGTTTTACTCCGTCCGTGCCTCTGGAGAGGTGCTGAAAGTCTGCATGTGCCTCAGTTTCCCCTGCCCCAAACAGGGATAATGGCTGCTTTTGCAGTCCAGCAAAGAGAGAAAGGAAGGTGGGAAAAAAACCCCTATGGCAAAGAGAACAGGGATGGGCAGGGAACTAGGAAGGCAGGAGGGCAGCCAGGCACATGGGCAGGCTGGCAAGGTGGCTCTGTCTCCCCTGGCTTGCCCCCCATTTCCTTTGGCTTCCTTCCACATTTTTGCAAGGGAATTCTTGGCCTCCAACCACAGGAGAAGGCTGGAAGGGCAGCTGGCAGCCCCTGGGTGCCCGAGCCAGGGGGTGGCACACAGACAGTGCTTTGGGGAGAGGGACTGCCTGGAATGTTTTTACCAGTGGTTTTTTAAAAACTGGGCAGCATCTGACCATTGGTTTGCTTCCTTCCATCTGTCTGTGCTCCGGAAACTGCTCATTTCTTTCCTCTTTTCCCTCTCTGCAGAAATTCTGGCTTCTAGGGAGAAAAAGGAGGGGAAAAACCAAACCAAATCCAATCAACAAACAATCCTGCAGCCCCAGGTTGGGTTGAACGTTGATCCCTTCACACTGTTGGAGGGAGGTTGTGCTGGGGTGTTCCACGGGTGCTCCCTGCCATCCTGTTCTGGGATCCAGTGATATTACATTGTTCTGTGCATACCACAGTAATACTGTCTGTGTAGGAGCAGTTTCACCCACCAAAGTAATGATAATAATTAAAAATAAACCCCACAGTTTGGGGATCTCTGTAGACTTCAGCTTCTGAGTGGTTCCCACGAAGGGGAATGTAAGCAGAGGTTTTGCAAGACCCTATATGAGAAAGTGGAATCCTTCAATGTTCTGAGGTTAAAAGCAACCACTTCAGTTCCCCTCGCTCTGATTTGTATTTATTTTTCCCTTCACTATCCCTCTGCCTGTGCTGTTTGCTGCTGGAAGGTTCCTGTAGGGCAGTACCTCACTCAGGGCTCTCCCAGACCCAGCAGCGCTGTGGTAGGAGGGATTTTGGAGCTGCTGTGGTGCAGGTGTGTCAGAAAAAAGGCATCCCTCCTCATTTTTGGGCAGGGGGTGGGTGATGGAATGGGTGGAATTTGATCTTCTTGAGAGCAGTAGGAACCAAGGATTGCAGCTGGGGAGAAACAAGGTAGGAGCTTTTGTGGGAACATCACCCTGCATAGTGCCTGGACACCTGGGGCAGAGGAGGGATGCTCCGTGACCCTCTCTGGCTCACACTGGTGTTCCCTCCCCCCAGAGCAGGTAAGAGGCTGATTTTCCAGCTGTGTTTACCAGCTGGACAGAAATCCTGCCAAGATCTCCCTGGATTCTGGTTGGAAATGGCAGGGAAGCTCCTTGTGCCTGTGGGCTGCAGTGCCTTGCAAGGAGGCAGAAACCAGTCTGTTTGCAGCTCTGGGCTCCCCAAACCTGACCCAAAATGCTGCCCTGAATCTGATCCCAACACCCATATCCACAGCCTCCGTGGTGGGAAGGAAACGTTGGAGAGGGCACATTCCTTCCTAGGTGGCTTATCAAGCCAGAGCCTGTTTGCAGAGGCACAGGGAGGTTGGGATGAGTGGGATTCAGCTCATCCACAGCATTTGTTGGCCAAAAGTGCTCAGTTGGCCTCTCCTGAGCCCTGGGGATCCCATAATTTGCTTTTGGCCATGATTCCAAACCCTTGGCCGAGCAGCCATGCAGGTGGATTGCTGCTCTCCCTGGAGCAGTCGGGGTCCATCTGAAACCCAACCAATGCCTGCACAGGCCAGGGATGGGTATAAATAGACACCAGATGGTGGAACAAGTGAATTTGACCTTTTAATCTACACTAAAGAGCTGTTTGTTCAGTTCGCTTTCCATCTTCCCTTTCCAGACACAGGGAAGATGGGTGGATGTTTTCCAAGTCCCTCTGTTCCTACTGCCAAAAGAGTTTCTTATACCTCTGAGGATGTACCTCTGAGGATGTGAGGGTCAGTGTCCCAGGGGATTTGTGATAGGAACTGAGAGCTCCCAGGTAAAAACTGGGAAAACCTGTAATAGGTTAGAAAAAGATACAGCTGGATTTATTCCCTTGGAAATGAGTGATGATTCCATGATGCACAGCTCCAGCACAGCATCCTTCTAGATCTTCAGGGGCTTAATTTTAGGAAGGGTTTGTGATATTTTTAGGAAGGATCCCAATGGATTTCCCCTAGAGGGTAAACAGTTCCCCCAGCTCATGGAGCAGCCACTTGTGGGGATCTCGCCTGGGTTTCTTGCCTTGGCGGTGACTTTTCCGTGACATTTGTTGCGTGTTTGGGGCTGGGATGTGAGTCATGTCAGGGAGATCTGGCCAGTCTAAATAAACCAGTCTATTCCCTGCTCCCATCAGCCTCCCTGGGGCCTGCCCTTGGATAATGAGCTGGGGAGTACTTGGGATACATCTTGCTGAAATGAAACATCTGTTTACGTGGAGCTGCCAGTGATGGGATAAAATGTGGCAGAATAATTTAAAATAGCCACAAGTGCCCTGGGGAAGAAGCAAATATGCTGTATCTCCCTCAACATCTCCCTTATTTGCTAAGAAAATGGCATTTTGTGTCTAAGAAAGTGGCATTGTCCTGGCAGTATTGTGATGGATGAGCACACAGAGCACTCTGCTCAGGGAATGGTGAATTTTGGGTGAAACTTGGCCATCAGAGAGAGCTCCCATTGAGTCCTTCAAGTTTAATTAGGCTCCGAATTGAGACCGCAGGGTGTAATCTGTCTGGGGAGGAGAGAAGCCACTTTCTCTTTCCCAACACTATGTTGTGTAATAGGTGCATTTTTTTCTCCTGACTCGGGGCTGTGAGCAGTGCCAAGCAGAGGAGGAATTTCGATGCTCCGATAAGATGTTTACATCAGCGTAAACATCACTGGCGCAGTTGACATATGAAGTAATCCCTGGTCACCCCAGTCTGCAAGCAGGGGATGCCGCGGGGCAAAGACTTGGCTGCCAAAGTATTTTGGGCCCAGTTTGTCACCAAGGATGTCGGGTTCAAACGCTGTGACCAGCACCAGTGGTTTTGCAACAGTGAAATGTTATCTGTGAAGTGTTTCCCACCCCAGGGCGGCGAGGGCAGGGTTAATGCTTTGGAGAATATGCAGGGAACTCTCCAGAACGAAGGTTTTCCATAAGAAAGTTCCTCCCTAGGGATTTCTGGGTGCAAAGGGCATAGCAGGTAAGACACAGTAGCTGGAGAAGGGGATGCAGGGATGGGCTTGTGCTGCCTATCCCTTCTGCTGTTAGAGGGTAACATCACTTTAGGAAGGCAGCACTGAGTCCATCAACTTGTGCTCTGGATGTGGTGGGCTTCATAAATGAGGCTGATTTCTCCTTTCTGAGCAAAAAAAAGAGCTCCAAAACAAAGGTTTTATCCAGGCTCTGCCTGCCCCTCTCCTTCCCTGCAGAACCACGTCCTGACCCTGATGTCCATGGCTGCTCACATCTACAAGCACCCTAGCCTGAAAAACTCCATTAACCTGGTGGTGGTGAAGGTGCTGGTGGTGGAGGAGGCAGCAGCGGGGCCAGAGGTGTCAGACAATGGAGGGCTTACCCTGAGGAACTTCTGCAGTTGGCAGCAAAGGTTCAACCCGCTGAGTGACCGGCACCCAGAGCACTATGACACGGCCATCCTGCTCACCAGACAGGTCAGCATTCCTGGGGAGTGCTCTGGGCGGTAGAGGGGTCAAGGTGTCCATGGAGGGAGAGAAGAGGGTTGACCATGGAGGTTGATGCCCCACCATGCAAAAAATGGAGATTGCAGCAAAGCAGTTGCAGGGGGATGGTTTCATTTGGGGTGCAGACCACCAGTGGGTTGCCCACAGAGATGTTGGAGCTGAACGTGGGAGTCCTTCACCCTACCTGACCCCCTCACCCTGCCTGACCCCCTTGGTGCTGCTCACAAACAGGACTTCTGTGGACACCAAAGCTGCGACACGCTGGGAGTGGCAGATATTGGCACCATGTGCGACCGCAACAAGAGCTGCTCGGTGATCGAGGATGAGGGCCTGCAGGCAGCCTACACCCTGGCTCATGAACTGGGTAACACATCCCTTCCCGAGGGGGAGTCTGATTTTTCCAGCCCTGCTGCTGGGAGGGGTTGTAGCACAGCACAGCCCAGCACCACCATCTCCCAGCTGGGGACCACCTGCCAGACCTTGGGCAGTTGTGGGGAGCTTCTGGCACTGGTAGAAGCTGGTTTGCAGCAGCAAAGGCTGTTAGAAGTACCCAAATTGTTGTAAATTGGTGCATTTACTCTGGTTCTGGAAGAGTTTCTGCACTGAAGGGGTTGTCAAGCATTGGAAGGGGCTGCCCTGGGAGGTGGTGGAGTCCCCATCCCTGGAGATCTTCAAGGAACAACTGGATGTGGCACTCAGTGCTCTGGTCTAGTGACAAGGTGGTGATCAGTCAAAGGCTGGACTTGTTGATCTTGGAGGTCTTTTCCAACCTTAATGATTTCATGATTTACCTGTTGTGATGAGCTCAGATGTGGAATCAAGCACATATCTCCCTTGGTTTGTCATTCCTGCACTGACTAATTTTTTCCTAGAGAAGCTGTGGCTGCCCCATGCCTGGAAGTGCTCAAGGCCAGGCTGGACAGGGCTTGGGCCAACCTGGTCTAGTGAAAGGTGTCCCTGCCCATGGCAGGGGGTGGAACAAGATGAGCTTTAGGTTTTTTCTAACCCAAACCATTTTTGGATTGTATGAATTTGTGCTGCTTTGGCCAGCATACAATGGGCCATACCACTGAGATGGAGCAAGCAGGTTTTTATTCGTTTTGATTTATGGAAGCAAATGGCTTTTGCAGCAATAGAAGCTGTTTGGTACCTTATTGATGCTCCCAGCTGCCCAGGAGTTGGGCTGAGGGGGCTGCAGCTCTCTGATGCTGGGGGGCTGCACTCACAGTGCCCTCTGCTCCCCAGGCCATGTGCTCAGCATGCCCCATGATGACTCCAAGAACTGCGAGCGGCTCTTTGGACCCCTTGGTGAGCACCATATGATGGCTGCTCTCTTCATCCACTTGAACAAGACCCAGCCCTGGTCTCCCTGCAGCGCCATGTACCTCACCGAGTTCCTGGATGGAGGGCATGGTAAGCCTCAGCTCAGCAGCCTCAGCACTCAAAACCACCTTTTCATTAATTGTTCAGGCTCTCTGCAACACCTGGAGGGGCATGTGGGGTGAAGGGAGAGTCAAACCAGACCTCAGAGGAGGCTGGGGGTGCCCTGCTTGGTGCAGTCATGGTCCCTGATGGTCCAACTCCAGTCTAATTCCTGAACTTTTCCCAGGTGACTGCCTGCTGGACGCCCCAGCTGAGGCCCTGTCCCTGCCTGCCGAGCTGCCCGGTCAAAGAGCCCTGTACAGCCTGGACCAGCAATGCCAGCAGATCTTCGGGAAGGACTTCCAGCACTGCCCCAACACCACAGAGCAGGACGTCTGTGCCCAGCTCTGGTGCAGGACGGGCAGTGGGGAGCCCCTCTGCCACACCAAGAACGGCAGCTTGCCCTGGGCTGACGGGACACCCTGCAAAGCCGACGGGCTGTGCTGGGACGGGCGCTGTGTGCCACAGGATGCCCTGAAACCCCAGGTAATGGGGGATTGGGGAATGATTGCCTGGGGCTTACCCTTTGGGATTCCCAAACCTCTGACCCCAGCCCTGCCATCTCCTTGACTGGCTTTGGATTTGGCTGCTTTATTTCTGGATGTCTCTCCTTCATTAATTTTTATTACCGGCAAGTCCAGGTCGTAAATTCTGCTGCTGAGGTACGGACGAGTCTGACCCAGAACAAGCAGTGCAGATCTGCAATTAAATCATCACTTTTTGCCCTGCTGGGGGAATTAGCAGCGGTTTCAGAGTCGGTCAGCAGAGGACTTAAAGCCCAGCTTAACTTTAAGCACACGAACAGACTGATAGAAGTCAGTATTAGCTTCGTATGTGCCAAAGTACTTTTCTGGATCAGGGCTGGGCGGAGATTTTAGTGTTGCTCCAGACCTTTGCTCACCCTGGGACTGAGCAGCTGGGCATGGACAAGCTCAGAGTGGATCAATAACTTTCTCGTGGCCTCTTGCAGCCGGCGGTGGACGGCGGCTGGGGCCCCTGGAGCCCCTGGGGCTCCTGCTCGCGGAGCTGCGGTGGAGGCGTCCAGTTCTCCCACCGGCACTGCGACAGCCCCAAGCCCCAGCATGGTGGGAGCTACTGCGAGGGCCAGAGGACCAAGTACCAGTCCTGCCACACTGAGGAGTGCCCACCAGATGGTAAGGAGTGCCCGCCAAATACACGCTCACCTCCCACTCCTGCTCCTCCAGAATACATCACCAGGGATTGCTCTACTCTTCCTTGAATATTCATATTTGGGGGTGCAACAGCCTTCTGCTGGGGGCTGTGACCCTCTCTGACTGGGCGGAGAGTGTGTGGGATCTCTTCTCTGTGATAACCCTCCTCTGCATGCTCACCACATGCTCCTCAGCTCACTCCTCCTCTCCTCAGCTCGCTTCTGCATCTCTCTGATGGCCAAGGACAGTGGTTCCTGCTGGCTTCCCACAGTTTTGAGT
The DNA here is from genome assembly GCF_009829145.1 of Chiroxiphia lanceolata. Taxonomy (NCBI): domain Eukaryota; kingdom Metazoa; phylum Chordata; class Aves; order Passeriformes; family Pipridae; genus Chiroxiphia; species Chiroxiphia lanceolata. Next base: position 7,120,175 of record NC_045659.1, on the reverse strand, counting down.
CATATTTCTCCTTCCCTTTCAGGGAAGAGCTTTCGGGAGCAGCAGTGTGAGAAGTACAACAGCTACAATTTCACGGATCTGGAAGGGAATCGCCTGGAGTGGGTTCCCAAGTATGCAGGAGTGTCCCCTCGGGACCGGTGCAAGCTCTTCTGCAGAGCCCGAGGGAGGAGTGAGTTCAAAGTCTTTGAGGCCAAAGTAAGATACCTGGTGATTGGAATCACCCCTGTGTACCCCATTTCAGAACTCGTCCACTAATTGCTGCTCTACATCCTTCTTTCCCAGGTGATTGATGGGACGCTGTGTGGCCCGGAGACCCTCTCCATCTGTGTTCACGGGCAGTGCATCAAGGCTGGTTGTGATCACATCGTTGGGTCCTCCAAGAAGCTGGACAAGTGTGGGGTGTGTGGTGGTAATGGCTCCACGTGCAGGAAAATATCCGGCTCGCTCAACAGATCCAAGTAAGGCACCAGGGAGAAGGACTCTGCAGGGATAGGTTGGGGAAGAAAAAACAGCATCCCCTCTCATTCTCCTCTTTTATGGCTGAAGTGCTAGACAGACTAGGAATAGTAGGACTCTGTGCCAGCCCCCTCAGCCGGGTGGCATTGCAAGAGCCTGGGCTCCTCCCCAGACTCCAGGGCTTACACTGTTTGTTTCAGGGCAGCTTTACACAAGCCAAGTTGAGTTTATTTCCTAAAGTAATAACTAATACGATGGGCTCAGAAGACCACTGCGCATAAATGTGCTGCCCAGAGGAGTTTACAATGCACATTTCACCCCTGTGCAGGGAGTTGGACACATCTTCAAGGGCTGACATGTGATATAAATAGTTCAAAACTTTCCCCTGGGTTTGGGGGTGAATTGGAATCCTGGGTCATGGGCATTGAGGACACTTCCCTCATCCAGCGTCCCTGTCGCTTTGCCAAAGAGCAGAAGTTAAGGCTTTTGTTGGAAGGATTGTAACAAAAGCCCAGCGCATCCAATTCCATGTGGAGAGTTGACTCACGCAGGCAAACTAGATTTCCTAAATGGTTTCCTTCAAGGGAACTAGCTGAAATGGGGCTTCCACCCTCCTATGAATTGTTTGCGGTTGACTAAAGGGAGATTAGTGCAGGAGCTACAGCCAAGAAGAGATCCCATTAAGATCAGGGTGAGGGAGGCCAGGATGACGGAGAACAGAGTTTGACTCAAAAGCTTTTTTCCAAAATACTCTGAACCTAATTACTGACCGCAGCATCCACCATAGGGACGCATGGAAAGCTGTCCTGGGGCCCCGCAGTGTCACAGTGCTGAGGGCACCAGTGCTGAAGCCTTGCGGGTGCTATCTCCAGAGCTCCAGGGATAGGGTCTGGCTGGCTTTGCAGGGAAATGCTTCCCTGGCATGGGAATGCCCTCTGTGTCCTCCAATGGGATTGCTTCCACAATGTAGTGGTGGCTGCAAAAGCCTTCCAAAGATGCTGAGGGTGCAGATGCTCTCTCCTATTCTGCTGTTCTATATCTATACCTTCAGCCTCACCAGTGACACGCTTTCACAAATACTTCACCCATTTCCAAAGGAAAGGAGCAAGGGGAATTTTCCACTAAGGCTGGTTGCCATGTGGCTGTTCATTTGATTTCATTGCTCATTTTCCCATCTAATTCAGTGAAATCTCCCAGCTGAGCTCACATCTGGCGCATCCGCAATATCTCTGGCTCTGGAGTGCTCGGGGTTATGGAGAGATGGGTTCAGAGCCATGATCCCAAGTGCTATTCACTACGTGGGTCTTCTCTTTATAAGTCTTGGAAAATAAGTGTCCCTTTGCTCCGTGCAGATATGGCTACAACGACATCATCACCATCCCAGCCGGAGCCACCAACATCGACATCAAGCAGCGCAGCCACCGCGGGGTCCGGCACGATGGGAATTACCTGGCCCTGAGGACCCTCGAGGGCAAGTACCTGCTGAACGGAGACTTTGCCATCTCAGCCATGGAGCAGGACATCCTCATTAAGGGAACCATCCTGAAATACAGCGGCTCTATGACAACCCTGGAGAGGCTGCAGAGCTTCCGACAGCTCCCGGAGCCCTTGACTGTACAGCTGCTGACCATCGCCAGCGAGGTCTTCCCACCAAAAGTCAAGTACACCTTCTTCATCCCCAAGGACGTCCCATTCAGCAAGCAGAAGGGCAAAGAGAAGAAGTCGGCCAACATCATCCGCCCAATGCTGAACTCCCAGTGGGTCCTGGGTGACTGGTCCGAGTGCTCCAAGACGTGCGGCGCCGGCTGGCAGCGGCGGACAGTGGATTGCCGGGATGTGGAGGGTCAAATCTCCTCCACCTGCGACAAATCCCTCAAACCTGAGGACATAAAGCCCTGTGGAGACATGCCGTGCCCTCTCTGGCGTCTGGGCCCCTGGTCTCCCTGCTCCCAAACTTGTGGTGAGGGTGTGCGGACGCGCAATGCCTCTTGCATCGATTACACCGGGAAAATCACTGCCCCGGAGAAATGCAGCTCTCCAGGGCCACCACCAGCCACAGCCGCCTGTGTCCTGCAGCAGTGCTGAGCCACGCCAGAATTCGCGGAACCAAGGATGCCCTGGGATCCCACCATGCCAGGGCAGGACAGCAAGGGTGCCGTAGGCTTGTTTGCCAGACAACCAACCACTCTCCGGTGGTTCATCCTCACCCCATTGATGTCTACCTCAGAGTGGGGAATAATGGCGGCAAAATGAGGAGGAATCACTTCTTTTTCTTTCTTTCTTCCTTTCTCTCTGGCTGGCTGCTCACAGGCAAGTTGTAATTTAAAGGGAAAAATAAGCATAGGATGTTTCCGAAGAGCTGTCGCTGAACATGGTTGCAGATTCCTTTTGGGAGGTTCACTGGGAGAAAATGTGGAGCCCGGGTTTGCCATCACCCTGTCCCAGCTGCAGGTCAAGGAGGTCCAGGGTGGGTGGCTTTGCTGATAAAATTGGGATCCCTGTGCAAAAGGCGTGGAATGGGTTGCTGTCCCCTCCCTGCAGCAGCGTGGGTGTCCTTGAGCATGAGAAGTGTTTTATCAGCTGTGGGTTAACTTGGGAGATAAATTGCTTGTTTGGATGGGAGCAGGAATAAGCTGAGGACGAGATCCTGGCATGAGTTAGGCAGGAGAACAGGTGAGGTGTTCATGGTGGTTTCTGCTAAAATTATAATCTACAAACTGACAAACCTCTGTCTCCGAACACCCCCCACATCTGCAGAGTTATTCCTAGAGCTGCTACCCCACCCATGTCCCCATTTCCCCATCTTTAAAACCAAGGCTTAATTACACCTGATCTGGTTTACAGGGCTGCTGTGAGGATTATTTAATTGCTAATTCTGCAGTGCTCTGACTGTGAAATGCCCATTGCAATATCCCATTCCTTCTCTGGAGCGGACACTGGTGTGCCAGCCTTTCCTCTCCCATCCTTTGCTTTCAGACCCCTGCAGGCTCATTTTTTTTCATCTCTGCTTGAATTTTGGAGTTAATTTGCTAACCTGGCTTGCAATAGGATAAGCCCAGGACCTGTAGATAATGCCAGAGGTCACTGATGCCACTCTCCACCTCTGCTTTCCCGGGATATTGAAGTTGCTCAGATCTGACGCCAGCTCCAGCCTTCCTTGAGCAATTCTCAGTCCAAAACCGAGCCTGGCGAGGCTGGAGCTCTTCTTTCACAGCAGGAAGCAACCAGATGCCTTTCCCCAGCCTGGCTTCTGCCTGGCCCCAGCACGGAGGCTGCTCAGCCCCTGAACTTTGCCCTTTCCAAAGTGATCTATGTTCTGGCAGCAGCCGGTGCCTGGGGAGCGGGGATGGAATTTGGGAAGGTTTTGATATCACGAGCAATTTGGTGTCTCCAGGCTCCTCTCTCGTACCCTTCCTTGGCTTCCCTTTTGGCAGCAAAATGTTGAATTTCCAGCGGGATCTGCCTTTTTCTCATAGGAAGGGGAGGAGGGCTGGAATGTCTGAGCTTCCCCATTTATAATTACAGAGAGAACCTTTTTACCTGAGCTAAGCTCGTGTGAGACCCTTTCTTCACTGTCCAGGCAGGAATGGGATGGAATGGGATCCCCTAAAGCCATGCCTGAAAATATGAAATACTCCTGTTTTATCTCCCATAGATGATTCCTGTCAAAACCAAGAGAGCCCAGGATTGAGGGTACTGAGGGCTTGGCTCTGTTTCTTTAGGGAAGGAAGGAAAACTAAAGGCCAGATGCAGGGTTTAGATGCAGGGCTGTTTGGGCTGTGGTTCAGATCTACCTTCGGGCAGTGTTCTGTGTCTGCTAATTAATCTCCAGGAATTTAAGCTCTAACAAATAGCTGGATGTTAAAGTCATGTAGGGTTGCAGGGTTATTTTCTTTTCCCCCTTTGAGTCTATGAGGCTTCTAACTCCAAGCCAGCATGTGTCTCCTCTCCAGTGTAACAACCAGCATTTAGGACAGGGCAGGAATATCAGCCTGAGCCAGTGCCAAGGAAATTGTCTGTATTTGTCACACAGGAGTCATGCATGCCGAGGGTCTCTTCCAGTTTTTTTTATAATCCCCGAGCTTCCTAAGAACTCCCTGTTGCGGGCAAATCCTGCTGGTTTTCCAGTGAGGAGGAGGAGGATGGGGACCCTGCTCGGTTGAGGTGTGGGATCTGGGTGATGGTAAGTGGGATTCTTGCCTTAGGCTTCCGTAGAAACACGAACCTTTATGCTGATTTAAGTCAAAGAGGTTATATACTAGGATATATATATATATATGTATATATATGTTTCCCTTCAGTGAAGGATTGTAGCAATGTACTGAGCCTCTTGGGTTAGGTATTTATTATAAGTTTCTTTTTTGTTTTGTACAGTAACTGTCTGGAAAGGAGGAAAAAAAAAAACCACGAAAAAAGAGAGAAAAAATAAAAAGACCGTGTTTTAACATGCTGCTCCTACATCCCCTCTCCAAAAGCTGCAGTGGGGTAGAGAAGGGATGTCTTTGCTCATCGTTTAACCTCTCTGGTCTTTGGTGTCTCCCTCCTCCCTGGAGCACCAACCGAACTGTGTGAGCATAACAAATCCAACCAAAATTAAGCTTGGGACTTGCATTTTAAGGGGAGGGGAAAAAAATTATAATTTTTCAGGTTTTAGCCTCTTGTTTGTATTTGGTTTTAATTTTGAAAACAGTCTGTTTGTGGTTCTACCTTTTCCCTTTCAATAAAGGATTTCCTGCCTTTTATCTCTTCGCATTTGTCTCTATTTGCACTTTTCTCAGGATATAGTATTTTTATCTCTATCCCAGAAGCAATAACTTAAATATCCTTTTTCCTTGTCTTATTGAGCCTTAAATAAATGGTTCATTCAGTTTTAAGATGCTGAATGAAAATACATGAGCGAATAGACAAAACCCACAAGCAAAAATTATTCCACTGAAATTGTGAATCATCTGTTTTGTAGTTGCCTTGTGAGTACCTCCCTCCTCTCTCTACATGTACAGTGTATCTCTAAATACATATTATAGAATTCTGTTATGTATTATATTCTTTTATTATATCATACTGTTTTATAATAATACATTCTATTATATATTCTATGTTATATATTTTCTTCTATATATTCTATTATTCTGTATATTCTATAAATTCTATTATATATGAATTCTGTGGTTCTATGCTAATATTATATCTATATATACGTGATGTAATAGGTACATGATACATCATATATTTTATAGATACATAACATATAGAAAGTATATCACTTTATGCATATAGATAATTCTTGTACTTACTAGGAGGACATACAGCCTAAACAGGGCTATATCTATATATAAATCATATATATTATAGATACATATGCATACTATATATATATGACAGAAATCATATAGGTTATTTATACACAGAGATAATTCTTGTACTTCGTAGGAGGAAATATAGCCTAAACAGGGCTAAACCAGAGGGGATGTTGACTCCTTGGCTTAACTATGTAACAGCTATAGGCAGTGGGAATTTGGTGCTGTCTCTCTATAGGTTGACTTCTGAAACAACAGGAGGGCTGGAATTTGGGATTTGGCAATGGAGACTTTGGAGCCATTTCATTGGAATAAGCATGAGCTTGTTACAGGGTAATTTGGATGCCTGTAACCCTGGCCTAGGAGAAAGCCCAGCCTAACATCGAATAGCAGCTGTGGTTTATTTTCTATACATTGGGGATTTCCATGCACTGATGGAGCAGGAAAAAGATCCTGCAGAGGCTGCCTGTGTTCACCCCTGTGGGAGGGCAAGGGAAAGGGTTAAGGGCCGTGTCCCCATGTCCACGGGCACAGTGACTCCTGCCACCCTATATATAACCAGGTGTGACATTCATTTCACATGACTTCCCCTGGTGCCCGGACAGCCCCTGGGGTTCAGCTCATTAAGGTGACAGCCTGCCCAGCTTTTCCCCCACATTTCTACTCTGTTGTTTTGTTGGGTTGGAGTTGAATAATTGGAATTTCAAACAGTGCCAAAGGCTTCGGGATATTACCAGGCTGGGGAAAAGCCCTTAATTAATTATAGCAACATAACCATCATCATTTAACTTTTTAGAAAAGAATAGTGGGATAAGAAAGCAAACTGTGGGACAAGAAGTTAATCTTATGGGAAGTTCTTTGTCACCATATTCACAGTTGTACCCCAGAGGCAATGGAAACCAGAGGGCAGAAATGCATCTCTGTAGTTCCATCAGGGGGAAATTATTTACAGACTGGATCCTCCCAGCCTGTGCTACACATAATGCTACTCCCCAGTTGGGGGTAATTATATTTTATGGGCATATTTCCTCTTATAAGGCACTTTCAGAGGATGTAGGATGCCTGAGGCTGCTCCCCCAGGCATGAGCATCACCAGGTATGTGTTGAAAGGGTGGTTTCGTACCCTCTTCCAGCCTTATTTTGCTAGAGTTTGCAAGGCTCACCTCATAAAGCACCCTCCTCAGCTCTGGGCTGGATTTATTATCCCTGGACTGAAGTGACCACAGTCTCCCAGCAAGGTCACACCAGCACCTGCTGCTCCAGCCACAAATCTATCCTTATTTCTGTTGGGAACATCCTTCCTGACATGTCCTAGAACCATGATGTCCCTTTTCTGCCATTATCCCATGCTCAGCTCATCCATCGTGGTCTTGCAACTCCTCTGCTCTGGTAGATCACTCTTTTTCCATACAGACACCTGTCAAATTTATCTTCAGGTGACCAAGCAACTGGTCTGGTTCCTTGGCATTTTAGAGGGTCTAAATTGCTGTTGCAATTCAAAGCATTTTAGAAAACAGGTTTCTCTCCTAAACTCCTGCTTCAGCTTCCTCCCCTGCTAACCAGCATGCTTCAACCCGCAGGACTACACTTATTGAGGGCCAGGCAAAGCATTCACAGGCCTGGAGAGGACATAAATCCTCCCAATGCCAGGAGAAAATCAGGAGTTTCTGAAGAGAGGAGTCAGCAGGATTGAGCTAAAGCTGATTAACTGAGCCCTGGAGCAACAGGCATGAGGATGCAGAAGAGACAGTTCCTGCTCTCCAGTGGTAACTCGGGAGTAGGCAGCAAGCCCTCGAGGGTGGGAGCAAAGAGGTTTTTCCTCTGGAGCTGATGGGGTCAGGGAGGGAATGCTGTGCAGGGAAGGTGTCATTTGCTTTGGGTGTTAATGGATGCATCCTGCCAGGAGCAGGCTTCCAGCAGCAAAGGATTTGCTCCAAGAGCAACTGAAGAACAGGAAAACACACCCTACAGGCTGCAAAAAGAGGATAAACCAGCTTCCAGCCAGGAGTTGCACCTTCTGGTTCCTTGAATGGGGATAACAAGAGAGAGATTTGAGGGTTAAAGAAAGGGGCCACCCCCTAGGGATGGATGGGAGAAGTACCTGGGTGGATGGGAAATCAGGATTTGTTTAGACAGACAAAGGAGACTTTAAGGGGATGGCACAGCCTCTACTCATGCTGCAGATGGGAACCCTTTTGAAAGCTTTCTCCCGGTGTTTTATATCCATCAAATTCCAGGTAGTTCAGGAAGGAACTCCTGAGCTCCCTCTCTGTTCCAACAAAGGGGTGGCAGATGCACAAACCAGCTCTACCACTGAATTACTCAGGGTTTATGTTGGTGTTGCTCCACCTATGTCCACAAATCAATCCCAGGATATTCTAAAATGTGTGTAAGAGCAAAACTCATCACCGGGAAAATACCGGGAGTCTGTATTTTGGCATTTCCTTGCAACACCTCTCACTGAGGAACTGCAACTCCATGGAAAAAGCAGAGTAATAAAGGACAACCCAGTAGCTTGGGAAACCTGAGCATGTGGAAATCAATACAGCTCCTTCCCTGGTTTATGCCAGCAAATGGCATGGATCTGGGAATCACTGGAGAACCTCTCCAGGTATTGAGGGCTAATAAACTGTTATTAGTAAACAGCCTTTCCTGCTGCAGGGAGAAGAAACTGAGATTGGAGCCAGGCTGAGGAGGCTGATGTGCCCCTCCATGATGATGATATGTAGAGTGCTCTGATCCCAAACCTACCAGCTTTCCTGCATCCAGGAATGATCAGTTTATTAATGAATGAATTCCTTAAAAAGAAAGTCAGTGGTCCTTCATTTTGAAGTTTTACGGTTTATTTCCAGGCCTCATGGAGCAGGTTTAAAGGCTGGTGGTATGAATGCCTTACTTGGAAGATGTGAGGGCGCAGGCCACACTGAATTTCATGTCTTCCAGACATGAATTTAGGTAGTTTGGACCTGATTTCCCTTGTGTCCTGCTCAGAGCAAGACTCAAGCTAGATACAAGCACGTGTAACAACCCACAGCACTGACCAAGCGTCTCTGCTGCTCCCACCTGATGCTTTATTCCTGAAATGGTTACAAATCATCATTTTGAAACCATTTTAAAGACGCAACAACCACATCTACAGAGCCAGTGAGAAAAGGCAAATCTGATTCTGCATCTACAGGAACCAGCATTGGCTCTTGGTTGATTTAGATCACTCCATCTACAACAGTTTCACCATCAAACACTCCTTGACTGAGACTTTTCAGAGCATTTTGAAGGTGAGGGATGGCAGCCTTAGGTTGTTGTATTAATCCTCTGCGATTCAGGAGTTACCATGGATAGCCAGGAGCAGATTTCCTTGAAAATTATGTCTTATGAAAGTGGAAACAACCCCTGCACACATATAATAGGCTGAAATCAGCTCTATTTTACTCCTGCTTTACACAGGAGTTGCAACAGGAGGCTGCTGTGTATCAGGGTTGCAATACAGATCCCTGGGAATATAAAGCCAAGATAAGAGGAAGTGAAAGGGAATTAAGCAGAGTCCAACTCTCCACTCTGATTCTCCTCCCAGTTTTGCAAGGAATCATCTAAATGAATCCCAGAGTTTTCACAACAGTGCAAGGGAAGTTTGGCCTCTTCTTTTCTTTTTGTCGTGACTGTTCCAGGGACTGGTTTTAGATTTTTTCCTGCTGATTAACATTTTTGGACCGTGGCTGTTCAGTCTCTCTTCTGCTTCAATTCACTGAGTGCTCACCACAAAAAACCCCAAACACAACAAAAACCCCACTGCAAAACAAGGCTTCGAGGAAGGGGTTCTGTTAATCCCATCAGATTAAACTGATTTTAGCCCGAGTTAGTGTAGATTTGGGCCAAATTATCGGGGGGGGGGGGGATTAATGAGAGACTCATTAACTGTAAAGTTCATTGGGAGAGATGCAAACTGGAGGTGGTTTACATGGTTTTGGGACTCTTGTTTTCCCACTGTTTGGGTGCACTGGGACCCCATTACCCCCCATTAAGGTGCACTGGGACCCTATTACCCCCATGCTGGTACACCCACAGGACCCTGTTACCCCACTATGTGGCACTAGGACCGCTTTCCCCCCATTGAGGTCCACTAGGGATCCATTACTCCCTATTATGGAGCACTGAGACTCCTCTCCCCCCACTGCAGTGCTCCATAATAGGATGTTCACTTGGACCCCATTACCCCTCACTAAGGTGCACTAGGACACCGTCCCCCACTGTTACACAGCCCCGGCCTCCCCACTCCCGGTTCCCATTCACAGTCCCCATCCCCCCATTCCCGGTTCCCATTCAAATTCCCCATCTCCCCATTCCCGGTTCCCATCCCCCCCATTTTCATTCCCGGTTCCCATTCACAGTCCCCATCCTCCCATTCCCGGTTCCCATCCCCCCCATTCCCATTCCCAGTTCCCATTTTGGTCCCTATTCCCGGTTCCCGTCCCCCCATTCTCAGTCCCCGTTCCCAGTTCCCATCCCCCCATTCCCGGTTCCTAGTCCCGATCCCCGTTCCCATTCCCCCATTCCCAGTCCCCATTGTCCCATTCCCGGTTCCCACCTCCCCGTTCCCAGTTCTCATTCCCGGTTCCCGTTCCCCGTTCCCATTCCCGGTTCCCGGTCCCAGTCCCCCTTCCCCCATTCCCGTTCCTGGTTTCCGTTCCCGGTTCCCATCCCCCTATTCCCGTTCCCGGACTCCGTCCCTGGTTCCCATCCCCTGTTCTCGGTTCTCGTTCCCGGTTCCCAAGTCCCGGTCCCGGTTCCCGTTCCCATCCCCCCATTCCCGGTCCCCCCGCCGGCCAGTGCCGCTCCGTGCGCACGCGCGAGGCCCCGCCCCCGGCGGCGCGGTGCATTGTGGGACACAAACAAAGTGCCCGGGCGGGCGCGCGCGGGAGCTCTGCCGGCGGCGCGCGCTCCCCCCGCCCCCCGTGCACGCGCAGCGCGCGCGCCCCTCACGCCCCTCGCGCGGGGGGGTCGCGCGCCCCCCCCCGCCCCCCGCGCGCCACCCGAGGGGGAGGCGGAGGCCTCCGCCCCCCCCCAAATCCCAAATATCCCGCTCGTCCCGCCGCCTCCCGGCCCCACCGTCATGGCCCCCAGATAGTGGCCCGGCCTCACAGACCGCCCGCAGGTAACCGGGAAGCGCGGCCGGGCCTGGGGCGGGAGGGGGGCGGTCGGTGGCGCGGCGGCCGCAGGTTCCCCTCAGGGCCGGGGGGCGGGAGGGCTCCGGCCCCGGCCCCGGCCCCTCTCCCCTCTCATTCTCGTCCCCTGCCGGTGTTTCCCGGCCGTACCCCGCGGCCCCGGGGCTGCGCTCGCCCCCCGGGGGATCCCGTTGCGCGCTGCACAGCCCGGGTGTCCCCCTCCCGCGGGGCCGTGTCACCCTCGCGCCGCACCACAGGGTTCCCGCGGCGAGGGTGTCCCCTCCCTCCGGGGGTGTCCCCTGTGCCAGTGTTTGGGGGTGTCACCTTCCTCCGGGGGTGTTCTCTGCCCCTTGTGCAAGTGTTTGCCCCTCCGGGGGTATGCCGTGCCCTTGTACCGGTGTTTAGGTGTGTCCCCTGCCCCGTGTCCCACTGTTTGGGGGTGTCACCTCCCTCCGGGAATGTTTCCTGCCTCTGTGTCTGTGTTTGGGGGTGTCCCCTGCCCCCTGTCCCGGTGTCACCCCTCCTTGGGTGTCCCCTACCCTGAGGGGTGACTGCCCAGGCCCGTGGGTGCACATCAAACCTGTAGTTCCAGGGCGTATGAGGGGCAGTTGTGTTGTTTCCTGCATCCCAACGGGATACCTGCTGCCTCCACTGCAGCTTATGGGAGGAATTAGAGGGATTCCCACGAGTTGTTGGGCAGAGCCTGCTGTTCTTGTGTTGTTGGTTGGTTTTTTTCCTACAACAGCCCCTTCTGCACATTCTTTAGTGCCCATCTGCTGGGTTCTGCTGTGCTGCCTCTGTGGCCATGCACCTGCCCAGACCTGCTCTGTGTTTTTCTGCTCTCCTTCCACCTATCCAGAATTACATTGCTATAGAGACATAAACATTGGCAGATTTTGGGAGGGTATAATCTGCTTCTTGCTTGCCCAGAGCCTGTTGCCTCTCTTTCCCACACAGTACCTCACAAAATCTGCTATCCCCGTTTCCATGTAAAGGTGAAATCAACATCATGCTTGACCTCCAGAGCCTGTTAAATCCTCCACTCCATGAGGCTCCTACCTGTCTACAAAAAGCTGCTGAGTTTTTCCCCACCCAAGGAGACGTATCCTCCTCCAGAGCCCGAGGGATGACTCCTCCAGCCTATCTCCTGTGCTGTGGAGCCTGTTCTGCCCACTGATGAAGGATGTGTGTCTCCTCCTCCACACATACACGAGGGTTATCCCACTGATTTCCTGCCAAAAGCTGGTGCATCCCATGTTGTGTATGTTTGTACACCTCAGGAAGGTGCAGTCAGTGTTTCACCAGTAGCCTTTGGGACAGGCAGGCATTTCTCCTTCATACTTCCAGGGAGAAGGTTCCCACTTTGTCCTTTCATGTCTCAGATGTTCCCAGAGATGCCCTGTGGCAGCTGTTCCGGGTCCTGCCCCCAGCTCTTCCCTGCTGCATGTGCCAGGGAGGTCAGCCCTGTACCCACCCCACCGCTTGTCTCTTCTTGGCTGCCTGTTCCACCTTTCATGGCTGAGATTCCCACCTTTTGCCTTCCTGGTCCCTGTTGATCCTGCACTGTGATATTATCAGGTTAAGCCTACCTTGGTTTTCACTTTGGCTTTGAGGTTTTCTTTGCTGAACAGTCCACCAGAGTAAAATCAAGTAGCCTTTGTACTGCCCGGGTATCTGCAGATCCCACAGGTCTAAAATACCATCACTTTCTCTTTTTCTGGTCATATACATAATTTGTCCATTCCCGGACCTTTTCTGAGACCTCCGAGCCCCTTCCAGTGCCTAAAGGAGGCACTCCAGGCACTCCAGCTCCAAGAGAGATAGAGGGGGACTTTGGACAAGGCCATGGAGTGACAGTTCAAGGGGGAATGGTTTCCCACTACCAGAGGGCAGGGTTAGATGGGATATTGGGAAGGAATTGTTCCCTGGGAGGGTGGTGAGGCCCTGGCACAGGTTGCCCAGAGAAGCTGTGGCTGCCCCATCCCTGGAAGTGTCCACGGCCAGGTTGGACAGGGCTTGGGGCATCGTGGGCTAGTGGAAGGTGTCCCTGCCCATGGCAGGGGAGTTGGACAAGATAATCTTTAAGGCCTCTTCCAACCCAAACCATCCTGGGATGTTTCTAGAAGTCTCCTGCTTTTATAGTTTTCCTCAACTGAGGCCCTTGGTTTGCTGTACCCACGTCGGGAGTTTCTCAGGTTTCCTTGTTACATGTTTGCCCCTGCTTTCCTTCTGTGCTTTTGCTTGGCACGAGGCTTTTCCTTTTCCCTTTCAAAATTTTTATTTTATTTTCCTTGGGGTGTATCCCCCAAGTAGCCACCTGGCAGCTCTTCCTGAGGTGCAGGTCTCCCAGTTCCCGTCCTGAGCTGATCCCTGGCTCCCAGCTGAGTATTTCTATAGACAAGGTGATGTGTTGTTTGTCACATGTGGGACACACCTATGACACTGCTCTGTCGACCCTGCAAGATGATGCTGAGTGGGAATGACTCCTGTGCAGGCAGGTCACAGACCGGCATCCAGGAGCCTTTGGGGTATTTTGAGTGCAATGTGTTTTTTTTCTGCCATGGAGGTCTCTTACTTGATGTCTACATGTGACTCAGGTCTGAGTTGTGATGCACCTGAGGACCTTACCTGGGTTTAAGTACAGCTATTTAAGGAGGTGGAACTGAACCTGAGAACTCAGACATGGCTCTCCCAGTGTAAATGCTGCCATTGATATCAAACTGTTTATTCCAGAAACCAGTTACAATGCTCTAAGTATCTCTCCCTGGAGACTACTTGTATTTAAACAGCTGGTTTTAATCTGAAGCTTTAATTGGTGCAAACACTCCAAGCAGTCCCTTTCCAGGGGGAGGGAATTTCCAGCCCTAGTTTAGTCTCCCCAGGTGGGTGTTGCAGGGATGCTGACTTGTCAGGAGAGAGGATCACACTGGATTTGTTTACAGGGTGAGAGAATTCCTGTTTCTGTGACTGAGGCTTGGAGGGGGGAGAGTGTCCTTATGTATTCCTTGCTCGGTGCGTAAGAGGAGTAGTGAGCGAGTGAAACTGAATCCTTGCCATGTTTGTTGCAACAGGAGGTTAATCATAAACTCTGGCACTTTCCAAAGGGGTGGTTTCATTCTGTGGTGTCTGTAGGGAATTGTGCTGTTCAGAGGGTCTGGTCAGCTGTTTGCCAAGAGGATCAAAAGCAAATACAGCTTCCCCCTGACTGAGGTTGAACAAGCACCTAAACATTGGTTTTGGTTGTATCCCATGACTTGCTGAAAGTATTTTTAAGTCCTCGTGAATGAATGTGTGGTGCCTGTGGCGTGCGAGGTGTTCGTATAACCAGGACCAAGTCTTGGGTTCTTCACACTTGTGTGAGTTATTTCACCGGCCTTGGCCATTACATCTGGTAAACTTCTTTTTCAGTGGGCTCAGAGAATGTCTGAGTGTATGGGAGAACATCTGGTGGTATATCTCCAGATATATCACTCCTTTTAGCATTGTAATCCACTAGTTTAAACAAGAAGAAAGTCAAACTGTGACAAAGCAGTGATGCTTCTGCTGGCACATGACAAGGAAGGAGATGTCTCCTGACGTAGAAGGGGTTGTCTGTTGACATTTTTCTCCCTCTCCCAGTTATAAGTAGGTTATCCCTGCTCAAATTATGCAACTGTGCAGACAGCCAGACTTCAGGAATTCCAAATGCTTCAATGTGTCAAGTACTGCCTTCTAAATGAAATGCCACAGTTGCAGAGCCTGTTCACAGTCTGTCACTTCAAATACAACAATGGCGTGTGGCTGAGAAGGGGCAGCAGCTTAATTGCTCCTTCCCTTGGGGAAGTGTTGTGTGAGATTGCAGGAGCCAAACCGGTTGGGAGAGGTGCCTCTACCTGTGACAGCATTTCCATATGGAAGTCAGTAGTTATAAGCAGAAAAAAAAATCCTAAAAACATTGATTTCTGTAACAAATTGAAACTCCTCACTCTTTGTGGCTGCGGCTGTTGCCTCCAAGATGCAGTTTCCAGCATCCAGATCTAATTAAATAGTTGTGTGCTTACTGCTAAGTAAATATTGGAGTCCATTACTCTTAACTTGCCTTGGAGATCAAATTGATTCTTCTAATGGTTTCACTGGATGAAAGCAAATGTACTGGGATTTGTGCAAGGTGCCTAAATGAAATGGTGGGGGTAGGAAAAGAGCTGCAAACCCGATAAAATGGGATGACAGGAACTGTAAACGCTCAGCTTTTAATTTAATTCTTACATTCCAATTAATCAAGTTAAGGAAGGGACTTAAACTGTGCATTATTTGTCGATAGCGTGTTTTTAATGCATTCCAATTCAGGGCTGGTGAAATAATTATTTCACATGAACAGGTTTATCAGAGCACGGGAATGATGGGATAATAAGGACTGCAAAAAGTGTGTTGGGCTCAGCATGTGGTGTGTGACAGTGGCCAGGAGTAAATCATTAGGGGAAGAGTGGAGGAGCAAACACAGACAGCTCAGTCATGTCCCCTCTGCATCTACTGCACTTTGGGGTTTATTATTTGGGGTGATTTGACCACATTATTTGTTTGCCTGCTCTACACAAGAAGGCTGAATAAAAGCATTTCAGAGCATGAAGAGATGCTTTCTAAAAGGACACTTTGTACCTCATCTGTGATAACTTTATAAACATTTACTGTGTGTAATGTTTTATATTCAGAAGTACAAGTGAGCATAGTAATTGTAGTGAGAGATATTTTAGTGGAAATATGGTTAGAGCTACTGAAGAAGATCTGAGTTTATAAATACAGCTACAGATGGTGCTTGATAAAGCATTTTGTATTTGGATATTACCAAGAGTGTGTTATGGAAAAACTACAATTTCAGTGATACTTACCAGAGTTAAATCTGTTGGAAGGTGTTGGAAGCATGAAGATGCCATGTCCTGTGGAGACCTAAGAGTCCTGGAAATTACTAGTACATTTGGGAATAACTGCTGAGTTAAGGGAAAGTTGGTCCCATGTTAGGGACAGATATTGACAATGTTGGAGCTCTGTGGGCTGACAGTTTCTGCAGTCTTCTGTCTTTGTTTTGGGGTTTTTAAGTGGATAAATGCCCCTGTTATGAAATACCTACTGTGAGAAGTTTCTGTGAAATGTTACATTTAAAAAACCCCACAAAACTCTCCTTGGATATGGTTCTGCCAGCCCAGCATTGTCCATACAAGGGCAGGCAGCTGCAGCCTGTGGAGTCGCTGCTCACCTGATAACATGATTTGTAGATAAATACAAGGATTTTTAGTTTAGGGGCCAAGAAGAGCTCCTTTTAGGCATTTATCTGCATAAATGAGTCATTAGGAAAATAAAGGGTACACGTAGTGCTGAAAGGGTGATGACACAACCACATTCCTGCCTTGCTTGAGCTTGTTCAGGATTCTTTATAGCTGCTTCCGTTGGGAAGGTGGCTGTTGTTTATATGTCTGTGACACCTTGACTAGCTGGCAGCAGTCCATGCCGTCTGGATTATCCCTCCCTGCCTTTTCTCCTCTGCAGATTGCATGGGATGGGAGGCTTTGCCGTGATCTCTCCCCTCTGCTCTTCACTCAGGTTTTTTGTCGGTGTTGCTTCCAGCACTTGAGGTGTTAATGGGGCTGGGGTGCTGCGGGGAGAGTTGAGATTTGCATTGCACTGCACAAAAATTCATTATTTATAGTTAACGTGGATTTCATTGCAGTATAACACTTCCTTGTTAATCTGGAATAAAAGCGAGAGAGAAACTGCCATTTTTTGTAATCCTACAAGAATGTTTTGGTGTGAGTTACAAAACCCATGCCATTTTGCCTGATATTTCTTCCATATTCTAGCACCAAAAAGGGCTTGGAAATTTTTACTTTCATGACTAATTTAGGAGGCTGACTTGAGTAGTCTTTCATGTATATTTTTCCCGAGTTTATATCGATATGCTTTTCTGAGAGTGAAGACTGAAATGCAGTAGGTAGCCATGGTAAAACAAGAAAAAATAGCTTTCTGGAATTAGTTTAAACCAGCAGGTTGCTGCCACGTGACAAAGGAAAGTACTTTATGGATATTTTTGGCAATTTGCAGTACTTAAAAGAATTTAATTTTCGATTGTATGTTTTTTGCTGCTTTTAAAGGCCAAGGATTATAAAACTGAAACCTTGCTTTTTATTACACAGAGTGGGAAGCAGTCATGAAACGTCTTTTCTACACTGAGAAATTTGGGGAAAATTTAACCTGAGTTTGCACGGAGGTGAAAGTGTAAAGGAGTTACTGAGATCACGTAAAAATGATGCATGAAAACTGCCATTGTTAAATTTGAATGTGTGCCTCAGGGATTGTAACACATCAGTCCTATCATCTGATTACATTCTGAGGCACTTCCATGTGTAAGGATACAATGCCGACTATGAATTCACTTGTTGCTTTTATTCTAGTAAAAAAAGCCTTAAATGGAGATTTGTTTCATATGTTGATGACACAAACATCTTACTTTCAGGACAGATCTGGTAGTTTGATCATGTGCTTTTTTGGAGAGCTGATGAAAAACAAAGTACAGGACAGTGAATCTGCTGTGAAATGTCCCAAAACACTCTGTCCAGTGAAGTTCATACATTAATTTTATTATGAGAATAAAGGTAATTCAGTGTGGAACAGGCCTTTTAGCAACTACTGCTCATGTTGTTAAACGAGCCTCAGTTTTAAGTACTGTCAGAAAATTTGCTTTTATGTGTTACATGGAGCACTAATGTGAGATTCCTACAATGCAACGTTGAAAGTGCTGGAGGCTGGGGAAGGTGGCATTTATCTGGTTTGCTTATTCAACCATGTGAAAGCTATATCAGGCACATAAACTTTATACCCTGCACTGCAGCTTCAGAAAGGCAACAAGTTAAATCTGAGTCCTTTGAAATAGTGAATGGTAATACTCTGTTCTCCCAAAGAGGCGACTTCAAATGATCGCACCAAAACTCCAACAACTCTGTCAAGGCTGGGAAAACAAGACAATTCTCCCAGATAAAGTTTCCTTCAGAGTCTGGCTGTTGCATGAAACACAGATTTTGTTGGAGCCAGCAATTTGAGTTATGTAGGAAGGTACAGAGCCTTAAAAATGACATTTATCTTAATTATGTATCTGTAAATGGTCTCAAAGAACATCGTGTTGCATAAAAGTGGCCAGTGGCATCAGATCAATTTACATACAGCACTACTGTCCTGCCCTGATTATTGTAATCTCTGCTTTTAATTAGATCCTGAGATTAAGAGCTGTCATGCTGATCAGTGAACTTAATGTATACCCTCTCAGTTCTGGCTGGAACGTGGTTGGTAAAGTCACATGCTCTGAAAAGATCTATGTTTACTTTGCAGAGACGTTAAGGGGGAGCTGCCCAGAAAAGGAAAATAAACCAAAAACCCCCCTTGAGAATCTTTCAGGAGGTGAAAATACATATTGACAAATACCTGATCAAAATGAGGCATTGCAATAGGCTGGTGGTTCTGGGGGCCTTTTGGTTGGCTGTAATTTAATAGTGTGGAGATCTTGCTCCCAAGTTACTTTTAACTCATTGGCTTCCAGTTTACAGCTCAAGTCCATTATTAGCTCCTTAATATATCATGTCAAATGTTAATTTCAAACTGATGGATTTCTCATGAAGTTCCTTCTGTTCCCAGGATGCCAGTTCTCAGTCATTTATTTTATGCATTGTGCTTAACCTTTTCATCAACATTTTTGAGCCAGTGTCTCGGAGATCTTTGCTATAGCAAGTCCTTATGGCACTTCCCGGGTGAACTCTTTAACCTGTTAGTTCACATGAGTTACTTTCTTTCAGCCAGCTCCTTAGCTTCAGTTTGTCTCTTCATCTCCTTGTTCTCACTAATAGCTCTAGATCATGTTATTAAAACATTTTAATTAAGGTTCATCATAGCCGGCATTTCCTCTTTTTCTGAAAAATACATTATCAAGTTTGAGATAAAGACTTTAACTTCAGTAAACACAGGTGGTGTCCCATTTTCTGTTTGTTTCTTATTCTTAATTCTTTTTTCTTCAGATTGTTTTTATTTCACCACATTTCTGCAGTGTATACAACAGCTATAATCATATATCTTTGAGATGAAAACATCTCAATATTTTTAAATAATCAGACCTTGTACACTAAATATTTGAGAGAAGAAATTATCACAGTGTTAATGTTGCCAAGCTTTTTTTGCAGGTGTGTATTAAAAAATGAGACAGTCTTTGAACAATCCTGCATCTTGTGTTGCACTGACACCTTTTCCCTGAGAACTCAAATACCAGTGTTAATCACAGCAGTGTCTAATGGAAACACTTTAGATTGACTTCTAATGAAAGGAGTGGTAGCATGTTTTACACACCTACAGCGTGATCCTTAATCTGCAAGTTTTATCTGGGCCAGGAGTTGTAGCTGTGCTTTAATCTTCCTGCTGTGTTAATCCAACATACTCAGTGTCATGTACAGAGCTCCAGGTTGTCTGAAATTCCAGCTCTGTCACACTTCCACAGTTATGAATGTCCTGGTTTATCTGTGTATTGGTTATCAGCTGCAGATACCACAACTCTCATTTGCCTGAGACATAACTGATGTGCAGTTCCTGACATAAAAAGAGAGGTTTGCAGTAGGATTAAATTCTCCTACCACTTTGAGATCAATCAGGAGAAAGTCTTGCAGGCCCCTTCCTGTAGGCAATATATGCAGGATGATGAGGGACAAGAATAATCTGGAAGCATCACTTGCATAAGAAAATGACAAGCCAGACATGTTGCACATCATGTTTGATGTAGAACAGCAATTCCTGAAAAATAGTGATAGTTTGACAAATGGTTTTCAACTTTTTCTTTGCTATGGCATCCCAGTACCAGAACAATAGCTCTGTGATGTGTTTATGTTGGATTTAATATTCTAAAATAAAAGTAGTAGACATGTACACCTCTTTCTCATTACATGAGAAACATGTTTTGGGGTTTTTTCTACTTTTATATGCTGAGGGAGCCTATAAAAGACAGCATGAGGATGTCTTTGGTCATCTCAGTCTGGAAACTACTCTTTTTATTGGAGCTTTACAGTTTAGACAACTGAGATATTTTGAACTGAGCAAGTCATTCTGATTTGTTCTTGGGCTGCATTGCTTTAACAGCAGGTGTCGTGCTTAATATCCATGGTGTAAAAATACTAAAGTTCTGCAAAAACAAGGAGGAAGTAGAAGCACATGCTAAAGGTGCTGTTGGCCTTCTGGCAAGGAGAAGTTGAAAATGAAGTGTCAGAAAGGTGCAGAACTGGATTTCAAGAACGGTGCCGTTCCCTGTCCTGCCAGGCAGCACAGATTCATGAATCATAGAATCCTGGGATGGTTTGGGTTGGAAGGGGCCTTAAAGCCCATCTCATTCCATCCCGCTGCCATGGGCAGGGACACCTTCCACTAGCCCAGGTTGCTCCAAGCCCTGTCCAGTCTGGCCTTGGACACTTCCAGGGATGGGGCAGCTGCAGCTTCTCTGGGCAACCTGTGCCAGGGCCTCACCACCCTCACAGAGAGGAATTTTTTCCTAATATCCAAATCTGACCCTACTCTCTGTCAGTCTCAAGCCACTCCCTCTTGTCCTGTCACTCCAGACCCCTGTAAATAGTCTCTCTCCATCTTTCTTGTCAGCCCCTTCAGGCACTGGCAGGGCATAGTTAGGTCACCCTGAAGCCTTCCCTTTTTCAGGCTGAACGATCCCAATTCGCTCAGCCTTTCAGACTGAAAAGGGTCTTTCCAACCTAAATATTGTATGATTTGCAGGACAAGGTTAGTGTTGAGTCACCACAGGGGTCTCAGTGTCTAAGGGTACTTTGACTTCCCACAGGCCCCTTCTATTCTGCTCAGATGAGCTGAGTCAAGACAACCAAGCTCAGGGGATGTGTCCTGAGGGTAGTGGCAGGTGAGGGATGAGCTACTGAAGTTCTGAATCACTGTGCATTCCAAGCCTTGGAACCCACTGTGATGGATGAGCATGACAAAATTGCTAAGCAGGCCCTGGACTCATCATGACAAAATGAGAATTTTTGCATCTATTTTAGGAATGGGAGCTCTTTCCTTACCCTCACACCTGGTGCTTATCTGTTCCCCTGCCACTGAGTAAATCACACATTGAGGCACATGGAGAGCTCGAGTTGAGTGTGTGCAGCAGCACTGTTGGTTTCTGACCAATCTCACACTGCTGTTGGTAAGAGTTAAAACAGAAAGCCAGAGTAGGTGAATTTTTTGCTCTCTCTTGATAGGAATATACTTCAAGAAGTTAACTATATTAGCTTCTTCCAAAAAACCAAGAGTGAATAAGGCCCAGTTGCCAAAACCAGTGACTGTGTTTAGAGTGATAAATTGCAGTGGTGACAAGTGGCTGGGAGCCTCAGCATCTCAGGGAGAAGGGGGGTCAGCTCCTGGATTCAACACTCAGCTGAAATTCCAGTCACAAAACTAGTCTAAGATAATCTGTGCTCTTCTGTGCAAGGAAAGTCTGTTGGTGCTGTTCCCCTAAAATGTGCATGTAAATGTTTTCTAATTTATCCTCTCAGGAGTGTTCTGTTGCAGCTGACCCTACCATCTCACTGACAATAAAACCATTTTGTAGAATTAATTGCTGGGTTTGGCACCCCACTACTTGTCTCAATGCTTTCACCAGCCCTGGGAATTAAAACGCACCTACTAGATTTGCATCATGCAAATTCACGTTTCCATTCATTCTCTTCCTATCCTTGTGAAATATTAATGTTTTCAATAGTAGTGACAATGAGAGTCAGTGCTGTGACTGTGAGCTGGGACCTTGCCATGGCCACACACATCTGCTTTCTTCTCATGGCACGGTACAGTTAAAGCTTTTGTTTTCTGTTATTATAGGGTTTCATTTTGGGGAAACTGAAGAGATCTGTTAGGAGTAGGAAACACGTATTTCATGGACATCCTGGGTCTGCCTTGTTCCTGCATAATTATATTGGAAGGGAAGCTGTTGGATGCTTTTTCTCCTTGTCCTTTGCAGATAAATACTATTCCTAATGGAATAAATACTATTCCTGATGGTCTGATGGAGAACTTAAAGAAATACTGTGTGCTTTTTTATGCCTGCCTATTTCCTGCCCTGCAGAGGTTACCTTGGTTGCTGCCAGAAGTTTTCATGGGTGCTGTTACAGCTCAGGATTTCCAGATGTGCAAATCTTTTCAGCAGTTTTTTGTAAAGAGTTTCAGCCTTGGTGTTTTGACTTTGTAAACCTCAACTCTTAGAGTGCTCATGAGAAACTTCTATCTAGATGCTTGCAAATGTATTTAAAATTGGGGAACAGGGAGAGCTTATTGGCACAATGTAATTTCCATGTGTTAAA
Organism: Chiroxiphia lanceolata; assembly: GCF_009829145.1. Classification (NCBI taxonomy): domain Eukaryota; kingdom Metazoa; phylum Chordata; class Aves; order Passeriformes; family Pipridae; genus Chiroxiphia; species Chiroxiphia lanceolata. The sequence continues at coordinate 7,097,909 of NC_045659.1, read as the reverse complement.
CACTTAGAGACTGACAATTATGTATGTTATTTACCCAGACCTGGATCAGTTTGAACCATGGTGCTTCCTGATAGTGTTTTATCTGCCTCCATTAAGCTTAACTCTAGTGCTGGAGTACTGCCTGCCACCCTTCTGCAGCAGCCTCTGGTGGACTCTACCTAAAATTTAGGAAGATATAAATTTTAGAATTTGGAAAGTCTCTTTACCAGGAGTTTTTCAGAGGAAGAGGTGGCTGCTTGTGAAGCAATTTGCATCCTCGAAAGTGCTCTTGCAAATAAAATAAAATTAAGTGTTGAACATAGGTACAAGCTGGGGTGTGAGTACAGAGCAGCCAACAAATGCTTTCTGGGGATGACACTAATGGTACATGAAGGCAACGGCTCAAATCTCTGGCACGTGAACTTGTCAGCAGTGGTGTCCAAAACCCCAATCTTTACAAAATATATGATCTTGTCAAGTGCAGTATTTCTGGAGTACACAGGCAAAGCACACACACTTTTGTATGCCTTCTGCTGTGAAAGGGTAGTGTTACTGTTAACGATAAATGGGTGGCTTGTAGAACTATCAGGCCTTCAGCTTGTTAGGTGAAATTGCTCTTCCATTCCAGCGCCCAACTGGAGTCTCTGGAGTTACTTACCTGCCATCAGCCATTTTTTGCTGGGCAGATCTTCCCAGAGGACTGTCCCATGTGCAAAGAAACATGCCCAAGAACAGAAGACCTCCAAACTCCTTAAAACAGAAGGTTGTCCTCTTCTGAGGAGCTGGGGAGGAAGGGACACAGGAGTGTCCTGGGGTATTTCAGTCGAGTCATTTGGAATATCAGAGTCCTGACTGAGAGACCAAGGGCCAGCTCAGCCCCAGCACTGAGCTCCCAGTTTTTCACAGGGCATGGCATCACCTCACTCATGTACAGGCTGGAGCTCAGCATCTATTCAGGTTTAACAGAACGGTGTTTATGCCTCAACACTGGTTCCTTTGTGCACTCAGGGTTTTAAAAATCTGCTGTCCTAGAGGAAATGGAAGTTCTGAAGCCCTGCATACTTCCCAGGATGGTTCATTTCCCTAGTCCTCTCACCCACTGCAGCCAAAGGTTCAAGGTTTGCATTCCACAGATTCCAGAGCACCAAAGGTGGTGCGCACATTGATGTGATTTGAGCACAGAAGCCTTCTGTTTGCCTCCTCTTTTTCATGAATACCATCAGGCTTGGCTGTGGTGGGGCTGCGTTCTAACTAGGTTTACTGACCTAGGTTAAATACGGTTTTAAATAAAGTTTAGAAGTGCTGTTGATTTGTTTTGAAACAAGAACAGTGTGGCAGCTCCAGCCAGCAGTTTGTGAAGTGAAGCAGGGCCAGATCTATAGTGGAGATAGTACCTTTTATTAGACCAGCTTCTGTTGGGGAAACAGATGCGTGTTTAGGTACACAAGTATTGCAAGGCTGAAATAGAAGTAGCCAACTTGAAGTTAAATATGCCCTAAGAGCAGTTATTCTGATTCAATCGTGAACTTAATTATACAAACCAGTTAATTTGAGAGAGGGGGTGCTGGTACCTGTGTACTGCAGTGACAGAGATAAGTGATCCAGGTCACATGTTTATCCATGTGGAACATTTGTCTGTGTCTGGCTGCTGCTGTTGATGTGATGGTGCTGCCAGTGCCAAGGAGTGATCTGCATTAAAAATAAATTAAAAAAAATAATAGTGCCTGATTTCCATCATGGGCTCACAGGTAAGTGTACCTAAGGGATTGCTGAGAATTCCCATAAGGGTGGGAATTTTCCTGAGCTTTTTGAGTACCAAAGCCAACATGGCATTTATGTATCTGAAGTCTGTTGATTTCAGTATTCAGAAAAATGTAGTGTTTTCATGCTCTAAGTTGCCACAGGTCAGGATATGGAGGTTAAAGGTGGGGTGGTAGTTTTGTGGTGCTAAAAAATTACTTCTGTTGTAAATGATGTGACTTAAGTGAGAAACTGAATGTGAGCAGCTCTGGGAGTTTCGTTCAGTGACTCTTCCAAAAGATTATTGTAGGTACCATGTTTCAAACCCAATGATTGAGCGCTAGCAGAAGGTGAATAGGAGCTAAACTGTTGTACATGAAGTAGGCAGGTCACGTGAGGAATATTTTTCAGTTCTGTTCTGTTTATTTTCAATTACAGTTTCACTTACATTATAACATATATTTATGCGTACAGTCTTCTTTCTTATGGTTTCTAAGCACAGAAACTTGACACATGTTTAATGCCAAATAGTGAATGTGACTTGGTAACTTGCTAAAACTTGTTTTTTGGTAGCCTTGAAACAGTCAGAAGAGCTGAGTTACCCTGAACTACTAAAGGTCAGGTCTCTGTAGTACTCCTGGGAGGTGTAAAAAAAAAACAACTAATTTTCAACTAAATTGTACAAAGTCTTTGGTACAATAGCACTTCCCTTCACACTGCTTTGGCTAATAGTGGGACAAAATTCGCCTTGCTCTGGAAGTCCTGTAGTGCTCATGTTTGAATTCTCACCTTCTCCAAGGATCTGTGCTTTGGTGGTGAATCCCACACATCTCCAGGGCAGGGATGCACTCTGGAAAAAACATTCTCTTAAAACTGCAATGTCTGTTCAATACAGCCCGTTAAATATGGGCTAAAGTGTCCACTGGGAATATCTTTTAAACTTGTGAAAGTGTCTTTTAAATTTCATCGTGTTGTCCTAGAGCTTAGAACTACTCCATGAGTTGTGGGCAAGGTGTGTGTGCCTTGGGATTGTGGGGAGGAGGAGGAAAAGCTTCTGTCTCTGTGATACCATCCTGATCCCGCTTGGAGAATCCCTAATGGTTTGTGGCTCAAAGATGAACAACTTTGCCAGCTCCAACCCACTTATCCACTTAGTTTAGGTGTGCACCTTGCTCTCCCCACCCAAGCAACTTGCAAGGGAACAGGTATATTTAGTTCTGGATTTTGGTTCTGTAATCACTCTGGATCTGCACCCTGCACTTTATTGTCCAACAGCTCGTCAGGGATTGGCTGATAATGGAAATCAGACGTGCCAAAATGTCATTCAAAATGGTGATGGGACAGAAATGTTGGACTTGGGGTGAGAAACTGTAATGTACAGCCCTTTCCCCTCTTTGGTCACGGGGAGTGCCAGCTGCCAAAATGCCCTGTGCACCGAGAGCTTGCAGAGAGAGTTGATCCATTTTTAACTTGGCTGCTCTAGCACTCTCGGCTTTCATGTGGAGAATATTTCAAATTGGTTTAAATTATCTTCTAAAACTATTTGATGTTTTTACTTCCTCATTAGCTGTAAGGAACTGATCTTGTTTGCCCTCCTCAGCCCACCCCTTTGGATTTTCCAAAAATGCTCCTTGTCCCCACTGAGGCCTGGATAGGTAGCCACTTGTTTTTAAATGGTGGTGTCAATGCAATGGGGGGAAAGTCATTTTACAGAAAGTGATTTGACAGAGCTAATATTCCCACATTCATGGCAGGAACGTTGCTCCTTAATAAATTTAAATCAGTTTATTGCACATCACTGACTTCACTATTTATTTTGAAATTTTGTAACCAGATAAGGTCAAGGAAGCAAAGATGAAAAGGAGGAAGAGGAAAGGAAGCCAGAGGAGGGGAGAGGCTGCATGGAGGGGGGAAGCAAGACAAGGAATGGTTCAGAGCAGGGAACAGAGTTGAGCTCTCACTTAGGGACTGAGGGATGAGCATTTCTCACTCAGCTGAACAGAAAAATGGGTTTATCTGGGCCTACAGGAACTGGGAGGATTGCTCTTGATTTTCTCCTTGTTCGTAATGATGTCTTGGTACGTTTCTAAATACCAGATTGTTCTGTGGATAGTCCTTGTGAATGTTTTATTCCTTTGTAGCCAGTTGCTGAACAGAAGCACTTCTGGACTTCTGATGTGCCAAGGAACTTGCGGCAGAGCCTGGGATTTCAGAAGAAAGGGTATCCCAAGGCCATTTTAGAATATGCTGTTACAAGCTTTACTGTAGTGTTTTGGTCTGAGATCAATGGATATGCTTTTCATTTTGATTCATGCTGGAGAACAAACAGTCGGATGTTCAGATGCCTCTGAGGGTCGATCCATTTTCTTTCAGTGAAGGGAGTGTTTTGGTTGTGCTTAACTTCTTCCTCTGCACTAGTGTGGAAATCTCATTTTAAACTCAAATGGCCCTTACGATTTCTCCAGACTTTATATTGTCAAGTGTTAGTTAACTATTCTCTCGAATAGTTCTTTTTCCTCTGTCTGAAGGGTTGAGTATCAAAAGTGAAACTCCAGTACAAGAAGCAACCAAGTTGTAAAAGGTGTAGAACAAGTTAGGCTCTGACAGCTGCCATTTCAATAATGTGACATTTGGAGCAAATTGTTCCAAACTTGCTCTTTGTAGCTGAGAATCTCCACGTGAGCAACTTGTAAGTGTGGTATGCTTTTGTGTATGTGGAAGGGAAAGAAGGATGGTGAAGAAGCTGCTGACTCCAGGAACTAATCAGACTCCAATTATGTTGTTGATGTTAACCCGAGGATATTTCTATATTGTGGTAGTGTGTGAGGCATGTGGAACACAAAAACCCTTGGGGGGTTGGAGGGTGGAGGACGTAAGAAGGTGAAACACGGTGGGTTGTGTTTCGTTTACAGTTGAAATAATTCAGAAGAGTTTGGAGAAACCCAGGAACTGATTTTCTTGGTGGCCACAGCAGTTCCGTTCCATCCCAGGGGATGTCTGGGCATATAGCATCTTGCTTCAGCGCACTCCTTTCCCCTGTGTACTGCAGAGGGATTGAGTGGTGGATCAACTTCACCCTCCTCAAATCAGAGTCATTAGTTTTTTAGAGGCTGCCGCAGCCCTAAAATTTGCAGCCGGTGTGGGTCACACCTCTCATTCTTGCACAAACACAAACGTTTGCTCCTACATGGAGAGAACCCAAGAAGGGAGGTTTTTATTTCAGAAGAAAAAAGTGCCCTCCTTGTATTATTTATCGCACATATAAAATCAGTATGTTATGTATTTGTATTTGATGACTTAACACTTTCCTTTGAGGTTTCTAATGCATTGTGTTTTTGAAGGAATTTTCAATAACTCCTCACCCTAGTCCAAAACTGTTTATTAAAAGCAGCTTTAGGCAATCGGTACCTGACACTGCAGCAGGAAAGCAGAGCTATTGGCAGCTGTTGTTTTATGTTTACCAGCTTAAACTCTGGCCTCTGGAAATTCACATTGTAGTTTCTGTGAAGCTTTTCTGGAATTAAATACAATCTCTGGGAGATTTGCTTGCTCCTGCACACTTGTAAGTTGACCCCAAGCTGACGTCTTTTCCACTTAAAAGAAACATCAACACTCTGTCAGGTTTAAGAACTGTGAGCAGAGGTTCCCTGTGCCCAGAAGATAAAAACAAAGGTTTCTACTCACTGTTAGTTAAAAAAAATGCTTTTGTTTTAATATTGCAAACATTTCTTTGAAGTGTGTTGGGTATTTGGTTTTGAGTGGGCAGTAGCATAGAATACAGGGGTTACTTATTATATACATATAGAGAGATAGATATAGGGAGTATATATATAGATATATATATATAAGGATAGACTGCAAATAATTTGATCCATGTTTATGAAAATTGCAAGTAAGCAATTGCATTTCTGTAGAATTACTCACTTGCACAATCGGATCCTAGAACAAACTGATCTGAAAGAATTTGGTTGAATTTTCTTCTTACAGAGTCTTAGAAAACACTTGACTTCCACTTTCTGACATGAAAATGCAGTTTTCCTCTTTGTTCCAGGACACCTGTTGATCTCTTGTATGTGTGGAAGAACGGCTGGGAGAACCATCTAAAAATGGGTGTTAAAAACATTCACTCATAACTCCCCTGCTCACAGTCAGGAGATGCTGGGGAAGCTGAACATGCTCCGCAACGATGGGCACTTCTGTGATATCACCCTCCGTGTCCAGGACAGAATCTTCAGGGCGCACAAGGTGGTCCTGGCGGCTCTTGCAGCGACTTCTTCCGCTCCAAACTTGGGGCCAAGCAGAGGATGAGAGCAAGAGCGTGTTGGACCTGCACCATGTGACTGTGACCGGGGTCATCCCACTGCTGGAATACGCTTACACGGCAACGCTGTCCATCAACACGGAGAACATCATTGATGTGCTGGCTGCAGCCAGCTAATGCGGATGTTCAGCTTGGCCAGCACGGCTCCGAGTTCATGAAGTCCAGCATTTTGTGGAACACGCCCAACAACCAGCAGGAGAAGGTGCTGGACGCAGGGCAGGAGAACAGGCAAACTGCAATTTCAACCTCTCCGCGACGGCAGCCTTTCCCCCGTCTCCTCTGAGTGCAGCGTGGTGGAGAGAACCATCCCTGTGTGCCGGGAGTCACGGAGGAAGCGCAAAAGCTACATCGTTATGTCTCCTGAGAGCCCCCTCAAATGCAAACACCAAACCAGCTCCCCCCAAGTGCTCAATCCCACAACTTCCTACCCGGAGGTCCAGAAACCAGCCCGTAGACTCGTCCTTAGCTTTTCCCGGACTTTTCCTTTTGGAATCGATCGAAGACTTCAGTCGGAAAAGGTGAAGCAGGCGGAGAACCTCACGGACTTTGGAAATGCCTGGGCCTCCGAGTCCAACCGGAAGAATGGCGGATTACGTGACTTGTGAGAGCACCAAAGCCAGGTTCTCCCCTGGTGATCGAGGTAGGACGTGCGAAGTCAAAGGTGGAAAGGCTGAGCGACGAGGAGGTGCACGAGGAGGTGTCACAGCCCGTGAGCGCTTCCCAGAGCTCCCTGAGCGATCAACAGACAGTCCCGGGGAGTGAGCAAGTGCAGGAGGATCTCCTGATCAGCCCACAGTCTTCATCCATAGGTACGACTTAGGTATCAGTATGTACAGAAAAGCCTGTAATAGGCACGTGTACACCTGGGATTTTACTGGAGGAAACCTGCCTTGTGAGTTTTTATGCTTAAATTCAGTCAAATGGCCTTTTTTCCCTGTTTCATGAAATGTTACTTATAAACTTGGAGTTCTTTAAATAACTTTGCAGAAGGCAGCTGAGAAAGGTAAGCCCTCCTCATTCAGCAGAGGTTGATAACTCCATTTTACCTCTAGTTGCCTAACTGAGGGAACTAATTCTGCTTTCATTAGTGTCAAAAAGACACTGATCTCAGCTGAGCCGCAACACCAGATCTGAAAGGCTTGTGCCTGTACCATAAAGGGTTACCACAGGACTTTGCATCAGGCATCAAATCTTGTATAATCGTGACAGAGAGCCTTTGTAAGAGGATTTGCAAAATAAGTGGTGAAACACTGTCGTCTTAATGCCCCAGCCAAAAATAAAACCACACAGTCATAATATTGAGAATCTTTCCATTTTGGGGGGATTTGATTCTCAAGTTGCTTCTTCAAATGCTGCCAGTTGCTGAGAGAATCCTTTTTTTCCATGAAAGATAATTTGAAGCTAGTTTTGGGTTGTTCTATCAGGCTGGTTTTATTAGTAGCTAATACTTAAAGGTTACTGGAACAATCCCTTTTTTCCTCTGCTCACAGAATGCATCGAATGGCTTTTAGGAAGTCAGAAGGTAAGAGGGTTTGCAATGTTTCTAGTTTAATTACCAAAGTTTTACCTCAGTCAGCTATTTTATTCTCAGTTATGTGGCTTGACCTGTGCTTGGTAGAGTTTTTTTGCTGAAGTATCTTTAATAAAGCCTGTTTTATTTGCTCTGCTTCATTCAAATAATATGTACATGAAAGGCTGCTCCAGTTAATTAAATAAATAAACTACAACAAGGTAAATAAATGTAGCCTGGTAGCATTATTTGTTTGTTTTTGGTCAGTGTAACACTTGCCTTCTCTGGAGAAAGTGAGATCAGTCTGACCCTTCCAGGATTGCAATACAGTAAGTGCTGTTGAAATATTCAGGTAATACTCACTGAAAAGAAATGAAAATATTTCCTACTTATGCCATCCTTTGCTGTTGAATTGTTCCCCAGTTTGTGTAGCTCATACATTGATATTTTAGACTGTAATGCTTTTTCCAACTGAAAATGTTTTATTTACTGGAGACAGGGCTGTTTACCTTTGTTTAGTTTCTATCTTATAGTTTATAAATCTTTAAATGTAGTTTGCCAAAATAGTGGATAAATTAAAAATATATTTTTTAAAAAAGCTTTGTTTGCTGGTAGTTTGCCAGGAAAAGTGGTCCTTGTTCAAGAACAGGTTTTGTTTGATTCAGTTTGTAACTCATTATAGTCAGAACTTCCGAAAGGTCTTGTCGGGGCCATGTGATAAGACATGCAAATTATCTCATCAGCATAATTGTATCAGCACAGGCAAAATAGAACAAGTAAAATAATGATTAGGGAAAGTTAAAAATACCATATCGGTGATTCTTATTTATACATTTGTGACATATATCATACCCAGACATCTTAAAAGGACAAATTGGGTGTATACTCAGGATTACAGATAAGTAGTAAATAACCTGTAGAAGTTTTTGGAGGGCATCTCTCAAGAGTTAGAAGTGTCAGAAAATTGTATTTCAAAGGCAGCTAGAATTGGGAAATGGAAGTATGAGACCGGGGCTGAATTGGAGAGTTAGGTGCCACTGAATGCTATGAAATCTCAACTCTAGCACAATCAGTGTTAAACAAAAAATACTTTGAAAAGTAGTAGGTAGGGTAGGGAATCTCAGGCCTTAATGATTATAATATTAAACTTAAATCTGTCGCTGGTGTTAGTACGGCATGTTCTGCCTTAAAACAGCTGCAGAGAGAAGAAAAATGTGCCAGGGCAAAATCTTTAAAGTACAAATCTGCTCTTTGAATATGTTTGAATGAATATTTAGTGGCCTTTGCATAATAACCACCCTCAGAATGGTTTTTATTCACGTTTTTGCTCTAAAGAGAAACAGCACTCTTCCTTTTTAGCACAGTAGACATGTACCTAATATGTGATACAGCACACTTGGTAGCCAGAAGGCACTTTTCATCTCCCAAAGATGTCTTTCTTCATGCAGTAATGTAAGAATAATAAGTGGAGGCAGCAAGATGTGTTAAAGTACAGCTTTCTCTTCCCTGAATATATTTTCCTGGTATAATTGCATATATTTGTCTCAGTGTTTTATAGTGCATTTATAAAAGCATTCCTGCCTCTCTCTCTGATATTGCAAAAAGCTCTTATTCACTCTTTGGGCAATTTCAAGAATTGTTCATTTGCAATTTATTATATTTGGAAGCACTTTATAATATGAAAGGAGACATGGAGCAGGGCCTTGATAAGTAAGTTATTATGGTTACAACAATAGCTGTATCTGAGAAGATGTTTTCATAACTCATTAGCGCTGTTGGCATTTGAGAGGTGAAGGCATAAAATTAAACCTAAGAGCAGTTGGGCTTATTTTTCAGTAGACTTCAAGTTAGGTATTTCATGAGAAAGAAGGATAAATCAAAATGGGATTAACTTTTGTAACTTTATGGATTGCACAGTTGATGAATTTCCCAAATATAGGTTGTCAGCTCTTAACAAAATAAAAAATTTTTATTCGTAAAACTTCCAGAGATGCCGTTTTCCTCCTGTCACTGACCCCATAACATGGCACCACATTAAGACAAGAATCTTTCACTTCAGGAAAGATCTTTCATTCTTTTTGGCAGAATATGCACATTTTCTGCCTCACTTTCCATGTCTTTGTTCCTTCTCTTTGGTTTTCCATTCAGTCTGACACTTGCCATTGTAAACCCAATGCTATTTGATTTTCCTAGTGAGCTTTAGGGTTCCCAAATTCAGATTGCTCACATACCACTCTCTTAGGAAGCAGAATTATTTTTACCACAGCAGCAAGAGCATCTCCCACCACTGTCCTAAACTTTGCTTGTTCTCAAGATGGTGGTGTAGGGAGAGAAATCTCCTTTCTCATCTTGTCTCCTATGGATTCAGTGGTAGAGATCCAGAGACCGTTTGGCCAAACTCCTGGTGGTGATGAGGGAGGCCCAGCTGAGCAACAGCCATATGAGATGAATGAAGTTGTGGTTTTGTTTAGTGCTTCTTTTCCCTTGGATTCTGTTCCCAGACTCATTGAACTCCATTTTCTCAAATGTTGGTGCACTAAACAGAGCTCTGGAGTGATTTTGTGTGTACATTTCTCTTACAAACAGGTGTTTGGTCTATTTTGTGTTGCATTTCTAATTTCTCAGAGGGTTCTTCGTGTCAGCGGCTTATCATTAAATGAAGGCATTATCAATTGATATATTTATGGAATATTTGGATCCCAAAAGCCATGTAGTGTAGCAGGTTTGAAGTCTTTATTGCTCAAGAAGTCTTGAATATTGCTGTAGTCCATTTAGGTGAATGTAACTTTTCTGTTTTACAGTTCTAGTACTGGATGGGTTTTGAAAACTGGCTGTATTTAACATTTCCATTTTCTAGGTGTGCCAAATATGTGTCCTTTGTTGAACTGTCAATTTAGTAGCTAATCTGAGTAGAGGAGAAGCTGACTGGGAACAGGATTCTTCTGAGTGTTCTAAATGACTTTCCCAAGGCAATTTCATTGTTATCACCAGTAGCATCTATCAGAGATTGGGAAAGCAAGCTTGCTGTGTATTTCCATGACCCCCATCCCTTTTTGAACAGGTATTTGCATTAACTTGCCCTTTTCTCTCCTAGGCTCCATAGATGAGGGAGTTACGGAGGGGTTGCCCACACTCCAAAGCACCTCTGGCACCAACGCTCACGCAGACGATGACGATCGGTATGTACCAACCCAGGGTGCAGAGTGTCCTGCACAAGTGCTGGGCTGTAATTACCCCTCACACCCTTAATTCCACAATGTTTGGTTGTTCCTACATCTAATTCTCTGTGTTGCTCAGAGTACAATCAGCTTCTGGAAGGGTAGATGCTTTAGGAGAATGTAGGTGATGAAAGTCAGAATTTGCTTTTCATTTCCTCTCTATCTCCAGGAAGCACTGGTGAAGAAAGATATTCATGGTTTTGCTGTTTCTTCATCACTGCTCTTTATTAATAAATTCAGAAAAACCCCTTTACTGTGAAACATACTGTGGCATACTAAAGCTGCCACACAGCCCCAAAAGCAGCAAACTGAAAACAAGGACCTGGTCCTGGCTTCACTAGACGTCACTACTGCCATAAACCACATAACAGCCTTAAATCTCCTCTCCCAAACTCTCTGCCTGTAGCTTCTTACCAAAATGCTGTATGTCACTTGCTGTAAATATTTGGCAGCCTTTGCTGTGTTGAGCTCAGTGATTTATTAAGGGAATCCCTTATAAGGAAAGGCTGGCAGAGAAAACCAATCTAAACCAGGTCTGTTTGGTCAAAGATATATCATAATTCTGTTAGAGCCAAGTGATGGCATACAGGAGTACACACAACTGCTTTGACTTCTATTTCTTAGTTATGCCCTTCCTAAGCATATTTTTTCAAACTGGCTTTTGCAGTGTTTTGTCAGATAACTGGGTCTGTGGAAGAAGTGTGAACCTTTGGGAGTGTTCCAGAAATTGTGTCAAGTGAAGCTACCTACAGAGATAACAACCAAGAGCTGCATTTTCATAGCTCATAAAAATCTTTCCTGCCATTTTCATCTAAAACCTGTCCCATTGTAGGATTAAAAGGGAAAATAACTGCTTAGATAAGAGTTTTTTGTATGACACGGAAGATTTTATCTATCTGCTAACAAACCTCAGTATAAAAATAACACCCAGCACTTAGATTGAATTAATAGTAGGAGCACATGTTGCATTAGAACTAATCCAGGTTTTTAAAGCTGTAATTGTCAAGTCAAGTGAACTCATATTTTCAGCACTGGATTATTTCAGAAATTTCCTATAAAATTGCACAGTTGCAAGCGCAAACTGCCTTGAAAATCCAAAGGATATAAAATTCTTTAAATGCACTGAAAATTCTCACTAAAAGATCTCTTCCATGCAGAGGAGGAAAGAGTATTTTCCTTCATTTATGCCCAAATTTGAAAATAATTATTCTCAGAATGACAGAAGCATCAGCAAAATGAACTAGAATTTGCCCTTGTTTATAAAACAGTTGAACTGACAGTTACGGGAATTTCAGGCTCCATAACAAAGATTTTCTATCAAGTGATTTGTTTTGTAAATTCAAATGAAAGTGCCAAGACTGTGCTTATTCCAAGATGGAGAAAATCTCCCTCTATTTTGGTTTTGTTGGGTTTTTTTAATACACCTTTAGTTTAAGCCCAGGTTTACATTTCTTTACTAATAGAGATTCTCAAAATGTCAAAATAAGTTGTGAGTGGCCAATGCAAATTTATATTGAAAAATATAATTTATATATTTATATTCCTAAAACAAAGCCATAGACTAGTCCATTTAAAATTCTAAATATTACATCCTTACCACTGTGGAAAGAATCATAAATATTTCAAAATCTAAAATGTCTTATCTCTTGAGTTTCTCTCTTAAATATTAACATCATTAATTGGACCTCCTCTATAATCAGTGTTTCATAAACACCAGGTCACATGTAATTGTCAGCTTAATAGGCACACAGAAATCTGTTAAGTATTAAAATTACTGTTTCACGGTGAAGTCTGATCTATTCTTTCTCTGATATTTCATATTCGGATTGTAAATCGCTTTCTAACATAGATCTGTAATTCAGCTGATTTAACAGTTGGTCTGTGTATCAGTTCGTGGCTGTATTTAAAAGGAGTTGCAAAGGCTCAGTTATGAAAGGTTTCCGATCCAATAAAATGAGAACCCCCACGTTTCTATAATAATTGTTATTTACAAATAGAGAACATTTCTAGGCTCACTGAGCATTTTGGCATTCACATTTTTCTGAGTTTAGTTCTACATAATTAAATATGTGTGTAATCTCTTGGTGGAAAGAAGAAAAATTGCAAGCAGAATATTTCAGTGAAAACATTTGAAACCTATGTTTTTTCTGTAGCTAATACAGAAATTCTCAGAGATGTCAGACAAATCTCAACTGTTAAATGCCACATCTATGACAAGTCATGAAAAATTGAGTACTTGTGGAAAAGAAGCAGGGAGAGAAAATCTGGGTGTGTTTCCAATATCATCTCTAAGCTATGTCACCAGTAGGTATTTCATCTTGCTTGCACTATGAGCATGGGAAAGACAAGCCTGTTACTGGTAGCTGGAGAGCCTCATGATTCCCATTGGATCTGCTTTAACCAGCCCCCCTCATCAGGTTTTATAGAGAATAAAACCAAACTTTATTTAAATTTCTTTTAGGCAGTTGTGCCCATTGCACTTCTCCTTCAATGGCAGAGAAGGTGGCACCAGTACAGGCCTTGAGGGTGAGAGAGCCTGACAAAGCTGGAAACAAAAAGAGAGCTGTGGCTCCTCATTTCTGCCCTAGTTTGAGTGTCTCCTGAGAGAGCTTGCAGGAGCACAATTTGCTTTTGCCTCTTCACAGTGCCCTAATGCAGGAATAAGGGAGGAGGGACCTCAGGAACATGTCACAAAACCCAAATGTAATTCTTATTTGAGCACACTACCTGTGTGTCTGTTCTTTATCCAGTGATCTGTTCACAAAGAGGAACAGGAGTGCCAGAGTTGGTCAGAAATTCAGTTAGAAAAATCAGAATGTATATTTATATTTATTTCAAAACCCCTCAGCTGGCTTTTTTAGCTCCCAAAGTGGCAGTGAGCTACATTCTGCCAGGCCCAGGACATGAGCTGGTAACTTCCCTCTTGCAAGTATTCCCTTTATCAAAGAGCAACAAGTCTGTCAGCATCTCTTTTTTCCATCAGCTCTCTGTGTATATAAAGAAGTGAAGAATGATAAAATTTCTTCAACAGAGCAAATATTATTCCACTTCCATATGAGACCAGAAATCCTTATGGGTTTTACAGACTGAGTGATACTAAACTCCTGCAGGAAATTGCTTCATCTTGTGTACCTGGTGTTATAGTCTCCAGATAAATTTTGCTTCTGGACCCATCACTGCCCTCCGACAGATAGCCCCTGTCCTCACAGTTGAATTGGCATCCATTTCCAGAGTAGATAAAGACAATTTAGGTATTGATTTTTAAGAGATGATTCTGGTTCTTGTCTTCCTGTGCTGATCTGCTCTGTGAAAGTCTGTGTGATGTGTAGGGAAATATATTTGTGCAAAGTGCACGTTTCATTCCTCTGAATGTTAGAAGTCCACAAATCCAGCCTGACCTGGAAACCAGCCCTCTGGGCTCGAGGTGCAAGGATTCCCTTGCACGGTTAGGGAGACTTTCTAACTGTGACAGGAGACATCATTGTACTCTTTTCTAAGGACATTTTAGACACTATGGTTTGGTAAAGCTAAAATTGCAGTGTTCTGGCCACAGAATGAATGTTCCGGGTCAGAGCAGTTCCCTGCTGCCAGTGATGTCTGATCTTCCTGTAGGCTCTGAGCAAGCTGAAATATCTATTTTAACAAAAAATATAGACCTTAATGTTCAGGGAATGGAAACCCCAGGTAAGTACAAATTGTCATTGTTCCTCTGTTTGTACCAGCAGATTTGTTTTTATTTCACTGTGCCCTTTAGCAAGTTCCTTGCCAGAGGACTTGGATTAGCAAGGGAATTGTAGTTCTCTTAAACAGTTTGCAGCTAGAGGCTATGTAGGAGCAATTAGTCAGTTTTAAATAAATTACTTTGAAAGTTAAATTGTTCCTATTACAGCCTGTGTGCTGTTTTTTAAACACAGTGCTGGAGCTGTTTGAATCAGACAAGGAGCAAGTATTGATTCATGAGATTAATATTTTAAACTCAGAAATATGTAATTGTAGATACTAATATTTGTTCACAGAACTTGGATTGAAATGAAAAATGAATTGGCTGCAATTTCATTTGTAAATACCACTGAAGCTGCAAAATACTCCTTTGCTTTCAATTTGCTCAGCTCTTTAAACTCTTCCTCAGGGACTGTTTGCTGATTGCAAGTCATCGATACGCCTGAGAAAATGCCCACGCCTGGAAAATAAAGTTCAGTTTGCAGCTGTGCTCAGGCCTGTTGCCCAAAGAAAACACAAGTCAGAGGCTGTTCCCTGAGGGTTTGTTCAGATGTGCAGAGTCAGTGACTGTAAGATTTCAGGTGTAGGTCAGACATTGCTCTAGAGACAGAGATTTCCAGCATAAAAAGAGATTTCAAATGTGATGTGCCAGTCTCTTCTCCTCATACAAATGTGCTCAAGGTTCAGATTTCCATGGTTATTTCTCTGGCGTGCCTGTAAATCAGTGCTTTTTTCTTTGTAGTCTGGAGAACGTTCAGTATCCCTACCAACTCTACATTGCTCCTTCCACCAGCAGCACAGAGAGGCCCAGCCCCAACGGTCCTGACAGACCCTTTCAGTGTCCCACCTGCGGGGTCCGCTTCACTCGCATTCAGAACCTAAAACAACACATGCTTATCCACTCAGGTGAGAAATTCCCAGCAATTCCTCATTTATAGCCTCGCTGTGCAGCAAATGTAATAATGCAGGTTTTTTACTCACCTCCTTGAGAGCTGATTTCAGCAAGACTGAGTAGAGATATGTCTAGTTGAATGCTTGTTTTGATCCATGGAGTCTGACTGATAGCTCTGCTCAGGGATGATTAGCATTTGTGTGGATCTGATTGCCTGAAACTCATCAGGATAAGGCATTTTCATGATAAAGATTTGAGATGAAATAAAGTATACTTGGCTTTTTTATTATACAAAAGAAGTGATGTAGGTTGAAATTCTTCCTTTGATGTGTTGTAATTGTCTGCTGTGTTTTAGAGGAGACTTGCAGCCATAAGAAAATATTATCTATCCTTGCATTGAAGAAAGTTATGTGCCTTTGGATCACAGAGTTTTTGGAGGGATTGCAGGACAACTGAATTGGTTTGCTAATCAATTTAGCTCCTGCAGATAGTACAGAGGTTTGTATGAATGCCTCCTCTGAGCCTTGATCCCCAAATTGATGCATTCATTTTGATTTGTAACCAAGCTTGAAATCTCAGTGTCTTTGCTATTGGTGTTTTCAAGACTTGTCAGCATTATCTGACGGTAGCATTGACATTTGGATGAATAAAGGGAATATTGAAGAGTTTTTCCTCTTGGGCACTAAACCTCATGGTTTAGCATCTCCTGCTTTGAGCCTGACTCTTACCTGCACACACAGGAGGTACCATTTTGGGGCAGAGCAACAACTGTCAAGATATAATTTTTTCCCTGTCAGCAATTATTTGTCAAATTCCTTCAAGCAAGATGACCATATATGTGTTTAATATTAAAAAAGCAAACTCTGTGGGCGTATCAGATATGAAATTATCCAAAGCCTGTTGTTAAAAATCTGACAGCAAAGCATCTCTGGCCAACCTGTCAACTGGGAACCCCTGGGCAAAGTTGGGAGAGATTTTTACTGTTTTAGAGTAATTAACATGCAAAAGAAACTCTCAAAGCTTGTAAATGTTGGCAGTGTTTTCTCATGAGCAAAATGACTGAAGAGATTTTCCTCAAACTACCAGAGGAAATAGATGCCCTTGGACAGTAGGAGAGCGTGAAAAGTTTGAGCTCCACCAGCCCATATTCTGGTGTATTAACTTGTTTTCACATGCTTAACAGGGCATTTCAGTGTAACCTTAACTACAGCTTTCTCTGTCTAAAAGCCCCAATTAAAAGTTCAGCTCCTGCTTTGAACATAAGGAAAGCAGAGTGAAAGACCTGGGAAATAACAGCCCGGGCTGATGCACATTGAGCCTTTTGAAAAAACCTTTTTTATTCCTTGACAGCCCTATTATGAATAGAGCTCCATATTGCAGATTCTTGGCCTTATGTTTGGATTTCCCCCTTTCTGGAGTTCAGACTTTTTATTAAATCTGAAGTTTTTGGTGGTTCAGACCATTATGTTGTAATACTTCTGTTTGGGTGTGATTGCACACTCAGCCACTGCAGCATGTTGCAGAGCTCGTATGTTTTAGGGTAAGAAATGAAAAATGAACTAGTAACTGAATTTCTAAATTAATACAAGAAAAGAAAAAGAGGGGCATGAAGCTAAATTGTCTTAGAGAGCTGTCTGTCATGCAAAGTTACTGAAAATGCTTGTATAGCAAGGTTCCCACGCGATATAAAGGCTGTTGCTTCCCCCTTTTATCACCATTCCTGCTGCATTACAGGGGCATCCATGTGCACACAGTCCCCCTGCCAGAACACTTCTCTGAGGCCAAAGGCAGCCAGAGAAAAACATTGCAATTAATTAGGGTTAGGCTGATAATTGCATTGTTGGGAACCAGTCTGGCACAAGAATCTCCTGAGATCAAAGGAGTTCAAAGGGTTTGAGATGGCGGCGGCATCAGATCCATGTTGGCTGTGCCTCAGGGTCTTAACCATGTGCTCAGTTTAAGCCATGGGGATGGAGACTATGGAGGTCACAGTTAGGAAATGGAGAAAGTTAGGTTGGAGAACCCTGTAGAGGGTTATCCACCTAAAGTTGGTCTGAATTGCCATTTGGAGCCAGTTGCAGCAGTATCTAAACAGAGATTGATGTTGCTCTGGGCTGGGCTCCTTAATTCCTGTTTTTTGAGGTTGTTTCAAGTGCAGCTCCATCCTCATTGTTCCTGCCATTTTCAAGTTAACCAGGGAATCTCTTCCCGAAACAGGGCTTCTCTGAGAGCTGCTGTAGAATTCCTGAAGGATTTTGCCTGTGCCCTGTGGTTCCAAAAGGTGACGTGTCTGTGCTCTCTCTCCCACAGGCATTAAACCCTTTCAGTGTGACCGCTGTGGGAAAAAGTTCACCCGCGCTTACTCGCTCAAGATGCATCGCCTGAAGCACGAAGGTAAACGCTGTTTCCGCTGCCAGATATGTAGTGCCACTTTCACTTCCTTCGGGGAATATAAACACCACATGCGGGTTTCCCGGCACATTATCCGCAAGCCTCGGATTTACGAGTGCAAAACATGTGGCGCCATGTTCACCAACTCTGGAAATTTAATCGTTCACCTGAGGAGCTTGAACCATGAAGCGTCAGAGCTAGCAAACTACTTCCAGAGCAGGTGAGGTGCACAGCAAAAACCTAACAGGGAAACTTGCTTTTTTTTTTTTTTTTTTCCTTTTTTTCCTCCTTTATTTCCCCCCCCCCAAATCATCATTTCCTGCTTTCAGGGCAGCCTGCTGTGCCTCTCCTCAGGTTGCCAGCTAATTCCAGTCAGATTGATTCCTGCACCACTCTCGGTTGTGTCTGATCTGTCTTACAGCATGTGAGCTCTATAGGAGGGCACTGAAGAACCCAGGGATACGCAGAGGGTGCTTTTGAGCTACTTAATTTCTCTTTTCAATAGTATCTATGACCAGGCTAATGGTGTGAAGCCATAGTGTTCTATACTACAGCATCCATGGAGTTCTGTAAATAATTTTCTATTTAAAATCTTGTACGTAGCCTGTTCGCTTACATAGGGCACAGATTTATTGCTTCATTGTAAGTACTTGCTTGATATTGTGGAAAGATTGTATGACTCCATACCCTCTTTCATTTTCTAGGTAACATTTCTAAATTATTAGACCAATAGGGTTGGCAATACTAAGGACCACTTGAACATTTTCTATCAGGGCACAAAAGACTGGGCGTATCTCACAAACGCACTTTGCTAAAGACTGTGAAAAGGGTTCTGAGGCATCAGACCAGCACTGTATTCTTTTATTGATAAAATATTAGTTGGGTTTTGAGATATAAAATACAAAAGTTGGATGAGGAAAGTTGAAGATAGAAGGTCTCCCAGCTCTTAAACCTATAGAGAGTTGGTCACCTATAGAGTTTCACTCTGCAGAGAGAATGCAGTTTGATGTGCGTAAGTCATCTGCCTTCAGCAGCACAAAAGAAGTATATTCTAAAAGTTATGGCATCACAGTCCCACTCCTCCTGATTTCCAGACATTATTCTTTTTCCCTTACAAAACATTTCAGTATTTTGTTCTGTTTGATTAACTCAGAGGTGACATAGGATGAAAACATTGCAAAAAAACCAGGAAAGCCAGTTATTGTTTTTTCCAGCAGAATATTGTATAAAAGTACAAGTGCTTCATATCTGTGGGTTTATGCAGTTCTTGTTCTTGGCTCGGGCCAAAACCAGAGCAAAACTCTGGTTGTGGTAAGCACTGCATTGTCAAATTAAAGTCAGATTAAAGGGTGTGATTTTAGCTACCTATAGCCCTTCCTTCAGTTTAAATTGGCAAACACCAGTTTAGCATAGTTGATTGTGAGTTCAAGTTGAAGCAGTGAATGCTGCTGTCATTTAAGGACTGCTTTTAACTCGATTATTGCCAGGAGGAACCAAAGCATACAAACATGCATATATGTAATATATATATATGTTTGTCTCAAGTACAGACTTCATGTCTGGTGTTGAAAATGTGCAGAAAAATTTATTTTTCATATGTCCTCATGCCATGAAAATACTACTGGGGAATTTGGTAGGTTTTCTTTGGATCCACTCAGCCCTCAGCTGGTAAAAGTACATTACAGAAGTGTTGTCTTAGGAGTGAAAGGGGAAAGAGAGGCAATTCTGTGCTTTTCCTGGCACTGTGATGTGTTGGCATCACAACCTCCCACTGCAGCTCTATCTTCTGCAGAGCCCTTGCTGCTTCCAGCCTGTCCACTCCAAAGGAAATGCTGCTGCTGGTCTAGGGTGGATTTACCTCTGAGGTGGGAAAAGCCCACATTTTCCCACTGCTGAACTCATTTTTGCTTCTATTTTTAAAGGCTGAGTGCTCCCTTTCTTCAGTGGGGTTTTCAGTGCCATGTGATGTTCCAGACATTAACTTTCATTCTCATCAAGGTGATACAAACTAAGTAACAAGAAGTTGCTGTGTAGGAAATACAGCTGCAAAATAGATGCCATTGAATAAATTCTCTGTGTGTAGAAATGAGAAGCAGGTTATAGTGCTTGGGGAGCGCGTCACTGCCATGTTCTTGCAACAGTGTGAAATGAACATCTTTGTTCTCAGTATGTAGCTTGTATGATGTAACTGATACAAAGAAACTGATACTGCTGATGTTTGTGTGAGAAATGACATTTCTCTTCTGTCCTTTACCCTCTTCTAGTGACTTCCTAGTACCGGACTACTTAAACCAGGAGCAAGAGGAGACCCTCGGGCAGTATGAGCTAGGGGAGCATGGCTTTGAAAGCAACTCTTCTGTCCAGATGCCTGTCATTTCACAGGTGTCGTCAACTCAGAATTGTGAAAGCACTTTCCCCTTGGGGTCTCTGGGTGGGTTGGCAGAAAAGGAAGAAGATGTGCCAGAGCAGCCAAAGACTAACGCCACTGCTGAGGCAGCTGCAGGTGACCCTCCCAAATCGGAGCTGTCATCCATCACTATCGAATAATTCATGGCTTGGTTTCACTTTTGTTCTTTGGAAAGTGCCTGTGTTTGGTCCTGTACATTTTAATTTAATATTTTTAAACAAAAAAAGCGGGGAGATTTTCCCCTTTTTACTTTGTAAGCTACGCTTTAAACAGGAAACTGCAACAGATGTTTCATTATTTTTCATGACTGAATGATCACTTCTGTGAAAATATTTAAGACTGATTGCACAAAAAAGATCTTGTCAGAACATCATGGAAGCTGTGATACGCTTCTAAAGAAGAACAACTGATTCAGATCACTTTAACTATTCCTTCTTCCACAGTTAGAGCAGCTCATTAAGTTTCTCTTGCTTCTGCAGACCCTCTGGTTAAAGGCAAGAAATCAGAGGAAACCTTTTTCAAATGACAAACAAAAGGATGCATTGGAAATCATGATTGAACAGTTTTGAGTGTATGCTTTAATCTTGTGCATAAAAAAATGACACTTCCTATCTGTGCCTGCTGGTTTTCAAAGCTCTCACTGTGCCCCTGTGCTTGGCAATGGTGAGTAGTTTTGAGACTTAACAGTCACAGACTTCTTCAAAACACATTATCCCTTCCCATCTCAGATTAATCAGTTTTCACAAACCAAGTGAATCGTGCCAGGTGTCCCTACTTCTTCTGTTCCAGTCCTTTTAGAAACTACTTGATCAAATAGCCTGTCCAGATCTGCCCAGCCAAGGTTAGTGGAAAATGGTGCATCAGGAATTGGGGATCATGGAAAAGGTTGTATCCATGCAAGCCTGACAAATATCTCCTGACTGGATCTGTAGATGGGGAACCATGTAATAAAATGAAGGTTTTCCCAGATTATTTGCAGTTCTGATCACTCTCCCATATACACTGTATTTTTACTAATCTGAAAGCTAGCTAGAGAGAGTTTACAGATGGCAAAAAGTTAACTCTTTTGTGCGTTATTGCACAGTTTTTCATTTCTACATATGCATGTATAGTTTCAGAGACTTTTATTAGCCTGTTTTGGACAAAACAAGCAATTTATTCTCTTTAAGGCCAACTTTCTAACCAACAGGGGTTATTTACAAAAAGCCTATATAGCAATGATGAATTGTTCCTGTTTCAAAACACTTTAAATCCTTGCCAACTC
Organism: Chiroxiphia lanceolata; assembly: GCF_009829145.1. Lineage (NCBI taxonomy): Eukaryota > Metazoa > Chordata > Aves > Passeriformes > Pipridae > Chiroxiphia > Chiroxiphia lanceolata. The sequence goes on along the minus strand of NC_045659.1, from coordinate 7,076,467 downwards.
GGTTTATTAAAGGCCATTACTCTAGCTACACACACAGCCCAAGCAAAGCAATAAATTGAAAGATTTGCAATTTCATTTTTCCATATTTAGAAAAAGCTGGAAATTCAAGGTGTGGGATTTTCAGAGCAGTGAGTCTTGTTTTGTCAAGGCTGTTTGGACTCCAGTACTGCTTTGAAACCTAAATTAGGAAGTCCATTAGGAGATTTGTGGTTTTTCTTAGAGCTTCTGAAGTTCACTCAGTGTTTGATGCCAAAAGCCCATGGCCTACAGATGACATGCTGAGCAAGTAAGTATTGCTTGATCTTAGTATTCCAGAGGCATGAAATACTCCCTTAGTTTTAAGTCTTATTTTTTGGAAATTGTTGTTTTCTGTCCGGATTTGTTTTATGCAAACACAAGGAGGAAATGAAACCAGTAGAGAAAGGTTGCTCCTGAAGAAACACAAGACACAAAAGTCGTATTAATTGCAGATCAATTTGTATTCAGGCAGCTTAGGCAGCTCTGATACTCTCTGGGTCCGAGTTCTTTCTATTAATAGCCAACTTTTGTGAGAAAAAAGTTTATTGACTTTTGGAAAGAGCTTGAAGGGTTTCAGTGACTTTAGCAATTTTTCTCTGCTGTGTTTTAGTTAAAACCCACATATTTTACTTAAATAGAGCGAAAGCCGTTGGGATTTAAGTACTTTCCAAGTTGCTGGAATGAAGTTTCTCCCTCAGATAAAGGGTGTTTTAGAAACATGCTGCAAAGTTCCGTGCTGCAATTCAGTCTCTTGTGTCTACCTTTGTGAGGCTTCTCAAAAGGGCTTGAAGGAGAAATGCTTTTGCTGGGCGGCTGTCCTGGGAATTAGCCCAGTCCTGGTGATGGGCTGAGTTTAAAGACCATTTCTCTTCCACTTCTGATTTCTGTAACTGAGAAGCCAGTGAGATGAGACAATGCCTTTTGCTGAACTTTATCCTGAATTACAGGGCTATGACACTGAATTCAAATACAGAATTCGCTTCTTTTTCTGACAAGTATTATGCAGGTAACTGAGAATCCTTTGTGATTCTGAAAAGTGCTTCACCAGAACCACATTTCTTAACTGCACAGATGTAACAATCAAAGGTGGTCAGATATAAGGTGGTGGATATTACCTTCTGTTAGAATCTGATCATTTGCACCCATTAAGTATTTTGGTAATGAGTTCATTGGGGAGGAGGTGAGCAAATACACAAATGACATATCTGGATATTGGATTTTTAAGACTTAAAATCTTGAGTCAGAAGGCAAAGTGCTTTCTGAATGCCAAAGAGAAGGGGAAAAGTCACAAGCTTTTGTAGCTCTAATGTGTTCTTCCTTGGAAAGAAATGAGGATCATTAACCCTGTGGTATAAGGCAAGGCCTGGGGTTCACTGTTATTGCACTAGGTGTTACATATGATCTTCTCAACCCCCTAATCTCTGGGTAACAACTGTCTGGTTCAACTGGAGGAACAATAGAGTTCTTGGAGGATTTTGCTTGGTTGGCTTAGAGTTGAGTTTACATGTTAATTATCCCATTTGTAATTGTTTCTTGTTAATATCTCTTTTCTCCATAGAAATGAACACAGTTTAAATGCAAATACCATTTTATTTTTCTTCCCTAACTTGTTGGAAGTGTTCAGTTCTTTGAAATGCTGATGCTTCACAAGAGAAAAACAGGACATCTTAAAACAATCTCTGTTGCTACTGTGGTTAGATTCCAAATAGAGCAAGAGGGATACCTAACTAAGCTAGAAAAAAACTTGCCTTAAACTACAGTTGGGATTAAAGCTAAAGCATCAATTTCTTTTAGTACATTGTCAGAGTGTTTTGAACTCTGGACTGCATTTTCTTTTGTCTTCTTTCTTTTCCTCCCCCAAACGAATCCATTATTTCTGCTTGACAAGGGGCCCAGGAAATTGGGATTGGAAGGCTCCCTGGAGGTGATGTAGTTCAGCCTCCTGCTCAAAGCAGAGTCAGCCAGGAGTGGTGTTTGAGCTGGAGTTCAGTTGTCAGGCTCACAGAGACCATGGGCAAGTCTCTCATACTGAGAGATCAGTAGACTCAGTTCTTGAAAATGGTTCTGGTTCACGTGGATCTTGAGTCTTAAAGGTGTGAATTTAAACTTTTTAAAAAGAAATAGCTGCCAATGCAGTCAGATATTTTTATAAGACTATGATCCCTATATGTCCTTTGCAGGATAAGATTTTATTCGTTTTTAAGCTATGGTTTAAAGTTTTTATATGAGGGCTTCAGTCACTTCTTGGTTGCTGGTTCCCCCTCCAGCCCAGGGTGTGAGAGCTCTGAGACAGTGCTGATCTCTCTCTGAGACAAACCAGGAAGCATTTTATATGCAAAATAAGCTTTGTGCACCCTGCAGGGATGGAGAGAATGCAGATGGAGGAGCACCTGCTGCTCCTACATCCACCACAACTTCCCCACCATCAGAGTATGGAAAATAGCTAATTTTCATTCAGCTCAATTATGTTAGAGTTTTGCTTACTCGGTGAAATGAAGTTTTGGAGGGTTCTCATCTCCAGTTACAGACATAATAAATCCCATTGCATCTTGATGACAGATAAGAGGGTTCAAGGCCAGACAGTACCTCGGCCCCATCAGAGGTGCCTGGTGAATACAGTGGGTTCCAAGTATTTGAGGAAATGTACCAAAAAACACAAATGTGAATTATTTTAATGCAACAGTAGTTACTGCTCTGGGTTTTTGTTAACTCAACGTGTGCTATCACAGGAACTCAGTGTCCCACAGGTCTCAGCTACAAATCTGGTTGCACTAATTAGAAAAAAGCAGAATCTGATGCTGCCAGCCTGTGTGGCAACTGTTCCTACGGTCTTCCTGAGGGTTGCTGCAGTCCCCAGAAAGTGATTTTGGTTCACCATTCGTTCAGCTGATGCATGCTTTGATATTCTGCCCTGTAACCCTGGCTTCACCGACTCCTTGGACAGCTTCTTTGCCCTGTTCCTGCAGTGCCTTCACTCCAGGTGCTGCCCTGTGGTGAAACCCTGAAAAGGGAAAAGAGGAAAAAAAATGTGAATTAAATTATTGTTGGGCTTCTTTGTGCATTTTAGTACCAGTGAAACCCCCTTAACTGTGCCAGTCTCCAGTCACCAGCCGTATATCCAGTCATCTCATCCACAGTACAACTTCTCTTGTTGATGCTGGTCACAGCTTGATTACTTGGCATGTTTATTGACCTAACAGACTTGGTTTTTGGGTTTTGGTTTTGTTTTTTAATGTATACGATGTTTAAATACACTTCACATTTTTATAATACTATCTGGCTATTAGTATTTTTCAGGAACCATAGTTCTTGGTGGCTATATATTTGTGACTTTTTTTGTAAACTAAGTGCCGTTTCAACGTTACAATCATTTTTAGAGTTATTGTAATCAATGTGAATATCATGTTTTTCCAAATCTGTTCTGAGCCTGTAGTGTTTGCTTTGTGATCATATGTGTAATGTATATATCTGTATAGTTACATTGTATTGAAATACTAGCTTGTTTGATATAAGAAGAGTATGTATTGGGTACCTTTTTGCTAGCCTGGTTGTTTAATCTTTAAAAAAAAATGTTCCAAAATACAAAAAAAATAAAAATCTCCAAACTGGTCCCATTATAGGTCAAAATTAAGGGGGAAGAAAAACTAGTTTTGAGTGTCTTTGGATAGAAACATGAAGCTAAGATTTTTCATTAAAATATTAATGTTTTATGGAGTATATCTTTGCTTCGTGTCGTTCTTTAACTCTGCCGGAGTTTGTCTTGCAGTACAACAGAGTAGTTTGGACCTTTGGTTAGAAGGTGCAACTCTGTCACTAGAACTAAATTCTCTTACACCTTTTGGTTTGAATTAGTCCCAAAATAGCTGATTGTGAGGTAAACTTGCTGGTGTTGAAGCTGCCACTGGGAGGACGGTAGTTTGAAACACAACATTAATAAATTATTGGAGAAGTTAGATGAGTAAAGAGTATTAAGAATAAAGGCCACATTTCTGTTTCCTTTCCAATGTGTATTACATTGCCTTCTGCTCATGTTCCCTTTTAGGCTGAGCTCTGCAAAAGCCAGCTTTGCCTGGGGTGTTACCAGTGGAAAGCCAAGAAGGAGCCTAATCAAATTAGCCAGAGCAGAAGATGTTTAGGACAGTAGACACTCATTGTGGTGGCAGCTGTGAGCTTCAAAACAGTCCTGAAACAGCCCAGAGTCGTGGGACTTAAAATCCACCTCTGCTGTTCTTGCAACTCTTGCAATTAAATTAATTTGCCTCCTACAGACCCACCTGGAATCCCTGCTGGATCAGCATTCAGGGAAATGGGAGGTTTGCCACTGCTTGGCTGAAGGGATAACTCTGCCCTGCACCAGGTGAATGCCAAGCAAGCTGAGTGATCAATACACCAGCAGCCAAACTGTGAGGGCTTTGGAGAGGATGAAGTGTGAGAGGTAAAGGCTTGTTGGGTCTCCTGTAAAAGGAAGAATTTTGATGCTTTGAAGCCAGTCCCAGTTTGGAGACTGCAGTGATGCTTAGCAGAGCGTCCCAAATTAAAGATTAAATTCCAAATTAAAGCCTGGCTGAGTGTGGATGAACACACCATCCCAGAGCTGAGCCAGGGCACACCTTGGATGCATGGTGAGGTCTGGGCTGGTGACTCCAGTGGGTTTTTCCAAAGCACAGCCACATGTTTAAGTTTAGTGTGAAACATCTTTTAGCCATCCTGGACAAAACAAGTTGACACTAGTGAAGCTTTTTCTGTGGCTTCCTCAGAGCATTTAAGCATTTTATTCCTGACAGTAATGAACAAGTATTTGTTTAGCATAGCTGAGCTGTTTAGCACATACTGAGAATGTGGTGGAGCAGGGACCAGAGTTCTCCCAGGGCTTCCTGCACCATTCCCAAGAAAGTGAAGCTGCTACGAGAAACCTGGCTAAAGCATAAAGTGCTTTTCACAAGCATTTCCAGAGTAGTGAGTAAACTGTCATCACCGCTGTTAGAGCAGAGATTGCTGTGAGACCTGAGCAAGCAGAGGAGGGGAATGCCTATGGCATTTGTGCCTCTGGAAAGACAAAAAACTAACGGTAAAATGAATCACCTGAATTCTTTGGAGGCAAGGAAGGAGAAGTTTCCCTCCCAGGTGAGTACTGCTCTGAGTCAAAAGGGATAAGCAATGTTGGAGAGGAGCAAGGACACCAGGATGTTTGTGAGTGGTGGAGGAGCTGACTCTCAATTCCAGGATCATTTTTGTGTGTTTGAGTGCAGAGACACAAGGAGAAATGATCACACAGGGTTTGCTACTCCATCACTGCAGGGTAACAGTCCACTGGCTTCAGAAGAACAAGGTAAATTACAATCCCAGGCCGCCAAAGCATTTTAACAGTCTCCAGAAATTTAAATTGCTCCTTAAGAGCTTACCCATTTTGTGAACTTTTCATTTGCCAGTAGCTTCTCTGACTCAGCACAGTGTATTTTATAGCCTGTGTATTAATGGGGTGCACAGGACTGGTTTTGGAGAGTTTCTGCACATAAACAGACCCTTGTGCTGTGTAAAGCAAAGCTGTAGAGAAAAGGCAAAGCACAAGACTAATGGACAACAGAGCTCAGAAAACCAAAACATCTCTCCAGGGCAGGACTTCATCTTCCCACAGTTTCAACGAGAAAAATCACAGAAATCCTAACAAACCCTTTTATATAACTTCAGTGTGGCAGCGATCGGGTTCAGGGCTGACGTGACAGCAATTCTAAACAACAGTTATGCAACTGCCTCGTTGATTGAATTGAAATTAATATAGAGAAAAGAAGGAGCTAAACAGAAGAAATGGCTTTGAGTTGAATTGCTATGCCTGAAAGAAATAAAATATTGTTCAGGTCAGCCTCTTTTCAAAAGTGAGCCTGAGTCCCAGCTGAAAAATCTCCTTAAGAACAGACAGTGAATCGCTCTTAAAATTCTCTTTGTGCTAGAAGCAGAATATGTTATCTTCTAAGGCTTTTACAGCTTGTTTTTTTAATCTGACAGCTAATTCAGTATTTTAATTTCTCTCAAGGTCGTTCAAACTTCTTTATAATGACAATTTCACAGTGTATCACTGGGTATTGTGACTCCAGTGTTGCTGATTCACACCGTGGAGGAGAAGGCCCACGTACACGTGTCCATCCACATCATTCCCTCCGCTCTCCATCTGGCAGGCGTGGGGATGTTTCGAGTGGAGCTGGAGGCAGCATCTGGAATCCTGGAGAGGAATGCTTCCTTAGGGTGAATGCTGTTTAGGAGGGCTTGGATTCATGTAAGGAAAACCTGGAGAATCCTTAGTCTTGCTGTGCTGGCACAGCCCAAGCCCTGCCTAGATCGACAGGAGCTGGCCCAGCTCATTCCCTCGGATCTCTAGGATGAGGCAGGATGTAATTACTGCTCATACAGTAATGGCTTTGTGCAGACATGAGCTAAACTCCTGGAATTAATTTGCCATTGTGAGGTAGGTGTATCAAACCATGCCATGGTGGATCTCTTAAGAATCACTGAGGTTCTTCTGCTTCTCCAGCACTGGAAGATTCCCTAGAAGGTTCCCTGCCCATTGCAGGGGATTGGAACTAGATCATCTTAAAGGTCACTTCCAAGCCAGCCTGTGAAACTCTGAATTTCTCCTGTTGATTCAGGGAATAACACATCCAGGGAGAAATGGAGGGTAGGAATTAAATCCGCTGTTTCCTTGCTCCTCCTTACCTTTTTCACCCTGAGTATTAGGAATCAGAGGAGTCTCAATTGCTTCCAGAGAGAGAGGAGGAAGCAGATTTTGGAGGCTCCTACACAGAATGGGTTTGCTACATACACATCCCTCTGACGTGTCCTAGTGTGAGTCATACAGGGAATTCCCTACCCTGGATGCAACAGGGTCAGGCAGAAAAGTGCCAAAGGAAACCATTGGAACAGAAAACACTGACTATTCATACACAATGCTCAGCTGCCACGAGCCTTTGTGCTGCATCCACACCAGGTTTGCCACAAGTAGATGTTGGACAGGGGCTTTATCCCCAGTATTCTTGTTGTTGAGGGGGAAAAAAGGTGATATTGAAGCCACCTGCCTTGTCTGTTTAGTTCCCAAAGCCACTTGTTCACACTGATGTTTCCTGGGTGTTACATGTTGCCCTTGGTGTGCTGTAGGTGACATTAAAAGTGCAGTTACTGTAGCTTTCTTGTTGTCCTTTCTTTTCCTGCTTTCTTCCTTCCACCTCTTGTGGATTCTAAACCAACAAGGAAAAAGTGAAAGCTCACATGACCTCTGACATCTCTCTAAGCCAAAAATAAAGCACTGGGAGGTTAAATTTGATGATTTGCTTTGCCTGCCCCTCTGGAGACATGAAAAGAATTAGAGTAGCTTGATGTATAGTGTGGCTGGGCAGCTCTGATGGGTGCTTTGTTCCAGTCTAGAGCAATCAAAATGACATAAACCAGAGCCTTCCCTGCAGCTTTATGTAACCCTTTAAAATATGATGGATGTTTTGCAGCAGGAGAGGAGGGGGAATTAGTAGGTTCAGTCAAATTGCAATATGACAACCAGGGCAATTAATAGTACTTAATGGGGAATTGCAAGCTCTTGGCTCCTCGGATATATATAGGTTATAATCCAGGACAGATTGCCTTGGAATAAGGCTCTTACCAAGACAGGCTGTAGAGCCTCAGTATATTGTACTGTTCCATGGAGACGATCCTTTTCTCTGTCTGCCGTGTCTTAAGTACTTTTTGGCTACTGTTTTTGCCCCTTTTTGTCTCAGCACCATGGGAGCAGCGCAGCTTTGGGGGAGGGAACAAGATCCTTTCTTTGGAGAACTGGCAGCTGAACCCAAATGGCAACAGGGCCTTTTCACCGAATCAGCTGCAGAGCTGTAACTGGGCACGGTCTGGCTTTGTCTTTGCTGCTGGTGATGATGCCAGAAATCCTGCAGCCTGAATTCCCATCCCAGAGTGAGTTTGCAGGACCCATGTTCTGAGAAAGCCTCTCTTTTGTTTGCTGGCCCCACTGAGCCTGGGCTAGGTGTTGGCAGAGACAAAGCCTCAAACAGCCCTGGTGTACCAGGGCACATTTTCCTCTCCTGCAGCCCCTTGGCTGTTTTGATCCCTTAATTAACCTGAGACATTCCATTGTCTAGGTAAACCAGGCAGCTACTTACCTGTCTTCTTGCCTAAAGTCAGAGAAAGAGGAATCAGACCTCAGCAGGAAGAGGGAAGAATCAAACCACAGCAGGAGAAATCAAAGAGAAAGAGGCAATTCCTGCTGAACAAGTGTCACTCTTACTGGTATATGAAAACCAGCCTCCTGGATCCCCTGCACTCCCTCTCCTCATGCAATAATCCTGTGTTTTCTGCAATTCTGCGTGCTGTTATTGCTTTCTCTGACACAGGGTGCAGCTGCATTATTTCAGGGTTTCCTGTGTTCTGAGAAGTGCAGAAACTCAGATTCTCATGCCCGTGATATTTTTATACAACAGCACAAAATTCATTGCTCTTGTTGGTTTTGTTTTATTTTATCAAGGTTGTCAAGAACATCTTCTTTTCTCATTAAAATTAACTTTAAACTGCAGGGAGACAGAGGGAATGAAGAAGTGGAGTTTTCTGGAAACAAAATTACTGGATTATCGTAATTATCACCAAAGCAGGAATATAAACCCCACAAAATTGGAAACTAATTTCACTGCAACTTTTTAATTTAGAAAGTGAGTGGTAGTTCATTTTGAAAAGACAGGGGTTTTTTTTGACAAATACCTCTATGTTTTTGAAATTGCCTCCTGAAAATGTCTCCTTTTTTGTTTTTCCATTATATACTTTCCTCTTAAAGATTTTCATCCTGACTTGGGAGACAAGGTAATTTCAGATCATTAAAATTTTTCACAAAGAGGGCTCTGGCTTGGCCTTCGGGCAGACTCAGGTAGCCAACACTCTTTCACTTGCATTCAAGTCATGTTTGGTAGTTTGGCTTTGGGCAGAGGTGCTTTTGCCACGGTTTCGAAGCCTAAAAAACAAACCCTTAATCCCCTATGAAAACCAAAAGGAACTGTGCTGGGAGATGGCAGCCCCCCAATAAAGGTTGTGGTGAAGGGCAGGTATTGGCAGCTCTCTTTCAACTAAGCTGTAATTCCATACTATAACCACGGAGCAAAATGCCTGCCTCCCTATGTATAGCAAACAAATACAATATTATCAGAGCAGGAGAAAGGCTGGACTCAGTAAATTGCATTAATATATGGCAGAGTTTGGGTTTCTGTCCTGGAAGAGTGTCCATAACAAAACAATCTTCCTAATTACTCTGAGGTCCAGCAGACCTGAGTGAGAAAAAGCAGATTTTTTCAAAATAAACCCAGTTCTGCTGTTACCTTTGTATCCCCCTGTCCTCAAACAAAGCAGTTCCATCTCTGCATAACCTTGTCATGATGAACGTCAAATCTCTGAGCCAAGGCTGAATTTAGCTTGTGGTTTTTTTATCTCCAGAGGTGTTTCATTAGCTCAATTACAAATGACATGTTCCACTATGCTCTGCTGACTGAAAAAACTCAGCCAACCTAAATCCCTCTCCAAGTAGAATCCAATAACCACTCCCCCTTCCTTTAATAAATCCCTCTCCAAGTAGAATCCAATTAACCTCTTACTCCCCTTCCTTAATCCCCTGTGCCTCATGACTTGTTCACAGGCACACCTTTTAAAGAAGACCAAAGTAAACTACCTGAGATAACCATATACTGAACTGCTGAGGTGTTGTACTGGAATTGTTGGGTCGGTTGGGATTGGGTGTGTGCTGTTACTGTTCCAAAAATCAGAGGCTGTGCTTTTGTGATAGTGTCCTGTGCCAGTTCTCTGTTGCACAAACCACCACATGGGCAGGTGACCCTCAGCAGCATGTACCAGGTTCCACTATCCAAGGTTGCTCCAAGCCCTGTCCAACCTGGCCTTGGACACTTCCAGGGATGGGGCAGCCACAGCTTCTCTGGGCAAACCTGTCCAACATCCTAAGAAGAATTCCTTCCTAATATCCAGTCTAATCCTGCTCTTCATCAGTTTGAAGCCACTCCCCTTGTCCTGTCACCATTGTCAATAATCTCTTCATCTTTCCTGTCGGCTCCTGGAAGGCCACAATTAGGTCACCCTGAAGCTTTCTTCTCCACGCTGAACAATCTCAGCTCTCCAGCATTTCCTCCCAGCAGAGCTGCTTCATCCCTCTGATCATCTCCATGGCCTCCTCTGGACTCTCTCCAGCAGCTCCATGTCCTTGTTGTGCTGTTCCCCAGGGCTGGAGGCAGCGCTGCAGGGGGGTCTCACCTGAGAGGGCAGAGGGGTAGAATCACATCCCTCATGTTGGACGCAGACTCTGTACCTGCAGAGACCACCCAAGGGCACGGCTGGTGTTGGGATGGTGCCCATGTGCACTCTAGGCCTGGCTGAGCACTGTTTTGGAGCCTGGGTGTTACTGTGGCTCCCACTCAGGGCTGAGTCCTGCCCTAGATCCATTAATGTTTTGGCAGCAGTGCTCCTTCACTGCTGTTGTCAGGACAGTTGGGTGCTGAAGTCATCAGTAAGGCTTAGTACCCGGAATGCAGGAGTTGGAGCAGTGACCTACTTTACCATACGAGTCTTGCCCAAGCCTGACCTTCTCCACATGATCCACCCTCAGCAACACAGTCCAGGTCAAAGCATCCCATGCTCTGGCCCTGTGCTGAAGGCACAAGGCAGCGACTCTGTCACCTATGATTTGGAAACCCTGAGTGCTTGACTGAGCTATAGCCTTGCTTTCAAATCCACACAAACATCTCATTTTCTCCATTTTTTCCGTTGTATCCACAGCCCATGTCCTGACAAACCTGTACTCCCTGTGAATTAGTGGTAAGATTACAACTGGAATTTTGTCTGCTTGCAAGCTCAAGTAAGCTCTTGGTCTGGGTTCAGATTTTTGTTGGATTTGGTTTTGTTAGCAGACAGTTATTTTTTAAAAGAGTGTTTTTGTCTTACAAGCATTTTTCCTTCAAGTGTGACTACAACAAACAGTCAGTAAAACTCAGAGAGTGGCATAAATGTGCTGTTGAGGAGGAACAATCTCTATGGGGCTACAAACTGAGGAATACGTAAAATACACACAGAGAAACTTGATCTCTTCCAAAAAGGATGCTCTATGTGTTTTGAGGGTCCCAAAGCAGCACAATCCAACTCTGCATTCCAGCCAAAGCTAGTTTTGGAAGTATTGCTACAAATGGCACCATAAAATTTCATATCTGTGTGGGTTTCACTTTTTTTCTTGTAGGTTTGAATATCCTGACAAGGGTATTCCTTGGCCTGACCCCAGGAATGCCATATTGCTGTCCAAAATGAGTATGTTCTGGGGGATAAGAGGAGCAGCGGAAGGCTGACAGGATCTGGATGGGTTGGTATGAGTGCTGGCATGGCGTTTTGGTGGGCCATGCGGGCAGATTGGCCAAACTGGTGCTCAGGCCTGTGCTCAGGCCCATGCTCAGGCCTGTGAGAGATGGAACAGGATGAACACTGGATCCATGGAACAGTAGCCATGAGTCTGTCCTGAACTGCAAAGTCAACACAGAGAGAACCAGTCTGGTCAGGTTTTCCTCAGACAATTATCTATTCTCTTCAGATGACATCTCTCTAAATTCTTTTCTGGCTTTTCTGCTTTTAATTCCCCTTTCCTCCCTGAAGCTGAAAGGATGTTCATCCTTCCTGTCTTTTGCTGTCTGAAGCCCCTTCTTGCCAGTGATCCCAGCGCACATCTCCTGCTTTCCTCATGATCCCAAATTCAGCCTCCTCCTCCTCCTCTGTTGGCCCCAGGCAGCTCAGGACTCTTGGTTGCCGACGGATTTTAGGCAGTTTCTGTGCTGGGCCCAGCTCACCTGTCTGGCTTTGAGGGCAGCCATGGGCCTGATCCCAAGGCTGATCTCAGCCTGCCCAGAGGTGCATTCCTGGTCTCCCAAATCAGGCTGGGATGTTCCCAGGTGTCTGCCTGGTTCAAAGCATGGGTGAGCCACGTCCTCGGAGCTCTGGGCTGTCTGAAATCCACCAGCATTGCTGTGGCTTTGGCCTCTTTCTCCATCTCATGCTCTCTGTCCTTGGAGATATTTTGTTTCTGCCCTTCCCCTTAAGAGGTCAAGTGCTTCCACAGGGAGGTGAGCCTGCAGTTTTCCATGGATCCAAACTGCTCCATGCATGAGTGAATTTGTTCTGTGATAATACAGCCGAGCAGGCAAAACCACAAGTAAATCAGCCTGGGGTTTTTCCCCCCTTTTAATAACAGTCTAATTCTGTAAGTGCATGTAAAGCACATGCCCTATTCCCCCAGCCAAGGAGCTTGACAGCTTGTCAGCAAGAACTACCATAGGTCTGGAGTGACTGATTTATACAAGTAAAGCACACGTGCCAAGACCTGGCAGAGCCTGCTTCTTTTTTTTTATTGCAACCACTTGGCAACTCTCTCTCTCTTCTCCTTTATCCAAACTTTTGCCTTTTATAGTCTTTGAATGACGCCTTTTTTTTTTTTTTAAATTTATGTAGCGGTTTCCCCTCCCTTCTCTTTCAGCCATTTGCTCTCCTTATCTGAATTGGCCATGGGACAGAGATCTTGACTTCACAACAAGCAGTTCCTGACTGAGTACGGAATCGCAAACCTGATTGCACATGGAATTGTCTCTTCGGGAATGGGGATGGGGATGGGTGTTTCAGGGCTTTCTTACCTGTGCTCTGATCTCCCCAGGTCTGTGTGTTCTACCTACTTATGCTAAAATACACCTTCCTTTATAGAAACATGTGTACATACTGGTGCAATGGAGTGTTTATCACCATTATTCACATGTTTTCAGCATGGCACTCATTTAAGGAATCACACAGATTTGTCTGTGTATCCAAGCAGGAATTCTTAAACCAAACAAATAAGCCATCCTGCATAATCAAATGACCTCCAACATGGATTCAAAGGGGATTATGTCTGACGGTTTCTGGCTTTGCAATGTCTCCCTCCAGCCTGTGTTCAGGTACAGGCTCATGCACAGCTGTGCAACCATGAGGTTTCTCAGACACCAACATTCTTAGGCACAGACAGTCTCTCACACAAGAGCTTATAGATTTATGATTTGTTGTGAGAGTGGAAAACAGCTGCTGTAGGCTAATCAAATACAGCAGAAGATTTAATGCAAATATTGAAAAACACTGGTAGGAGTGTTTTTTGTGAAAAAAACCTGTCTGGTAGGAGGGTGAAACTCTGAAAAACATGCTGGTCTCGTGGCGCTGGGCCAGTACAAGAAGATTTGCACCTGGCCATGATAAACGTCAGCAGCAGGGCTGCAGGAGGTTGCTTCACTCTCCCAGGCTGCCAGGGCTAAAACTTACATTGGGTTTGGTCCTGGGAATAAATTCCATAAGTCTGGGGCTGCGGTTTTTCAGGGACATGCAAGAGCTGCTTAGGTAGGAACAACCTTGCAGCGCATTAGAGCAGGTTGAAGTTCTTGCTACTGGCTCTCTTCTGCCCATCCCTGTGGACACATGGAAAGCCTATTTCTCCAGGGCTGTCAGTTCAACACCTTTCACCAGGTCTGCTAAGGCTGCAAAGGCTTGGAAATAATTAACTGCAAAGGAAAGAATTTCATCTCAGGTTTCTGCTGACTGACGACACAGGCAATTTACGATGCCACAAGAAGCTCAGGCTGGGATTGTTTCTATGTAACTCCCAATGCTGCTGCTTGGCAGCTCGGTGACTGTGTTGGAAGAGACTGAGCCAGATTAATACCCTGTGGATTTGAACCATAAACTTGCCCAAGTTTGGAGTTCGAGGGCTCAGCTTAGGTAAGCACAGACTAGAGCTGCAGCACTTGCAACATCCTCACTGCCTTTCCAGGTGCCAGGAGGTGGGACTTGTTAGCACAGCTCTCCCCTTTCTCACTTGGCAGGTATGGTCTCACTCATCCACCTCCAAAAGTCAAACTAGGAAGGGCTGGGCTGTGAAAATAACTCAGGATCCATCTTCAAAGTGTCCTTCCTGTAGAGCCTTGGCTTGGCAGCCTCAGTGGGTCTGTGCTGCCAAATGAAGCCCCTAGCTCCTCTTGTCTTGGGTGCCAGGCAGAGAAACATGATAGTTGAGCAGGGTGCTCAGATGTCATGGCTAAAAGACAGGTGGATTTTGTTCCTGGCCACTCTTGGTCTGCAACAGGAGATGAGAGGCTGCAAAAGAGATTGTTGCTGTGCGGTTGGTTTGTGGGTTTAGTCCCTCTTATCTACCTGCAAATGTGTGTCAGTCTTCCTGGTTGGAGTCTCCAACAGGGTAGTTCTGCTGGCCCTGCCATGAGCTGGGATAAGATTTCTAAGATGGGCCATGGGGTGGTCGGGCTGAGCCCACTGATTTTGCAGTGCCTGTCTGCACATCTTCACCCAGCAGTTCACAGAATCATGGAATATTCTGAGTGGGGAGGGACTCAAAGGATCATCAAGTCCAACTCTTAAATGAATGGCCCATACAAGGGATTGCACTGTTGACCTTGGCATTATTAGCACCAAATTTTAACCAAATCTTCCCTCCAGTTATTCCTGGCATGGCCTGTCCATGCGTGCTGTGAATCCCTCCCTGTCTTTGCTGTGCGTTTTGAGATCATCAGGTGAATAGGGCTGTTCCATCCGTTCTGTGCAGTGAGACACCAGCTGCACGTGGACATTGTGGTGCACCAACAGCTCTGACTCATGGACCCCTCTACCGAGGAGCCCATATTCTCTTTCTCCGTGGGTAGACAGCCCTGGGTGACATAAAGTACACACTGGATTGCGCCATGTGGGGGGATAAGAAGCATCTGTTACTTCCAGATGTTCAGTCCTCTCATTGTTTGTTCAATTTGAGGACAGGAACCCCCTTCAGTTATGAGAGGCACTCACTGTTCTCAGGTGTCCAGGAGGGTGTGTGTAGGGGGGGAGGACTGGCTTTGTGTGACGCCAGCAAGGAACAGAGTTTTCATGCTTTGTGGAAAGCACTTGAAAGGCCTTTGAGCTCTGGCTGATCTCCATTGTTCGTGTGTTTTCCAGCAGCAGAATGAGAGGGGAAGAATGGGAAGGCAGGAGAGCAGAGCCGAGAGTTAGCACCGGACACCTTTCCCGTGCTCAGGTGAGCTTGGCAGGATCCATCATGGCAAATGGAGGTGGATGCAACAGAATCCAGGCTTAAACTTAGCTCAGATCTTAGGCCCAGTAGAGCCTCCTTAGATCTGCAGGAGCTTTGTAAGTAGCTGAATGCATTTCAGCCAGTCTTGCAGAACCAGCACAAGTGCAGCTATTGAGTTCAGCTGTGGAACAGGGCAGAGGGAGCCTGGCCCAAATCTGAGGCCTTTTTGCCCACAGCCATTTTATGTCTTTGGTTTTTTGTGGACTTACTTTCTCCTTCTTCCACTGTAGATCTACAAAACTGTCGGAACTACACATCATTGCAGGCTTTGACCCATTGGCATAGGAAAGCTGAGGCACAAAACTTCCAAATGATGTGCAAAGGTGCCAGTAAGTGTTTCCTAGAGCTGTGTATTGTCCCTGAACACACAGAAGAGAAGGACAATTCTAAACCCGGGCAGATGGAGCTCATCAGCCCTGTAAGGCCATCCATCTAAGAGAAGGTCACTCTAAACAAACCTATGTCCTGAGAACCTCACTGCCACCGTCCAAGCTCGCTCGGCCCCGGCAGATGAACCTTAGGATTAAAGGGTGGGCTCAGCTCAGCACACACTGTGTCTCACCTAAAAAATCCACTGCGCAGGTTCGAAGGCCTTACCCGCATTTGCAAAGCCCTGTATCACCAGCGCGCTTGTAACAAATGTGGGTAAAGACCTTTCCCAAATCTTCGTTCGCGAAGATTGGCCATGATGTATTGTCCCTAAATTCCAGGTTGCTTAATCCCCTCCTCTTCCAGCACATTGAATTTTAACCATTTGCAGAGTGTCATTATGATCTATCTGTGTCACTGTCCTGGCTGGTGGGTGAGTGGTTTGAGATCTGGGGTTCCCACTGATTTTCATTTCTGATGGAGACATTTATAAGTGCAAAATACCTAAACCAGACAGGACTTGAGGAATAGAGGTTATATGATGATTTTCTGTGTGGGTTCAACCAGGCACAAATAGAGCAAGGCCTGAGTACAAACCTGACACCAACCAGAGCAGTGCCAGAAAGAACTGCCCCTTTGGTATATCCCTTCCACTGAAGGAAAACTGCACAGCCCCCAAACTTTCCTACTCCACACTTGTTCCCTTTCCCCTGCACCAGCAGAAAAGCTTTGTTAAAGAGAGTAGTTTTCAAGATTCTCAATGTTTTGTTCCTGCTGGTGAGTCAATGATTTTTCCAGTCCCTGTCCCACAATAAACGTGCAGGCTGAGTGTGGTCCAGAGGAAAATGTGAGTTACACGTGTCCTGGCCACATGCTGCTCTGGTACCAATGATAACCATATGGTGGCTCTCCAGCAAGAAGAACTGTTAGCAGGAATCAGTGCAAGGTAGAAATATAATCCAGCCCAGAAAGTGCCCAGCAAACTCCTTCCCAACCTGATAGGGCTGTAGTACCTTGTGTTATGGTTCAGCATCACCTCAACTGAGGAGGATTGGGCTAAGGAGTTCGGTCGAGAAACCCCAGGAGAGTAGGAGCCCTTGTGTAACAAATTCTCATCACTGATCCCACAGCTCCAATTACATTTCTCATCTCCAGCACTTTGCTGGGAGAGGGAAGTGTACTGCCCACCTCCACTGCTTTCTGTGTGAGCACAGAAACTGTTTTCTGTCTGGGAAAGAAAATTAGAGGGGCTGGGGAAGGGCAGAGACAGGCTTTGGGTTGGTTTCAAGGTTTGGGGGTAAACCAAATGCAATAGGTATCTTATAATTTTGGAATCTCACTCCATCCCCAAACCCTTGCATAATGCTGCTTTCATACCACACATGCAGAATTCTCAGCTCCCTCAAAGTTTGCATCACCATTACCATTTCCTGCAGAGTAATAAAAAAGCCAAAGCCCAGGTATCCCAGAAGATGTTATTCCTATAACAACCTAAATACTTGGGAAGATTGGGTCATGGAGGAAGGTCCTCTCACTTTGAGGTTGGTGTCTTAGTTTCTCTTTCTCTGAGCTGGCCTTTGGTCGCACAGGGTGTGAGATTTCCCTGTGGCTTCCTATTCCCCTTTGGAAATACCTAGTCCCTGCAAGAACTCCATATCTCACTTTTCCATGCTGCTACTTCCTTATTTTGAGCCACTGAGGCAGTGAACAGGAGGAGGTTCATTGATGATTTTTAGAGTAAAATCTCAGCTAGGATACCTTTATTAAAACTAAGCTAAGTCCACAGCAAACATAGCTTTACTCAGGCAGCAGTTCACAGGAACTTGGCAGGGGCCTGCCTGCATTTCAGAATCCTTGTCCTTTTTCTAGATGAAAGCCCTGCAGAAGGATTTGTTTTTCAGACAGAAGGCAAGCCAAGTTGGTGATTTCATCCCAAGGCAGGCTGTGTCAAGCTGGTCCTATTCAAACACACAGGAAATCAACCTTGGAGCTTGTTCAGAAATGAGGATGGAGAGAGGGGGTAGAGAAGGGGGTCCTGAGGAGGAGAAGAGCTTGGATTCTGTAACCAAGCTCGGAACAAGCAGGGAAGGTACCTGCTGTCAGTGTAGTGCCGCAGGGACCCCCCCCACCTTTGGAAGGATTAACTGGCAGGTTTCAAGTAGCATTTCTTAATTTCCAGCTCTTCCAAGCAGCTCTCCCACCTCTGTCCTCACAGAGCCCTGCGAGGGACATGCACAGCATCGCTCTGATCACAGGTCAGGGGTTACCACAGCTCAAGGGGAATTTTCCCCAAATCCTCCCATTCCAGGATGGCTTTTTCTGTGTATGGTAATCATTGCTAATTAAAACAGTTGTTTTCTGAGTGTAAATGAGGAGGGGAGGAGAGGGAGAGGGAGAGGGGGAGAGAGGGAGAGAAAGAGGGAGGGCTCGCTTTGAACATGGAAATGGATAAAGAGAGCAGGAAATGGAAAAGAGAGACTGTGAAGTCATTTTTTACAAGCTGTTATAATGATCTCCACTTAAACATTTGTAGAGCAGCTACGGAATACCAGTGATAGAGGGGAGGGAAAGGATGGCAATTCAGAACATTTGTTCTTGGTATGCTACAAAACCTCCGAGCTCTTTGGACAGTCCCTTCCCAAGCTGCAAGAGAAGGATGATGGAGAAGAACTTGGCATAATTTTATCTTCTGCATTTCTGCAGCTGCCACCTTGCCAGTTGTTCAGTGAAGATACCACTCCAAGAAGCACCACGAGCAGGCTGAGTACAGCTGACCATAGAGGAAATTCATGACAGAAACCTGCTTGGGATGTATGTGAGTGTGTATAAACCTTCATACCTAAATAACATCTGCAGGAGCTTCTGGGAAAGGCAGGCAGAGCTTGCTGTTACTGCTAGAAAAAGCTCAGACTGCTCCTTTGCACATTTTCTACAGAAAATCTTCAACGACTCCAGTCCTTCCTTTCTAGCAATTTCTCTCACGGATCCAGATTTTAGTGGTTTGGGTTTTATTTAAACCAAGCACTTTCTGATGTGAACAATACCAGCAAAACATTTATGACTTGGCCCGGAGGATGGGAAAAATGCAGCCACCAAAAGCCAAGGCAGGCTCTTAAATGTCGATGCTCATTAGGCACTTTTTAACATCAGTGGCTGGGCTGGAATCGGCCCACGCAGGCTGGAGACTGAGGAAATATTATTTGAACACATCTGCTCCAAGAGATACTGTCAGACGTGGGGAGCCTCTTGTGGTAATTAGGGAATTCATTATTTAGTCGAGCAGTGGGTTTTTTTCTGATTTTGTTTTTTTTTTTTTTCCTTGTAGGATTCATTAAAATTTTATTTTCTACATTTGTTTAACAACTGAAGGGCTCCCTGGCAATATTAAGACCCTGTGTTCATGTAGCACCTTCCTCTCTGTTGCAAAGCACCTGGGCAAGAAGCATTTTGGAAGTCAAGGAAGAGAAACTTGCAGCCACTGGCTCAAAATGCACCAAAATTGCCTTTCCCCTTTCCTGTCCCTGCCATATCTTCTCCCTCCTCATTCCCAACCCACACATGTGCATCTGCTCTCCAGATAGAAGCCTCTACAAGACCCCAGTGCTGTGGTTAAAGCAAACCAGTTGCTTATCTTTGACTCTTCTGTCCCAAACACTGCCCTGAGCTCTCCCCAGTCACTGTTTTTTGAGTGTTCTGTACTTAGTGTGAAAGAAAGCAGTTGAACTGCGCCATCCAGATGATATCCCAGCCAGAGGCATCTTCTTCCTCTCCTTTCTGCTGTTCTTACCAAAGACAGCGTGGTAGCTGTGTTCTCCAACTCAAAACTCATCCCCCAGCAACTTTAATCTGATGAGAAGAACCCCTTTATATAATAGAAATATTTATATCTATATAGATAGATATATTTAATAATAGATTACAAAATCTAATCAAGAAAATGACAGCTTTAAGCCCTTCCTTTTTTTCCTGAAAAGGGGGCCTTTAATATTGTTTAATTAAAAGCTCATCTGATGCCAGCTTTGAAATTCTGTGCATTTTGTTTCCATTCTTCTTTTGTGCATTTAAGTCAGTACATTTCCAAATAAGGTTTCTGTATGCTCACTGTGCTCTCTCCTTGAACCTCAATGCTTTGTGTAGCACTGAGCAGTGACAGGGTTATGTCAACCTCTCTGCTTCCCTGGGCACATTTGTTCCCTCAAAATCAACACAGCAGCTGGAGACTCTGACATCTGAAACACTCCTGGCCCTCTTGATGGCACAGAGCTCCTCGCTGGGATTGCACGAAGCGTCTTGCCATGGACACAGGCCAGAAAAGCAGGTGCTCAAGGGTGATAAATCCTTAGCTAGGAAAAATAATCCTTATCTAGGAAAATAGTGGTTCTCAGGCTGGTTTTGTAACTTCCAGTTTGGCTGGCTAACTGGGAACCACTCCATGGGGTGGTTTATTTGGTTGGAGGAAGCCTCGGGGAGCTCCATTGGGTGGGTGTTGATGGGGTGGGTTTGTCTGTAGTGGGGACCAGGGGGATTCACTGAAGGCCAGGCTTGGGTTGGGGTCAAGGTGCATCTTGACATAATCTGACAATTAGGCTAAACAGGAGTACCCGGCTGGGCTAAAATGATGCTCCTGGGGGAGGAGAGTTGCCTTGCCTTGCCCTGCCTTGCCTTCTGCTTGGGGAGATTCTTCAGCCCTTCCTGCAGAGCTGGAAGCTTTAAGGAGAAGGTGAGGAGCTCTAAATGAGAATATGGTTTTGCAGGAGATTGATGTTGGAGAGCCTGGCTTAAAACCCATCTTATCAGATCCAGGAGACACAACTGTGCTGCTTTCAGGATCCAACACGCAGCAAAAACAAGGTGGGATGTGAGTAGTACAGCATAATGCTCAGGTACAAATGCTGTTGGAATTGGGGTAAGGGGGTGAAGCTGTGCAGTGTCTTTATTTCTTCTTAATCACTCTCTGGGTAATGGAGAGTTGGGGATGCAGCTGATAGAGGAGGCAAGGTTATGTGTGTTTTTGAAAAAGTCCTCTTTTTGAGACAGCAAAGATCATCCAGAAAAAAAAATGAGTTGAGGCCAAGCTCTAAGAAACTTGTAAAAGTAATGCAGGGCTTCCCCTCTCTCCTTAATTTCCATTTCCACCTCATCCAGCTGTTTGAGCCCTTCCTTGGGTGGCCAAGGATCTGGAAACTTTTTTCTCCCCTAAAGCAGGGTCAGAAACCAACAAAAAAAATGTGTGTCCTGATGAACTGGAGCTTTTCTGGAAGCAGCTCTGTTTGTATCTGGATAAGCACATTGAGAGGACAACACGACCAGGAGGTGCTTGAAGTGCTGGGGAGAAGCAGCAGGAAAGTGAGGGGCAGGAGTGAGAACTTAGCAGTGTGAGCTGTTTCAGATGCCAGGGCTGGGAGGATGAGGGGGCTCTTAGTTCAGTGCCTTTTGCCTGCAGCATTGAAGTCTGAAGAGTTTTAATTTTATTCTGAACTTTATGTGTGTGCACAGCTCATAAAACCAGTGATGTAGGTGCCCAGTGGAGGTGCAAGCTGCTCACCTGACGTGTACAGTGAATAACAATGAGACTTAAAGTTGCACATTTAGAGTAGTTACTGCTGTTCCAGACAGATGAAGCTCTGTCATGAAATGGTGGGTTTCCTTAAGCTTTGGCTCTTTCTTAGCACCCGTGTTAATTTTCATATAGTCTCTCCATTTGTTTTTCTCAGGTTTTGGAAACCAAGTGCTCGAAGGTGGCTGCCTGGCACCCTATGTCAGCTGGGAAATAAGGAAGATTGTGACCCAAATTTTGACCCAGGGGCATGAAATTGGGCAGGTTCCTCTGCATGTGCTGAGCAGAGGTTACAATATTGGGGATCTCTGAATTAAGGGTGAGTTGGAGTTCTGTTCCCAGGTATAATTCTGTGCATGGCATAAATAATGCAGAGCCCTCCCAGGACAGGTGGAAACAGGTGGTGGTTGTGGGACCTGTGTCTTCAGGAGTCATTTTTGTTGTCTGCTACTAAGAAATGAGTGGTTGTCATGGTTACCTGCCTCCCTTCCTGGTCTTGCCAAATGTCTTCCCTAGAGCCTCGGGCTTGGAGCAGGATTCAGTGTTTCTCTTCGGTTGAGACACACCTTGAATCCAAGTGTGATCCAGCACCTTGAATTTCAGATGTGCTGCTTTGTCACACTGGTGTAACTTTTATGTGCCTGGGTATCTGGAGAGCCTTTGGTACTCTTCTTACTGAACCTTCAGAATAAGGAAGAAGTGACTGAAATAAAGTCATCTATGGGTTTATTTAGCGGTGCAGCCCCTGGGCAAGCTGGGCAGAGGTATGGGGTCTCTGAGCGAGGGTCTCCGTTCATAGTACCATCCGTGGGCTCAGTACAACAGTGCCTCCTGTGGAACTCTCTAAGGGATCAGCCAAGCTCTATCTTCTCTCTGTCTTGTCTTCTATTATCAAACCATAGTGTGTCTAGTTATGAAGTGACCTGAACTATGGAAACTCCACAAACCTTCTGTCTTGAATCTGACTTTTTAGCCCCCTCTTAATATCTTTTTTTTCTTCAATGCCAGAAGAGGATGATTGAGTGAGAAGGGACCAGGTTAACAAATTGTCTCTTCGGGGGTTTTTTGAGCTGGGTTTGGTTGGCATTGCCCTAGAGAGTGAACTGAGCTCTGAAAAATGGCTCATTGAAGTTGTGCAGCAAGGGGATGGCAGGGATGCTGTAGAAATTCTTGGAGCAGCAGGAAGGTGAAGAGTCTCAAAGGAAACATGAGGTCATTTCCCTTTTAGCATAGTACATTTCAGAGATACTTTAACAATTAATCAATATCTAAATGTGCAGGTCCATTATAGGGCTTGGCAATGGGTTGTTTCATAGTCTAACAACTGGGAGCCTGCCTGTGCTAACAGGGCTGAATCCCTGAGCTCCAGGGAAGGTGACTACTACATGGAGAGGCACAACTTGCTCCTCCTGGCCTCTTTGAGATGAGGTCAATTATATTTACCATTTAGGAGATATCCCTCCAATTAAAGTGATGAGGGTACAAGGAATCCACTTTGATGTTCTTTATTTCAGCTTTTATAGCAATAATCTTCACCAAAAATCTGTAATGAGGGGCAGGGGAATCTCTGTGTGTGGACAGCCAAGTGTTACAACACAGCTCTGGCCTCAGGCTGCTGCTGAGCCCCTTGTAGCCCATGCTGGAACATCTGGTCCATCTCAGGATGGAAGGTCAGCCTGGACAGCTGAGTCTGGTCCCAACTGCTGCATGAGGGGCTGGATTTGGAGGCTGGAGAGCTGTGTCTGGGCAGCTGTGTCTGGGCTGCAAGGCCCAGAGCTCGAATTTGCATTGCTGGAGATGCTCCTGGGGAAACAGCTCAGCTTGTGAGGTCGTGCAGGCCGTGATCCACCATCCTCCTGCCTCGTGGATGGATTCAGTGCCTCCCAGCAGAGTGTTTGGCTTCCCCAGCCCTCCCAGCAAGAGTCCTGCTGAGGTGTTTTTGGCATGACATGTGCTTGTAAGGAGGTGTTGTGGCTAGGACAGGGATCCCTTCCTCCTTTGGCCACTCCTCAGCTATAGAGCCAGCAATGGTTCCTGCTCTGCCCTACTTACCTGGCGAGAAACAAGCCAAGGTCTCTCTTCCTCTGCATTAACTACAGCTGCCCATCATTTTTCAGGAAGGCATCCATTTTTTTGCCCCACTCACTTTACTCTTCCCCAAACCACATCACACTTCTCTAACATCTGCCTGGGAGCTTATTTGGAGCAGTGGACAGTGAGCAACTCGTGTCCTGTGAACTGTCCCGGACCCCTCTGGAAATGGAGGGAATCAGTGCATCAGTGCTGCGTGTGGTTTAGGGGTTATTGGTGAGCAGAGTCACAGGACTCTGAAGGCATTAGTCATTTAATTAGCATTAATAGGGCAATTATTATCTTAATAAATGACTGATTATGACATTGAAGTGTATTTGAGGTTAACAGCTGCAGCAGCCTGACTGAATTGTGTATTTGTTAATCCTCAGTGAGGGTGTTCTATTTCACTGAGTGATGTTTATTTAACATGCAATAAGTGTCCTAGTGAATCTCTATAAAGGCATATGTGGAAACCTTAATTTGAAGCATTACAGAAAGAGTGAGACTGTTCAATTCCACAGAATCCTATTTAAACACTGTGAGCTCCAAAACCAGTCCGTGCCAAAGCAAACTGTGTCCTGTAAGCTCTGTGCCAGATATCTCGTGTGGGGGTGCTCAGGGT
The DNA here is from genome assembly GCF_009829145.1 of Chiroxiphia lanceolata. NCBI lineage: Eukaryota > Metazoa > Chordata > Aves > Passeriformes > Pipridae > Chiroxiphia > Chiroxiphia lanceolata. Next base: position 7,052,659 of record NC_045659.1, on the reverse strand, counting down.
CCAAAGAAAATAAGGTCTGAAGGGAACAGTTTGGCCATTGACTCTCCAATCCAGCCTATATAAAGGAGTTTCGTTTCCATTCAGGAAATAGAAACCTCTTGAGATGGATCCTATTCAAAGAGTGTTTGCTGAACAAACCTTCCCAGCAGCAGCGATTCTCAGCAACACCTCTGCCTGCGAGCAGGAATGATCTGGTGGTAAGGGTTGGGAAGCATCCTAAACCTCTCTTAAGTTTGAGAAAGAAGAGATAGTAAATCAGTTAGAGGTGTCTCTGGGTGCTTGTTGTGGCCCCAACCAGTGCCTGGTGTCGGACACCCTGACTATCCTCATGGGTGAGATGTGAGATGAAGTCTTGGCCAACCTGAGTTTGTCTTTCTTGTGTCCTATGACTTGAGGTATCATAGCTCATTGTGCTCTGGACACTCCAGGATATTGTGGAACTAACCTCTGGGAGACTGGGATGATGTCCCTGGAGAGCCCAACTCTGCTCTGAACCCAGCCTGTTTCTTTCTGAGTGCATCTAAAAGGGGTTTTGCAGGTAAATACATGTCATTTTGTCTATGTTCAGGGACATTTGAGCGTGAACCATCTGTGAACTGACCCTGCTGTGTCCTCAGGTGAGGAACACCATCTCTGTGGAACATTCTTGCTGGGGTGAAGTCTTCTCCATGGTTGTATGAGGTCACCTGCTATAGCAGTCATGTCTTGTGTGTTTTCTCATTACTCACGTGGTTCTGAACTCAGCTAAGAGGTGGGAGCTTGAGTGCTGCCTTGGCACTGGGATAATGCAGCCTCAGGACTTGGAGTTGGCTCAGCACAGGCACAGCACGTGTACAAACATGGTGCAGGCTGCATCTTCCCTGAGGTTTGTGGCAATCCAGTTCCAAATCCAAACATGAACTCCCTCTGGACCAGGACATGTGCTCAGCTTTCCTTTCACCTATCTCTGAACCCATTCTGGGCGAGGGAAGGATGGGCAGCCCTGGCAGCCCTTCCCAGTGTGAACTGTGTTTGGCTTTGGGTGAAATGCAGAAAACTGGAGAGGGATGACTCTTCAGGCTCCTGGGAGCTCCTGCCAGCTCTGTGCTGTGACCCCAGGTGAGGAACATCATCCCTATGGAACATTCTTGCTGGGGTGAAGCCTTCTGTGTGTCTGTATGAGGTCATCTGCTGTATCAGCCTGTCTTGTGTGCTTCTCATTACAAAGGTGATTCTGGAGCATTGTTCTACCTTGGAGAAGGAAATGGAAGGGCTGAAGGATCACCTGAGGATATTCCACCAAGGCAGCAGCAGGCTGGCATGGAAACTGCCTCTTGCTCTATTTGGATCCTGTATAGACTTCTCCCCTACTGTATCTAACTCATGTTTTGGTGTAAGGTATGGTCGGACAAGCTTTTCCAGCTTGCTGAGCTCTCATTGCTGCCCTAGCCTAGGTGCTGTCAGGTCACACTGCTCTGTCCCCAGCTTTCCTTGGAGTGGGAGTCTTGCTGGACACATCCTAGGTGCTGTGTGGGGCTGCAAACCTTGCCACTCTTGGATATAAATTTACCTTTCCTTGCTTGTCATCTTTTCAGGGCAATGAGCCCAGCAGCCCAACAGGCATGGCCGAAGCATGGGATCAGTGTTCCCAGTGGTTGATCTACAGGAACAAGCACATGGGGAGGGAATGAGTCATCTCCTCCATGCTCTTGGCCGTGGCAGGGCTGTTCTATATTCCTGCTGTACTGGGGTGATAAGCTGGTTGCAGGGAGAACACTCTGTCCCTTCCCTGGAAGAAGAGTTCATCCAACCTTCCTCCTGGGAGCAGTCCTTGTAGGCAGCTGAAATTTTCCTTTTCCTCTCATCCCATGACTGCTAGGGAATATCCAGCCCATGCATTGTCCATATTCCACGGTCCAGAGGTGTTTCAGGATCTGTCAGTTGGTTCTTTCCTTTATTGCAACTTGTAGCTGCTTTTTCATAGTTGGTGCTTTAACCCTTAATTTCTCCTGGTTTTGGTACAGCAGGTGATTGCGGTTTGGATGAAGGAATGAATCTAAAATGAACCAACACCTCTGCTCCTTCACTGTAGTTGTGCTCTGGAAGATGCAGCCCCTCTAAAACACCTCTGGTAACAGAAAAACTGAAGTGGATCCAAATGACTCTGGTTTCAAAGGAGATTTAATTTGGTGACTAAACCAGGCTGCAGGCTTTCCAGTCCTATCAATCCCATTAAAAAGCAAAAAAAAACAAACAAAAAAACCCCAACAAAAGATCACAAAAATACTCAAAATCTTAACATAGCAGAAGTCATAACTATAATTTTACTGTGTACTGTTGTTTTAACAGTGGGGTGTAATTGGAGTGAACTTGTGTGCAGTACGTTGGATTGAGTGGTGTAAAAGTCACAGTAAAGTCTTGGATTTCTGGCACGGAGATGTGGGTAGAAGGGTGAGTGAGAGCTGTGTTTGAGGGATTGGGGTGAGGTGTTATGTTTGAGAAGGAAAAAACTTAATTTCTGATGGGAAGTGTTTTAAGTTTCACTTGATGTCCTCCACCTGTTCCCAGCTCAGACTACTCCTCTCTTCCTCCTTGTGCTTGCCCAGGGCTGTTGTATTTGACCTGTTCAAACAGCCTAAGTCTGTTTATTTACTGAGGCTGAAAATCATCTTGCAATCAGAATTCTCATGGTGCAAATACCTTCTTTTAAACAGCCAGGCTGGCTCTCTGCTGCAATGACAACAGTAACAGACCTCTCGGCTCACCTTTCAAGTCTCTGTCAAGGGCAGATGTCCTTGCACGGGCAGTTGCTGCCTTCCAGAGATCCAGGCAGGCTCAGAGGGTTGGTTTTTCTCTGTGTTGGAGACAGCAGCCAGGGCGGGTCTCGATGGACGAACGGTGTGTTCCAGTTATCTTGTGCATGCTGGGATTTGCCAGGAAACTAATGATCTGTCTGGTCCAGAGTCTTACAGGCACCAGCAGCAGTTGTCTCCTAAGGAAAGCACCAGAGGCAGATATTAATCAAGGAATGAGCTTTTCCTGGCTTTTCTTCCTCACCCCAGCTCAGGTAAGGCTGTTTCTCAAGCACGTGGCTCTCAAACAACATCCAAACCAGCAGTGCGGAGGTACTGGGGCTGTTTCTTGACTATTCAGTTTTCCTGAGGTTTCAGACTTAATGAATAACCGTAAGAACTTGCCTGAAAACATATAAACCTCACACTTACACTATGTGAAGTGTGAATTCCTTGTCAAATAACTTCATGTCTGAAGTGTTTGAGCTTGGAGATTTAACCAGCCAAGGTTAAAGGCCACCAAGGTGCCTGCTGCTGTCCTGGCTATTGCACAGGCTGTGGGGTTTGTGCAGATGCTCACATTTCTCCTCTCCTCAGAAGCTGCTCCTCACCTGAGTGCAGCCCCAGCAGCCCAAATGCTGTTGTGTGAAGTGTGTTGGTGGGGTTGACCCTCACTCCTGGCAGGTTTGGTAGCAACTGTATATTATCTGCCTTACCTGTGCTGTGTGAAACCATCGCCTCTGCAAACTTCTGGAACAGCAAAAACTGGAGATGGGATGACCTCAGATCTTTCCAATTCTCCATTTTCCCCCTGTGGAGGAAGGCTTGTTCTCTCCACTAGATTTTCCTATACTGGCTCCAGTTTTCAATGACTCAAGCCAGGGTTTTCACTGTTTCCCTCAGGAGCCTGGCAGATTGCTCACCATGAGAGATGCTTTCCTAAGCCTCCACCTGATCTGTTCCCCTCTTGATTTCAGCCTTGAGTGAAAGAGTGGTCAGCAAAAAGTTACAGTGAGTTATGCCGATCAAATTAAGTACTTGAGTACCAGTAACTCTTTCTGGGTCCCTTTGATGCAGGTCCTAAATGAAAACGACTGAAACAAAGCTGTCATGGTGTCACTTGAAGGCTGACAAGCGCTGAAAAGCACAGACAGTGTAGGTAGTGAGGTCCTTCTAGGAGTTACAGGTTAGTGGAAGGTTTTAGTCTATAGATATAAATGTACCTGCAACTGGCAGAAACTGGAAAGATTACCCCTGAATATTGAACTACGTGGCCAACTGCACACGTGGCAATTGCTGGTTTTATTCTAGGCTTTGCCTGTGCCTAGTGCTTAGTCAAGAAGCTTGACTTTTTTTCTTAACAAGCTGAGGATTTTCCCATGCATTGCTTTCTGTTATGCTGCCTGTGCGGTCAATGCTGTGCAACCAGTAGCTTGACTGTATGCTGAAGTAATTCTTAAAATATCGTCTGTGAAACAGATCAGGCATGATGGGATAAGCCCTTTTCCATGAATGATGAGTGGGACCAGACCCTGGATTCACTCTCAAACGGGAGCCCGCACAAAAGGGAGAAATAAATTCTAAAGCATGGCCATACAAGGGACAAAACTAGAAGCAAATCCAATGTCCACCACTGAGAATTCCAGAAATATTTAGGGCAGGATGGGAAGCCGGTAGGTGGTTAAGAGGTCTGTGGTAGGATGATACATCATGGGATGGGAAGCTCTGTCTTTGGTTTAGATTGCTTGGGAAGCTGGTTTGTGGTTATCTGAAATGAGCGGTGGGCTCTTCAAACAAGGGTAGGGAACAAGGATTGAGTAGGAACAGGGGATGATGCTGCACTTGCACCTCTGCAGGGAGATGGAGGGGGGGTAGTTATACTTCCTCACAGGCCGGTGCCACACACCAGTCCTGCCAACCTCCGTGTGCCAAGGGAGGGACTGCTGCTTCCTTGGGGAGAAGGGGTTTTTGTGCTCTGACAGCACTGGCTGTGCTGGGGGGGGCAAAGAGCATGACTAAGGGTAGATACAGAACCAAGCTCTGCACCTTGATTCACCCACCCCTGTACAGCTTCGCTCTTCCCTCCAGGAATGTCTGATAATGCAGCACACGGGGCTGGAGATCACCCTTCTGGCAAGTGCCTGCTGTGGTGTGAGACCAGTCATCTGACAGCACGGTGTTTACTGCAGTCTCCAAGGCAACCCTCCCTGCCGTTCCCCTTTGGAAGCTCTCTGTATTCCTGAAGAAGCTGCAAGTGCAGGAGATGTGAAAGACCTTACCTGAGCTCTAGAGTGAGCTCTAGACCAGGAGGCTGTTTCTGCCTTGGGTATTCCTGCTGGAAGGTGCTGCCTGTCCACCCTTCACGTCACACAGTCTTTTTCTCCTGCTTTTTCTTCCCTTCTCTGTGTGCTGTGTGTGCACCCAGCTGTGCTTGCACAAAGTCTGGGCTGCCATGAGGATCACTGGAGGTCTCTATGAGGTGAGACCTTGCATCATTGGCATGTGCCGGAAAGAGAATTCCAGAGGAGGGTCCCAATTTGCCAGCTCTGCAGTCTTAGCAGCACTAAAATACTCCTGGTGTAGTGGGGTTTCTGTGGCTGGGTTTTGGTTAGCGGGGGGGCTACAGGGGTGGCTTCTGTTAGAAGCTGCCAGAAGCTTCCCTGTCCCGTGGAGCCAATGCCAGCCGGCTCCAGGATGGAATCCTGCCTCTGGCCAAGGCCAAGCCAGTCAAGAGCGACAGTAACACCTCTGGGATAACACATTTAGGAACAGAAGAGTGTTGCACAGAAAGAATTCCAGCCAGGGAAGAGCAGAATGAGAACATGGGAACAGCACTGCAGACCCCAAGGGCAGTGCAGAAGGAGGGGCAGGAGGTGCTCCAGGTTCCTGCAACCCGTGGGGCAGAGCAGGGGCGGGGGGGGAGCTGTGCCCCTGCAGCCCCTGGAGGAGCCCACACTGGAGCAGGGGGGATGCAGGAAGGAGGCTGTGACCCATGGGAGGCCCAGGATGGAGCAGGGTCCTGGCAGGGATCTGCAGCCCGTGGAGAGGGAAGCCCAGGCCCCGGAGCAGGGTTTTCCCGGGCAGGATTCGTGGCCCCTGTGGGGACCCATGTCAGTACAGCTCATTCCTGAAGGAGTGACCCCACGGAGGAGTGACCCACGGGACAGCAGGGTGGGAAGAGCTGCTGCCCGAGGGATGGACTCACACTGAGAGGTTCATCGAGGACTGTCTGCCCACGGGAGCAGGGAAGGACTCCAACTCCTCTCCCGGAGCAGCAGAAGAAACAACAACTGACCGTGACCCCCATTCCTGTCCCCCTGCACGCTGGGGGGGAGGAGGGAGAACATGGAAGGAAGGAGGGGTGGGGGAAGCTGTTTTCAAGACTGTTTTATTTCTCACTCTTTGGCTTTTATCCTGTTAGTAGTAAATATAAGTACTATCCTCACTTTGAGTCTGTTTTGCCCGTGAAGGTGATCAGTAAGTGACCTCTCCCAGCTCTTACCTCTACTTAGGAGTTCTTAGCTGGTTTTTTTTCTCTCTCCTCTGCCCAATTGCAGAGGGAGGGTGAGAGAGCGGCTTTAGTGGGTACTTGGTAGCTGGCCAGGGTCAACCCACTACACCTGGTAAGGAAAACAGCTCACCTGCAGTTCACCATCATGTCCCAGAGTGTCTTCCCTGGGCTTCTCTTCAGCAGTTGGTGTTTTCTTTTGAAGAGGTGAGGAAGGTCAGGGGAAACTCCTTTGCTATTTGTGTGGAAGAACCCCCCCGTCAGGTTGTACATGGAGCTGAGACCAGCTTTGTCTGTTTAAAAATGGGCATTTCCTGAACATTCCTGATCTTGGGGTCACTGGTGTGCAGTGAGGGACTCCCATCTCTCAGGAGAAAGCCAGAGCTACTCTCCCGGCACAGCTGAACCATCTGAGAGCAGGAGAGAAGTGAGGTGATGGGAAGAGCTGGCTCAGTCCAAGCATCTCATGTTCCCTGGGGGTGACAGTGCTGCTGATTTATAGAAGCTGCTGTCCCTTTTGTCCCCCACTGTGAGCCCTGGGAAAGTGCTGGATTAGGTGTAAGCTCTGCTTTAGCAGGCAAGTGGTTTGTTTGTCTGCTCTGTGTCAAGTGGAAGCTGCTGGAAACTTGCTCCCCTGGAGCACTTCTACTACAGCCTTTCTGTCAAAGTCTGTGCTCCCAAACCTGGACAGAGTCTCCATCCAGCACCCCTCAGCCCCCACTTGGCTCTCTCAGCCCTGGATTTCTCCTGAGATGTCTCTCAACTGCACCACACAGTTGCTGGCATGTGTTGGATCAGGCGCTTTCCAGGAACTCTGGCAGCTGCCACGTCTGTAAATAGTGTCACTTGATGGCCCCCGAGGGCTGGAGGGGAGAAAAGGTGTTTCCCTCTGGCTCTCCGGTTGATGCTGCAGCACTCAGGACATGGGAGCTGGTTCACCCAGTGACTCCAGGGTCTGGGGTGACCTGCCCTCACAGGCTGTGGAGCCGCAGTTTAGCAGCACAATCTAGACTGGAGTCACTGAGCAGAGAAACCAAGCAGGGCTGAGGCATTCAGCATTTAGTGAGCCTTCAGCCCTGACAAGAGTTGGAGTAACTGAGAGGCAGAATCTACCTGGTGGATTGAGATCATTGCTGTTGAAGGATATGATGGAGACAATCCACTTACAGGCCTGGCTGCTGTGCTGGTTTTAACTCTTTCTTTTTCTCCCCTGCTCATCTCCCCAGTAGCAAGTTGGGGAATACGTGTGGGAAACAAATCAGCAGCAGACAGTGGCATGTGAAGTGATTCTCCTCGCTGGCACAGATGGGGCTGGAGAGCAGAAATACCCGTGCTGATTTAAGGGCAAAGATAACTTGCTGCTTTCTCACTTGCAAGGCCTAAAATGGTTTGGAGGAAGGAAGAGAGAACCTGAGCCTGCTGGTTTGTGAGAGATGTTGGATACTGTACAGATGGGGTTTTTATGTACTTGATTTCTTCAGAGCTCATGAGTAGTGCGGGACAGGCTGTTACTGGCGGGAACTGGTGTTAAACTGGTCAACAGACACAGGTGTCTGTGTGAAAGGCTCTTGTCTCCCAGATAAGACAAGCCCCAAAATGACTGTAGAGGATTTTTCCTCCCCTCTTTAGCACTTCTCAGGCAACATTCAGGCTCTCCAGCCCCACTGGCTTGGCTGTGCATGTGTTGGATAGCGAAGTGAGGTCTAAACCTTGCCATGCTCAGCTGCAGGAGTGAACTACACCTGGTGTAATGAATGTGAGGAAAGATGTGATTCAGGATGGTAGTGGGGGCTGGTTTTGTGAGCACAAAGGAGATCTGCTGGTGGAAGGGCCAAGAGTGAGTGCAGGAGCCAGGGACTCACAGGGAGCATCGATGCCTGGGGCCAACCAAGAAGGGCAGGGGGCAGAGAAGTGGGGACTGGCAGAAGAGGAGACAATCCTTGATGCCAAAAGGACTTTTTAAGCATCCGAAACTGCTGTGGGTGTAAAGGTGCCTGGAGTAGCCTGTGGTATCCAAAAGAGAAGGGATGTGGAGCAGGATGGTCTGTGGGGCTCAGGGTGCAGAAGCAGAGTCCCAGCCTGATCCTTTTGCTGCCATTCCATGGGAGCAGCCAGGGGGTGTGAAAGGTTCTCCAAGCAATATGTGGGATTTCTTCCTTTGGTTCATCAGCTGTAAATTCCTCCTGGAGATCTGGCACGCCTTCCTGGGGGCTTGTCTCCTGTAAGTCCCACTGGGGAGCTGACTTCTGGGCAGCCTTGCCTGGGTTCACTTCCAGAGGATGCACATTTTCCTCCCCCCCCCGCCACCCCTGGTATCCCAATAACTCCCAGCAGCACAAAACCCTCTCTGCTCCCTGTTTCCTGACCCTGTTGACTGTGTTGGCTTCCCAGAGTGAGAGATTGCCCCCAGTGTGTGTGTTGGGCTCCCTGATCTCTTTACTTTTCTCACAGTTTCTAAGATGACCAGTGCAGTGAGACACAAATGCCAGCTCCTTGTATTTTGTGTACCTGGGGACAAGCCTGAGCCGCTGCTGGATTACACAAACTCCTGGTCATTGCCACCATGTGATGTGACTCTTGAGTTCGTATCCCCAGTTCAGTGGTGTTTTGCCCTACCAGCTCTGAGCACAAACTGGGACTGGTTGTGTTTGTGTTCCTGAAATCCTGTGATGTCAGAAGTGTGCTGCATCAACCTGAAATGCAGTTTCTGGGGTCTGACAAGAGGGCTCTTTTAACATGAAACAAGTGAAAGAGTTTTCTCTGACGCCTCTGAGTGCTGAGAGAGAGGGGGAAGAGCCTGCGAGCTGCTGCTTGCAAGAACGAAACTCGAGCTGGTGACTTCCAGTGAACTCTTGGACCTTTAACTGAGGGATGGGACTTTCCAAACTGATTCAGAACTGCTGTTCCTCCCAAAGTCCTCACTTGGGCACCTTGCAGGCAAGGCCAGCTGCTCTGAGCTGCCTGGCTCAGTTCTCCATCCTGCCTACACTTGTTTCCCTTTCCTGCCCGCTCATTCTTTCTTTCTCCTCCGGGCTCCCTCCTCTCTGGACTTCGGGAGAGGGATCTGGAACTTGCAGCCTGTTCCTTCCCGCTTCCCTGGACCTCCTTCCTGGTGATGCTGCTTCAGGAGCCCTTCCCTGGGCCGAGAGGGACATCTAGTGGGGTTGGAGCTCAGGGACCTGGGGATCTCTGTATTTCTTGCATTATTTATTTATTTATTTGTAATCCTTATGAAGGACTGGTTCTTGTTGGAGCAGGAACTGAGCTTTCACATAGTCCTGCTGTACTGATGGCCTGGGGGCAAGATGTACCTTTGGTGGCCAGTTGGTGGGATGTTTCTCTCTTTTCTGGAATGAGTGAGGGGAAATTGTCTGTTCTATGAGGCTGGGGAGCAGCAGGATCTGTGCAGGGGAGCAGTCAGGTCAGCCTCTCCCCCAGAGCCTGCAGGTATCTCTGTCTCTAAGGTGCCTCCCAGAAGGAAGCAGTGAGGTTTCACGGTTACCTCTTCCTTTCCAGTGTGATGCTGTACAGGTGCAGCCATTCCTGTACCATGGAGCCTGAGGATGGAGGGAGAAATGTGGGGTGAGTGAGGGGCAGCTGCTGCTCTGAAATCAAACACAGAAGAGTCAGGCATGGCCCTTGCTGCTTTATTTGTGCTTTGGTTGTAAGAATATTTTTATCCATGTCCATCCTTGTTGCCCTTTTCCATGAGCACAAAGAGCTGTGAAGGGAGGGATAGCCAGATTATACCTTTGTACTTGGCCAGAGGGAAATGCTGTGGAAGCCTGAGCCCTTTCCTTGCAGGTGCAGGACTGAGGATGATGTGGGACAACAGGCCCTTCCTCTGCACAGTAGAAATATTATGATGACAAGAACAAACACAGTGGGTATTTTGTCTCTGCTTCTGCATCGAGTGATCTTACACAAGGCTTGAAATTGTCCCCTCGAGTTGTGTTGAAATTGTGAGCCCACAGCAGTGGGAGGAAGGAGCTCTTCACCCCAAGTTCACTGAGAGGTTGCTTGGAGAAGCCAGTGCGCTCTTCCCAGGGAATTGAATCCCAGTTTTGTGCGTGTTTGGGGCTTAAAGGAAATACACTGGCAAAACCAAGGATGAATTTGATGCCTGAGCCAAAAAGGCATTTAGGAAATCTCCCCCCGACCCCAGTAATTCAGGGCAGGTGATATGAGATCCGAGGAGCTTTGCTGGTCTGTGCACTCCAGCACACACAGGGCAAGGAAAGGCCGCAGGGCTGAGCCAGCCCCTCAGAGCCCCCCCTGGCTTCCTCAGAGCCCCCATGTGCTCAGTGCCAGCCTGGAATGAGGCTGTTGGGGAGGAAAGAGGATCTGTGGTGAGTGACACTGCTCTTGGTAAAGCAAACCCGTCTGAACACACTTCTCTTCCAGATTCGGTTGCACAGGATTCACACTTCTGTCTGGAAAAGCATCTCCTGCACCCTTGCTTGGCTCAGCAATCCTTCTGGACGTGGCAGGATCCCCAGACCATGTGTGGGCACAACAGAGAGTGAGTAGACACCGCATCTTGTCCTCAGCAGGCGATGGAACATCCCACTGCAGTTCCCCCGGGTGCAGGTACCAGGGGCTCTTTACTCCTATGGCACCCTGTTATCCCAGGCCACTTCTGGGGATCATCATCCATAATACCTCAAATTTAGGGAAGCTTTTTGTGGGGCTTGTCTGGCAGAGCTACCTAGAAACTAGGACACTGGAATTAAACCAATTGTGCCTTATTGGCTGTGACAGCTCAGTGCTGCAAACGGCTGCTCCCTGGGCAACAGTGACCACAGTAAATGCTTCTTTTATGTTGCTGCAGCATCATGTAAGCATAGATATAAAAATGTTCCTTACCTCTGTTTCTCTGCAGAGAGGGCTGGGGCACAGACCATTCTCCTGTGAGCCCTTACAGCTGGTTTTTGTGAGGATTTCTCCCTAGACTCTGTTTCTTCACCACAGTGGAGCTGCTGTGCACAGGGACGCAGTATTCAAGTGTTTTATGTGGAGCAGCTCCACTTCCTCTGAGCACTGGGGTTCTGTGCTGCTGGTTTCTGACTCAGGAACATTTGCACATAAGCTCAGGAAGAACCACACAGGCACAGTACTAGAAAATATCCCAGTTTATTGGAGCATCTCACTTCAGAGAGTTTTACAAAACAATGTATTTACAGGTGAGGAAGGTACTAACTCAACTCAGCTGGAGTGGGCTCTGCTGGAGCAAGGAACAGGCTGCACAGGAGAGAGGAAGGAAATCAGCACATTCACAAGTCACATTTTTCTTTACAAAAGTAGGATGAGTGTAAGGCTGGTGTGGGCACAGCTGACCCATGTTGTCCTTGCAGGGAGCACTCCAGGACAGATTCAGTGCAGCCTTTGTGCTCTCCACCATGACTTCAGGCACCTGGAGCTCAGCAGAAGCTGTATCAGCTCAGCCCAGAGTGGAGTTAAGGCACAGTGTGGTGATGCCAATGGCCCTGGGGTCTCCGTCTGTGCAAGCAGCTCTTCCCATGGCTTCCCTCAGGGTGAGTGATGGGTTCTCTCTTTCTGGCCTCCAGCCCTGGACTCAGCCAGGCCAGAAGCTGAGTTGGACAGAGGACAGAAGGAGAAGACCACAGCATGGGACAAGAAGGGGACCCTCCTAAAACGATGGTAAGACCTCCCTTCTCCACCCCCCACAACTGACCACCACAGTGTGGATGGCCATTTGAAAACAAATGCAGGACTTAGAATATATTCTGAAAGCATGTTTTTGAACCTGTCCAATAAGTTTGCCTCTAAACAAAAGTGTTTGTCTCTTTTTTTCTTTTTTTAAAATTTAATTTTTTTTTTTATTTCTTAAGTTTATTATTATACGTAATCTTGAATGATGGCTCATTCAGGTTGTTCATGGGAGCTGCACTAGCTTACCCACCAGGGGAAAAACTTCTCCAAACATGAATTTCTAAGTTGGGAACACTAAAGACTGAACCAAACCATCAGCTCTGGTGCACAGGGAGTCCCAAGCGCTCACAGCGAGGTAGAGGGAGGGTTGAAGTTCACAGTAGAGGCTGTGCATAGCTGGCAGTGCCAAGTGTCTCCAGCCAGCACTGTCCAAGAGGTGTCCAGGCAGGAATCCATCCATCCCTAGAGGCCTGTGTGCTGCTGGATCCAGTCTCGCAGGCTGGTGAGCCGGCTGTACACTCCAGGTTTGTTCCTCTGGGCACAGCCATCCCCCCAGCTCACCACTCCGGCCAGGAACATCCGACTGCTGGGCTCCACACTGACCAGGGGGCCCCCGGAGTCTCCCTGCACACAAACACACAGGAGCATGAGCACCAACCCCCTACAGCGTCCTAATGCAAAGTGTTAAGTCAAAACTGAGCAAAAAATAATCAGTCAGTAAAACTCCACATCTCAAAACCAATTCTAACTCAGCACAATTTTTTGGTCGTTCCCTGAAACAAATATTTAAGTCTGGCAATAAGAGTTACAGGGCCAGAACACAGCTATAAAATCAAGCAGTCTGTCCTGCTAACTAAGAATAACGAACAGCCAGAAGCTGGATGGGGTTGTATCTCCTACTTGGTCAGATGTTTTTGAGTGTAAGTCTTGCACTTTTTGAGACTAAGTCATGCGTCGACACAAGTTGCTGCTTGCACCCATTCCAATCTGTCCGTTGTCTGAATCTAGGAGGATTCACATACATTTGTTGTAGGTTAAAAGTGTAAATATAAGTGCAAATGGCCTGCCTCCCTAACGAATAAACAGCAAAGAGCACTAACTCCAAGTGCTGCCCTACCTGGCAGGCGTCCACACCCCCAGTCAGGATCCCCACACACATCATACGTGGCGTCAGCTGGTCCGTCAGGAGCTGGTTACACACAGTCTGGTTGATGAGCCTGATCTCTGCCTTCTGCAGGATGGAGGCTCCAGTGCCTGTGAGGGTAAGTAAAATACATATTTTGAAGCAGCTCCCACTTTTTTACCCTCAAGAAACACAAAAATCATAGAATCACAGAATGGTCTGGAAGGGATTAAAGCTCATCTTGTTCCACCCCCTGCCATGGGCAGGGACACCTTCCACCAGCCCAGGTTGCTCCAAGCCCTGTCCAACCTGGCCTTGGACACTTCCAGGGACTGGGCAGCCACAGTTTCTCTGGGAAAACTATACAAAATACGTTAAGTGCAGCCCCAAATTCCCACACCAGCGCTCACCTCCTTCCGCGGTCGCTCCCCAGCCAGTCACCCACAGGTCCTTGCCCACAGGGAAGTTGTGGGTGGCATCGGGCAGGCAGATGGGCTGGACGACGGCCGAGAAGGTGACGGGGCTCTGCAGCTCCAGCACGGCAATGTCGTAGTCGTAGGTGTAGTCGTTGAAGAAGGGGTGGGAGATAATGCGCTTGATCTTCCGTGTCTGCACGTTGGGGCCGCTGAGGTCGCCTTGGTCGGTCAGGCCCAGGTAGGCTGTCCACAGGCTGGGGTCTGAGTACCTGCACAGGGCACGAGACACAGGGTGAGGCCCCATCTCACAGCTCGCTGCCTTAAACAGTTTCCTCAAGAAATGGCTCTCAAAATTGGTGGTTTCCTATTGAAATGCCTGAAAGGGGACGGACCCGGCTCTCCTGTACCTGATGCCCTGCAGGGGCAGGAAGCAGTGAGCCGCTGACACGAGCCAGCTCTCCGAGACCAGTGAAGCCCCACAGATGTGGCCCTGGCCCTTGACGTGCAGGCTGACCTGCCACGGCCACTCTCCCACGTCCGAGTTCTGCCCACCGACAATCCGCGACTTCCTGACGTAGGAGCGGGTCCCGCAGTCTGGGGTGGGGAAGGAAAGGGGTGCTTGGTTACTCCTGTTCCGATTCCATACCTCCCCTCTGTTCCTTGGGGATATCTGACAGCACAAGTGCCCCGTTACTCATGTCAGGGAGGGCTGATGCTACATTAGCTATAATATTTACTTCCTAAATACATAAATGTGCAGATATTCCTGTATTCCCCATCTTGAACAATGCAGACACTCCCCAGGCTGATATAGAACACATCCTGGTACTTCCAGATCAAGCCACCGCACAGAAATACCCAGAGGCTCTCTCTGCCACACTGGGGTGTTTCTCTAAGAGGCCCGGCCTAGAAGCCAGTGTTCCCCCCATTCCCAGGGCACTCACTGCAGCTGTCCTCATCAGAGTTGTCCTCGCAGTCCTGCTCCCCGTCGCACTCAGGGTTCTGTTTGCTGATGCAGTGCCCGCTGCGGCACTTGTACGTGTACTCCTTGCAGGGCACTGTTGTCTGACCTGCTGCAGGCAGGACAGAGAGACAGGGGTCAGACCCAATTCTGGGGAGGTCACATCGCCCAGGAGCCCATCACCTCTTCCCCCCATCTCCAGGACACACCAACCCCATGAGAAAACACACGCCAGGATGCCCAACCACCAAGAAATCCATCAGAGGCTGCATCCGAGGGAGGTGCCCCCACAGTCTACCCTCACCTGTGCTGCAGCTGCCCTCGTCGCTCCCGTCCCCACAGTCATCCTTCCCGTCACACTTCCGTGCGTTGGGGACACACTTCCCGTTGTCACACTTGAAGCTGTCGGCTGCACAGCCTGGGGACAGAGAGCAGCAGCTCCTGAGGGCAGGGCAGGAATCCCGCAGCGCCTCGACACACAGCTGTGCCCGCTGCCTTCCCCAAGTACAGCCTCTGCAGCTCCAGCATCCTGTGTCTCCAATCTCTTCTTCAAACTGCACACCACCACCCAGTTACTCAGTCCTTTCTTTCCCCAAAACCCACGTTTCCTACACCTCTGCACATCCTTCTTTCCTCCAAGCTCTCGCTCGGGGCTCAAGGAGGTTGCATCAGATGAGTCCTTGCCATGCCCTGTGCCTGGCTGTTATTTTGGGTTTCTTGCCCACTCATTTCCAGCACAGCACTTGCCTCCCTCCATCCCACAAGCCTCCACACTCCAGTCCCCTTTAAGCCAGCCCTCAGCGAGTCACTCACTGCACTGCAGCTCGTCACTGTTGTCACCACAGTCGTTCACGTTGTCACAAACCCAGAACTTGGGCTTGCACCAACCATTCTGGCACCTGAACTGCTGCTCAGTACAGCCTGAAAAAGGGCAGTGAGAATCACAGAATCATTAGGGCTGGAAAAGACCTTCAAGACCTTCGAGTCCAGCCTGTGAGCGATCCCCACCTTGTCACCCAGACCAGAGCACTGAGTGCCATGTTCAGTCATGTCTTAAACACCTCCAGGAAAGGGGACTCCATCACCTCCCTGGGCAGTCCCTTCCAATGCTAGAAATCAGGGAAGAGACCTGCAAAGGCACCTGTGGAGTCACCAGCGACCCATCCACCATGGCAGTTCTCCCAGTGGGTGTGCAAACACTTGGGAACCCACCAAACAGCTCGAGACCATGCGCATGTACATAGATACACGACGCACTCGGGCTACAGCACAGTATTTCCATTTTTCTGGAGAACCAAACCATTTGGAACTGTCCTGTCTCAGGCAGCAGAGGCTGAAGCTGACATCACTGCAGGACAGCCTCAGGCAACAACTGAAGCAAAGCACTTGCTACAAGCAGCAAGAAAGCACCTGAGAAAACCTGATCATGGGCCACTCTTCCTCAGAAAACTACCACTCCCCTGGGAACCAGATCCCAATCTAGGGGATTCCATCCTCTCTAATGAACCGCAGACCCTGGACAGTAACACTAACTACAGGACAGCTCTGCTAATTCAGGAGGAAAACTTGTTGCACAAAGACACAACTCCATGTATCCCACAGGTTTTCCAGATGTGCTCTGCAAAGCCTGCCCGGTTGGGTAACAAAAGGTGTCCCTTCACAACACCCAGCTCAGCCAAACCCACAACCAGGAGGATTACACAGAAAAACACATTCCCAGCTGAGTGGGACTGGAAATGGAGAGAGATGCCACTGGGAGAGGGCCGGATTAGCAGGAATTCACAGCTCCTAGGCTGGGAAAGGATCCCAAACAGATCCCACATTGAGTGCCTCTCACAGCAGTCTGGAGAACAGCGGCAGCGCTGGTTCCAGGCAGCACCGAGGCACACTGCCCAGAACAAATACCCCCAGAACAGCCACCCCAGGGCATCATGACCCTTCCCATGCCATGCCATGCCAAAGGGAAACCAAGGATGGACTTACTGCAGGATCTCTCGTCGCTGCCATCCACACAGTCCAGCCACCCGTCACAGCGCATGCTCCGGTCGATGCAGCGACCCGTGTTGCAGGTGAACTTGCCAGGGCAGGCTGGGAGGGGGAAGGGAGCAAAATCGCACGTGAGCCCTCCAGTTATCCCCTCTACATCACCTCCCCAAAGCACACAGTGCTCCCTGTGCCTGCCTCCAGCAGAACATAGCAGGGACACAATGAGGTTTGCAGTAAAATAAGACAAGTTGCTATGTCCCTGGAAAAGGCTATAGGGAAGCACGGAGGAGGAGCAGCTCTGGATCTCAGGGAAATCAGTTTCTCCCCCAGCCCCAGGGTTCCAACTCACGGTCGCTGGAGTCGTAGGACAGGTACTCTGCAGAGAAGCCCGTGTCCGTGTAGGACTGGTCTGAGTGGAACCGGACCTGGATTTTGTTGGTGCTGCTGGCCACTACAAACTGGGAGCGCTCCCCACAGTACCTACAGGGCAAAGGGGAGTCAAGTGCTGTAGCAAACTTCCTTCCATCCCTGACGTCCCATCGGCACAGAGCTGAGGGGGCAGGAGAGCAGGGAGCAGGTCTGATCCCAGCACGAACTGCCGGGCCTCAGGGTCCAAATTCTGCTGCCACTCACAGTAGGTTTGAGCCAGTTGCAAACACCAGTTTGTGACCTTAAGAACGACTGTGAACAAGTTTTTCCACATCCCTGCCTGCCTCAGTGATGTGTCTGATCTCAGATATGCTGGACTTGTGCAGGATCCCACCCCACCACGGGCAGGTGTGACCATGCACACAAGCAGCACTGCAGGAACTCAGGACTGTAGAGGCAAGTGCTGCTACTTAGAACCCTCTCTCGGAGGCAGGGTCAGCTTCCTTGCCCAAAACATTGCAAAACAAGACTAATCATGGCCCTGTGCAGTACCAAGTTGTCTGGCCCATCGCAGGTTCCATCACGCTGTGTAACAGCACATGGCCAATACATCAGGAAATGCATCACAGAACACAATGGAACTGTCCTGAGAACAGAGATTTGCTCATTCAAGCAAACCCACCCCAGAAGTTTCTGCCTTCCCTCACATGAGCCATGTGCCATGACAGAATCTGGGGGGATTCAGCTGCAGCTGGGTCTCATCCCCAAGCTTGGGGTTCCCCTCTCACCACAGGGTAAATCCCAGCACCCTCCTGCCTCATCCCATCCTAAAGAGCACTAGCACACTTCCCACAGCAGGTTTAAGGAAAGCACAAAGTTCTGTGTTACTAAACAAAGCCCCTCCATGGGTCAGAGAGCACCCAACAACCCACCTTGTGC
This sequence comes from Chiroxiphia lanceolata, assembly GCF_009829145.1. Lineage (NCBI taxonomy): Eukaryota > Metazoa > Chordata > Aves > Passeriformes > Pipridae > Chiroxiphia > Chiroxiphia lanceolata. Next base: position 7,034,913 of record NC_045659.1, on the reverse strand, counting down.
TGTTGATCTGCACATAGTCCTTGGTGCAGGAGCTGACGGGGATCCCGGGCTCCAGCACAAAGAACATGTTGAAACGCACCTTCACATTCTTTATAGAGGGAACCTGCAAAAGCAAGCAGAGTCAGTGGGGATGCTGTTTTCTGGAGCAAGGAAAAGGGAATAAGCTTCATGGGAAGAGGATAGAAGATAACTGAAAATAGGAAGAAGTCAGTTTTCCAGAAGGAAAAGAAACACCTTCATAAAAGTCACTATGAGCCACCCCAGTCCCAGGATCTCTGATGGAACAGGCACACAGAGGGGGTGAAAGCCAGACCTCTGGTCACCAGCCAGTGACTGGACTGCCCCAAAGCTCCCACTCTCATGCTTTTTGTGTGAAGCTACAGTTTTTCGGGGACTACTATAAGTGTCACGTGGGGTTCAGGCCTCTCACTGCCTCTTCAGCCTTTGCCCCCAGCTCTGAACACCTCCCTCAGCCACGCCAGACTCAGAGCCTCTGGGCAGCAGCTGCTGCGAGCTCCCTTGGACTGCGCCTGCATGACCAGAGTCACTGGACAGCCTAATGAAGGGACAGAGAGGGTCCACCTCACCTCAATGTTCCACACGCAGTCTGTGTCTGGGGGGTAGTGTGCCGGGTAATAGGGAGTCGTGAAGGTGCCGCTCTCTCCCTTCAGGGTCCCACCACAGGCTGAAGATAAACACAAGAGGAAAACAGGTTAGAGATTCAGAGATGTGGTTTGCCCAAGCCTCAGCTGGCTGTCACCCGAGGCAGGAAAGGAGGCAGAGGCAACAGTGTCTAACAAGGTTAAGTCACCCTCTGGAGAGACCAGCTCTGCTCCAAGGCTTGAGAGAACCCAAGAGATCAATTAGGTGCTTCCTGCACACATCAATCTGCATGTCTAACCCAACGTAACACCTATTTTGGCCTCCTCAGGGACATCATTACAGCAGCCAAGAGAACTGTGGGCAAGGCCAAGATGTGACCTGTTTCCAGTTGCTCCAGCCCTGGAAACATCCCTGACAAACTCACCGCAGCCACACCCACCTCCCTATTCAGCTGCCCCTGGCAGGGAGAGGTGGGGGAAACAGGCCAAGGGCTCTGCTCACCTTTCATCTTTGGGAGCTGGAAGAACTCAGCCTTAAAGCCAGGGAATCGCCCCTCCTTGTTGGTAACCAACGTGATGAGCATGACGTTCTGGGAGGACAGGAAGGTCAGGTTGTAGGACGGGGCGTAATTCCCACAAAGCCTAGGAAGCAAAGGACAGAATCCATGAGGCACAGCTGCACAGGTCAGCTCCGAGCAGGGACAGGAGCTCGGGTCCCAGCAGGAATCTCAGTGCTCAGTGCTGTACAGGAACATCCCGGGGACACTGACCTGACCAAAGTGTGGGGCTCCACGGGGCTCAGGGAGTCGTAGACCTTGATGTAGTCACTGTCATCTCTGCAGGGCTCCAACTCCAGGGTCTTGAAGGTGAGGCTGATCCTGGAGCTGGCATCTGCCCTCAGTGCCCAGTAGCAGAGGGCATTGTTGGGGTACGGGCTGTTGGGGAAGCCCGGCGTGGTGAAACTGGTGACCTGCCCTTCCTTGGCGTGGAGGGAGAACATGCAGCTGTCTGCTCGGAGAGCAGGGAACAGTTAGCAAGGTATCCTGGTTCCAGCCAGGGTACAGGTCATTTCTTCTCAGTAGCTGTTACAGTGCTGCGTTTTGGATTGTGAATGAGAACAGTGGCTCCGGCTGGAGCCAGGAAACAAGGGAAACGAGGAGCTTCTGCCCTGCCTTTCCCTGGGATGCAGAGACTAATTCCTCCTCTGCCTGCAGGCTGTCCCTGAGCAGATCCCTCTGCAGGGAACACGCTTGCTGGATAACGGTTGTGCCACACTCTGTCTGACCCCACACCAGCTCCAAGGAGCACACTGGGGTCTGCCTTGCATGCAGAGCACCCCTCTCCAGACCCTTCCCCATCCTGCAAGGGAAATCACCACCCTAAGGAGGGCACTGAGATTGAAGAACTGTACTTACTGTCTCGGGCCGAGTGAGCTATGCTGGGGTCCACAGCTGCAGGAGAAAAGAGAGCTGGTATCATCCTTCGGGCTATGGAAAATCCCTGGGCACAAAGCTAAGGTCGTCCCCAGGACCTGCACTGATCTGGCCTTGCTTGTGGGGTCTCTCCCTGCAGGCTGGCCAGGGCAGGCTGCTCCTGCCCAGGCTCTGGGGAGCTGAGGGACTGAGCTTTTCCTCAGCAGATGGAGGATTCATCCCTGTCCCTCTGCACTCAGTTCAGAGGAGAACACAGAGCAGGTCTGTGCAGCCTTCCCCAGTCTGTACATCCCATTAAGCCATGCTGTGAAATCCAGGCCCTTACACCCACCCTGAGGGTTGTCTGAAGGCCCCCAGAGGAGGGCTGTGGCCAGCACCTTCCCTCTCCAGTGACACATCCCCCCAGTCCCACGTGGAGGCCCAGGGACGGCGGAGCCAACACTCACGGAAAGCGATGACCGACTCCACCTTCAGCAGGGGGTTTCGCAGGCGGGGGTTCCACCTCTGCACCAGGCTCTGCTTGTCGGCCATCGCCCTGTCCAGGCTCTGCTCCCGGTACTTGGGGACAAGGAATTCGGACCAGTAGTAGGCAATGACGCTGCCTTCGCTGTGGAAAGGGCAGTTGTTGGGTTGAGGGCAAGGACAGACATGGGAAGGCTCAAGTACCACTAGAAGAAGGGGCCAGGCTACTCGATGAGACATTTTTGGATTTTAGCCATGGGGAAGGGAGAGTCTCAAGGGTAAGTTAAGCAAACCATGCCCAGTAAAGGCCGCTGCCACCCCAGGGAGTCCCTCTCAAAGCTGCCAGGTACCACCCACTGCAGTTCACTTCACCACACCTTGATTTTCCCAGGACATCTGCCGGAAAACAACACACTTTCGGGTCGCTTTTCACTGCCCATCCTTTCCTGTGTCACTCACGGTGACTACTGGGGTGCCTCCACCCACAGCACCCCGGGAATGACGGTAAATGTCTGCGTGATATCCCAGCATTGCCCTCCTCCACTCTTAGACCTGGCTCAGGCAGCACTGAACACTCACCTGAAGGCAGTGATCACTGTCTCTTTGTGGTAAGGGCCAATATCTGCATGATTCCTGTATATCTCCTCCACCTGAAAGGGTTGAAGGGAGGGTTCAGCACGTCTAGAAGTGAGGAAGGAGGAAAGGCTACAGACAGACAGAGCTTCAAGCCCACTGTGGAAAATCAGGGCACATACCCGGCATCCCTGGCTGCAGGAACCTGCAGAGCCAAAGAGAGGAAGAAGGAAAGTTGAGAGTCCCAGAAGAGCCCAGACCCAGCATAACACAGCCTCCTCTGACTCAGCTCTCCCCGCTCTTCCCGGGGAAAACACAAATCCCGGTCTCTGAGGGGAGAGGCAAGACCAGCCACGGCTTCAGCAGGCAGGGCAGACACCCTCCTGCCTCAGCTCCCAGTCCTGATTCATCACTGACCCTGGGATGTGCCCTGGCAGCTCCTGTGGCACCAGGCTGGAGCTGGGATGCCAAGACCCAGCTCCAAGGCATGTCCCTGCTCCCAACTAGTGTGTCAGAGGGAGCGAGGAAAGCTGAGAGGAGCCAGGAAGCTCCAAGGAACCTTACACGAAATATCCCCATGGACACAGGGAAAGAGGAAAACTCCTGCTTGCAGGAGGAGGGATGCAAGAAGCCTCTTACCGTGCTTTTCACCTTCTGGGCCAACATGCTGAACTCTGGAGAGCTGGAGTCCTCATAGGCATCCAGGAATTCCCAGTTCAGAACCCGCAAGTGGCCATTGAAAACCTTCCGGACGGGCGCGTTCCTGTCTGGAAGGGAAGAGTTCAGGGTCAGGAAGGGCAGTGAGGGCTGGGATTATGGCACAGCAGGTCCCCAGTGACTGCAATCGGGGCAGGGGGGTAGAAGTGGTGTCCTCCCACCTCCTGGAGCCTTCCCAGAGCTAGGAAGGGCACATGTGAGCAACACCAGGTAAAAAAGCTGGTAACAACACCAGGGTATCACCCTCGATGCCACCACCCTCCTGATGTCACACTCACATTTGAAGTGCCAAATCAGGAGGCCAGTGGTGAGGGAGACGAGCAGGAAAACCACGACCAGGACGGTGACGACCACGCGTCGCTTCGGGCCACGCTTCTCCACCTTCTTGGAGTTCATGGCAGGGAGGAACTCCACCCCTTCGTCCAGGTGGTTCATGTCCTGGGAGAGGAAAGAAGGCAGGACGGTGAGACGGCTGTTCCCAAAGCCTAGTTTGGAACCACAGAGCAGCCTGGAGCAGGTTTGTGGACAGGGAACGCGGCAACTCCCCAGCACTGAGGGCACAGACAAACCTCGGTGTCACAGCTCCACAGCCACCCCACAGCACCCTGAAGGCTTCTCCTTTGCTTTTCTGCACACACCTAATTCCTTTCTGGACCTAACACAAGGTCACGAGCTCAAGGGGCACGTCCACACACCCTCCCGTGACCATGGCAGGTCACAAGCCCACAACCTCTGAGATGTGCCTGCCAGCAGATGAAACGGCAGAGAAAAATTCACCCCTTTGCTGGTGGAAGGTGTGTCACTGCAGCTTGTGGGGCACAGCACACTATAAATAGCATTTCTCTAAAAGAAGAAATCAAGCCACTTCCTCCTGAACGTTTCACAGTGCTCTGTGACGTCTCCCGGGCCAACAGCCCTCCTGTGTTTCTGCTTGGAATCTCCCATCCAGCAGAAACACCCATGAAAAGGAACAAACCAAAAAAACTAAGCTGAACACACAAGACATCCCCACAGACCACAGGCAGCCAGACTCTCAGGACAAGATGTGGAAGAGCAGATCCCAAAAAGAGGAGGAATGACACCCACATCACAGAGCTCTTGCTTCCACCTACCCCACACTGGGCTGGGTGAAGAAGAGGAAGGCCTGTGTGGCATCAGCTGTGAAACCCTCGGTTCCCTGGGGTTTCACTTTCTCCAGCCTTTGGTTCCCTCCCTCCATCCTTGCCCTGCTCATGTACCTGCATCTCCAGCCCAGGGGGAGCCAGAAGAGCTGCAGATCCAGATGTTTTCAGAGGATGCCATACAGCACCCTTGGCACAGGCTGATGTCAGGGGCCTGGATCCACACCCACTCTGGCACCTCCTGTCCTCCCAGAGCTGGCAAACCCTCGTGGGCAGAGCTGACCACATCTTCTACTTTCATTCTGTGCCTCTCTCAGGTAGGAAGGGCTCCGTACCTGCTGCAAACAGCCCAAACCATAGGGATCCCTCACCTTTCTGCTCACCACCCTCCCATTTTCCCCTTACCAGGCATCCAGCAGCTCCCTGGGCTCTGATGACAGCAGGGACACAAAGTGCTGACTCACCCAAATCCATGGCAATCACACACACCCCTGTGTCCCGGAAGGGGTAAGGCTGCCCCACAGACATGACCCTGGGTCAGACACTGCCTGTCCTCTCCCAGCCCAGAGCTGACACAAACCTACTCTAATGGCTCGTGTTCATTTGGTGCAAATGTCACAAGCCCTTAACAGTCAGAAAAAATAGGGACAAGGGGGATATGGCTTCATAGGACACGGGGCAGTGGCTTTACACTGGCAGAGGATGGGGTTGGATGGGATATTGGGAAGGAATCCTTCCCTGTGAGGGTGGTGAGGCCCTGCCACAGGCTGCTCAGAGAAGCTGTGGCTGCCCCATCCCTAGAAGTGTCCAAGGCCAGGATGGAGTAACCTCGTCTAGTGGAAGGTGTCCCTGCCCTTGGCAGCAGCGGGGAGGTGGAACAAGGTGAGTTTTAACATCCCTTCCAACCCAAACCAGCCTGTGATTCTAGGAAAAACAACCAGCAAAGGGGATGCTGTTGACAAAGCCTTCTGCATTCTCACGCAAACTCAAGCAACCTCACTGCACTTCCCTTATGTGCCTCACCATCTTATCTTTCCCAAGCCTCACCTGGCAGGAAAGCCCAGCTCCCACTTGCACCATTCTCCCATTCCTTTTGGCCTTTTCTTCACCCAACTCCTGTCCTCTCCTCCCACCTCCCACAACCCACCACAGCCCCTCCTCCCTGTAGTATTTGCCGGAGGCCCTTCTCAACAGAAATTGAAGTTACAGGCACCTTACCCTGAGTTTTTGTTAAGGACTACAAGTTTAATCCTCTGCAAACACCAGAAGGCCACCACGACCAGAGCAACAAACCAGTTTTCACATCACCTGCTCTCAAAATCCTCTGAGTTTATCATTTGGCAACACAGGGAAGGAACCTTCATTCATTTGTGGGATTTACTGCCTAAAACTGGACTGAAAGAACTGTTTCCATCCCCAGAATAAACAGACCTAGCAGGGCCACAGAGGACAATCCCATTGGGAATACTCTGAATGCTGTTTGGCCTCTGTGATCACATAGGAAAAGCTTGACAACATAACCCAAGGAAACTTTAAAATGGTCAAGATGCAAAATAAAGCTTAAATACATACAGACATCCTAAATAAAGAAACTCTTCAGTCAAAGTCAAGACTACCTGAAGTTTGACATATTGTCTTCCAAACAGCCATCTGGCTCCCCTCAGGTCTCCAATCATGCAATAACCCCCCTCCAACCAGGTAAAGAGAAGAAATTGACCACAAATCTTGCAAGCACCTCCCCTCTCCCCACCGTGGGGCTGCTCCCAGTGCTGAGCCTTCCCAGGACTTCCAAGACATTGCTGTTGGTAGCAGAAAGCAAAGTATTTAATTCCCTATTAACATCTGCAGGAGCCTGTGGCAAGAAAACCACCTCAGGGGCTTAAATGATGTATCTGTTCACACAGCAGTGAGGAAGTACCACAAAGAAAACCCTATTTTCCAATAGAAAACCCTTCTGCTGAGGGGACTCTCCGTAGAATTCCCAAACTTGAGTTTCAACAAACTGCCAGAAAAAAACAGGGCTCAGTGGCAAGCAGGAGCTGCTGCTGTACAAGGCCAGGCTGCACAACACTGGGGCTGATGCATTTTAACATCTTCTTTGAGCTAAGGTTGTGTCTTTGCAATGAAAAAACTCTTAAAGGGAGAAACTCATCAGTGGGATTAAATTAGAAGGCAAACAGAGGTTCCCTCTGCCTCCAGCATGAACAAACACACACAAAACACACGCAGTACTCCAGTGGCTGAGGTGTGACCAAGGAATTAGGCAGGAAAACTCACCATCTGATCTTTCTTTAGACAATTCCTCTGCTTTTCTTGGAAAAAATAAGGATGAAACCTGTGAGTTTACAGTACACCTTTGTCAGTTTGCCCTTGCTCCAAAGCTGAGACAGCAGCAACACCCACAGCACAAGAGAAATGACGGGAGTGTGGGGACTCCTGGGGAGCTTATTTTTGTCTCTCCTCCTGTACAAGGTGCACAAGCAGCCACTGACACTGTCACCTGCCAGAAATTACCCAGTGATTGGAGGTAGATATGAGACCGGATCCAAAGAGGTTTCCCTCTCTCCCTGCCCTCTGTTTCGTACTCCAGCTCTCGTCCTTGCCCATCTCAAACCTTATGGAGGCCATTATGTTCCCTGGCCAACGCTGACACTTGTGTGAAGCTGCTTTGAGGAGCTCTCACCCATAGCCTGGGTAAGCAAGAGCCATTCCTGCAAACTCTCTCCCCACTACCCGGAGGATCTGAAGCATCCCCCAAACACTACTGGAATGCTGAATCAGGCCCTGCGGGAAGGTCTCAGACGAGGCCCCGTGTCCCAACCTCTGAGTAAGAGGCTGAATCCTCCCTGCCCACACTCAGCACGAAAAACACCCGTTTGACCTTAGGACCAGACTTGTCTGAGGCCAAAGCGAGTGGCTCAGCCTCTGCCTTGCTCATCCCCTGTGCTCCACATTCCCTTCACTGCCACCACTCCTGCTTTGGGGAAAAATTCCTGGTCACCATCCTCTGAGCTGGGTGGAGACCAGACAGAATCACAGGCAAGGCCGGCTCAAAGATCACAGTTAAACCAAGAAAATAATGACTACAATGTTAATCTCCTTTAGTTAATGGCTGCTGCACATTTCCCTCACGTCTTTGGAACAGCCCAATGCAGCAGCTCTAGACCAAGAGGAGCTGAACATGTCCTGCTCTCACCTTGTCCATGGTTCCTCCAGAAACCGTCTCTAGCCCGAAGTGATTCAAGGTCTGACTCTCTCGCCCTTCTCGAGGAAACTGCTCCAATAAACATTATTAACAGAAAACCTCCCTTGATATTCTCTCTGTCTTAGTCACCGGAGCAGTTACTTCCTCCTGCTCCTCCTCGCTCAGCCCTCACTGGCACTGCCACGGCAGGGTTGGAGGGTTTTGGTCACAGTGGCAGGAAAGCCACATGCCAATCCAGTGAAAGGGTCAGGTAGACACTGCCCCAGTTCTTCCATGCCTCGGTTTCCCCTGGAGTACTGACTTCATCAGGAAAGTTGGAAAAGGAGCACTCACAGATTTATAGAGCTCTCAGAGGGCTCCTGCACACAATTCCTCCATGCAGAGTCCCAGCTCATTCCTGTGAAAAGCAGACCTCCCACTCCTCCTCCGTAAGCCACACAATATATTTTTAACTGTGCTCTGCCAGACTGGACAAACCAGATGCAGAGGTGACTAATTCTGTCAGCAGGAAATTCAGAAGGCACACAGGGATGGTGGGAACGGCCACACAGTCAGTTCTGGAGATCTTTCCAGAAAGCAGAGAGATCCTCCTGCAAAAGGGGGATCGTGGAAACGCTGTGACATGCCACGGAGTAAGAAGATTCCTGGGACGTATACAAAGCAGTGGTCTATCTGGGATGAGCATCCCCCACAGAGGCTAGTTTCTGGCTTGTTTGGCAGTTCCAGCAAGACGATGTGATGTGTCCCGGGCACCCAAATCCTCACTGCTCCCCTCTCGTCCAAAGCAGCTGCTCCATCTCTCCCTCAGTGTCTGCATCTGTTCACAGGACCCCGACTCACAGAAGGACTGGGCTCCTGGCCATTAGTTTCATCTGTCCCTTATCACCACCAGATAACTTCCCTTGACCTTTCCCAACTCCAGACTCAGCTGGTCTGCCACAGGGCCAAAGCTGCACAGATCACAGAAGGTAGGAGCAGGTGTGCAATCAAAGCAAGTCTCACAGCAAAAAAACCCATTGTCTGACACCAATATACACGGCCAAGAAAAGAAACCCATAAAATGCCACGTTGGAGGTGGCCTGGGGAGGTCTGAGATGAAGCAGAGTCACGAGACTCTGTTAGGCTCTTGAGGGTAATTACACCCTGCAGATCCTAGTCTATGTGTCCAAGAGGCAATTCCCACCTCCCCCTTTCCAGCCACACCCGCCTCAGGTGGTGTTCAATAAAAACTAAAACAAATACCACATGAGAAACGAGAGTAATGAAACCTGTCGGCTGATCAAGCAGCTCAGGACATGGGCTCAGAGCTTGGGATGTCCCAGCTTTGAGATCAACAGGGTGGGCTTGTGTGGCAAAAAGAGCCAAGAAAGTTAGATTTTCAAAACCTGAGTTTTCCTGGATCACACTGAAAGCCAAAGCATGAGGGGAAACAGCCTATTTCCCACAAGAAATAGTGAAACAAATCCAAAAGCTGCTGACACACGGTGTTTACAGCAGCAACTCACTTCACCCAAGGAGCTCAAGTACAGCTACACCACTCTTGAATCAACTCCTGAACCAATTCTTGCTGCAGAAAAGATCTGATAAGAATCACCTCTTCACTCCTCCTCTTACTCTTGATAAAGAAATAACGTGAAAGCAGCATATGAGAGCGAAGCTTCCCCAAGGCGTATTCGTGCAGTGCTGCCCCACCACGGGCAGTAATGCACTGAAGAAACTTTGCCAATGTGTTATTTTTCGTCTCCAGTTCTGTATTAAGGGCGATGGAGCTATAAAATGATGAATAAACAGGGAATATGGGGCAAGAACTCAAGGCCAGAGTCCTCCAGACTGTGTATGTCCCAGCAGAGAGGGTAGGTGCCAACAGTGAAAGATATGTCACACACACCTACTTCACGCACCAATTTTGAGCTAAACCCTCTACAGCATTCGATTGTCTTGTGACCACCCTGAGTCATACGAGAAACCAAATTCCTTTGGGTTTATTACAGAAGAAACTCAAGTTAATGTCTGCAGAGACAGCATAGGCTTGGCTTGAGCCCCGCTCCAGGCTTATCACTGCAGCTGTGTCCTGCATCTCAGCAGCTCAGAAAAAGCCACCACACTTTTGTGTGTCTGTGGTAGCAAAGAACTTTACACTTAAGTCTTAACAATTCTTGGGAAGAAGTGGGGAATAAAGCTATATTACAGCCCTGATCCATGTAGCTATGAGCCATGAAATTCCTCCTTACAACATACTGATGTCCCAAGAGCTGAAAGAAACATGCCACAGATGCAAACAGCTTATTTAAATCACTCATATGTCTTTCCTGGTACAGACAGCACTGTCTGGAAAACAAAACTGCCTCCAGCAGCTGACCTAAAGCAGCTGCACCCCAGATGTGGATCAAACGCTCCTCTTGACATTTCACTCACACTCTTCACCAGCCCCTACAGTTCTGAGGTGGATCTGGCCCTTGAGTTTTCAACGTTTGGATCCAAGAGCAAGGAAAACACCAGCACCTCTGACAGGGCAAAGCCTCTGCCTGGCAAACCCATCCCTGTAGGCTGCTCTCTCTCCACCCCAGCCCATGGCCCAGATAACACAGGCTGTTATTTGCCTGTCTATTCCATGGCCTTTGGATGGAAAAGGCACATTCTACCCTGGGCAAGGGGAGAACTTTGCTCCAATACCTTCCCCACAGCCAGGCCCTCAAGACACTCTCACTGCTCCCTCAAGGGTTTTACAAAGTGAACTTTTGTTTGCTGAGCAAAGGTCTGGTGAACTCTCAATTGGCCTCAGCCCTTTTCTCATCATGTCTTCCTTATCCCTGTTTGCCTTTGGCACCAACAGCAGCCAAACTGGCCTGAGCAGCAGCTCATCCACCAGCCACTACCCCAGAGAGACACTCTGCACCTTCCCAAGGAAGACGAGCAGCTTCTCCTCAGCCCAAGAACTGCCACAGCTCCTTCTCTGATGTAGGAGACAGACATGGCAAAAACACATTTCCTCCACTGTCATGTTTATAGGGGGCCAAGTCCGACAACAGCCAGTCCACGAGGGACAAATTCCTCAGGCTGTTTCCTGCCAGGAGGGCAGATACCATCTTCAGGGAAGTCCTCCTGGATCAGATCAGTCCCTCTTGCACTGATGCAGGGGGAGAAGTGATCCAGAACCAGGGAAGGGACTTGTTCGAGCCCTCAGCCCTGCGCAAAGACACACCAGAGCACAAACCTACCCCCTGCCAGGAGAACAAGGCAGGCAGGGAAGATCATGTCACACAACAGTGTCACCCCGACCCAGCTGGGAACAAGGAGCTCCAGCTGAACCGTATCAGCGAGAGCATCTCCTTCCCACTCCTGGCAGTGCCCACGGCCCTGGCACACATTGGACAGCGGAGCTGGAGGCAAGGGAAACGTCTCTTGCTGTAGGCCAATTTTCTGATCCGTGCTAGAATGGCAGCTCCTTTGTTGCTGCCACATAACAACCACTAAACCAGGCCTTGGAGACACCCAAAGCCTGCAGGTGAGCTGGGAAGTGCTGCTGTCCTGCTTTAACCTAAAACCTGTTTTGAAACAGCTCTGTGGCACAGAACAGGCTCTGGAGGTGCAACCCAAACCCACCAGGCCCTGCCCAGCCCTCAGCCAGGAAGACCTACATAAAAAAGCCAAGACTGTGGTTTAAACTCGCTCCGGTCTCCAAACACACTGATAAAGCAGAGGTTAATTAGCAAAGCCCCACAGCCCTCCGTTAAAATGAGCCCTTCCAATGCTTGTACAGGTTCAGTTGGATCTGTTGCTAAACAACCCGGCCCCCACGCTCTGCAAACAGTTCGCCTGCGCCGAGTTTCCTTTTAGTCCCAACCCCAGAGCCCAGTTTAAGGCGAAATCAAAACCTTGGGAGCCACAGCAGCGCCGACACCGAGGAGATCCAACACCACCACAGATGGGTGGAGATTTCCACTTTCCCAAAGCTGGTTTTCCTTTTCCTGCCCCGCTGAGCTCGGCACCGTCCCCCAAACAGCTTCTCCTGCGAGCTGGAATCCCCCCCTTCCCGAGGGATGCGGAGCCGCCCCGGTCAGCCCTGACCGGTGACGCTCCAAGGGGCCGGAGCGAGCGGAGCCGCGGCAGCTCGGGAAAGGCTGGAGGCTGCGTGGAGCCCCCGCCGTGCCCTCACCTGCGGCTGGGCGCTGTACCTCATGCCGGCCCCGGCGGCTGCCGGGCCGTGCTCCATGGCCAGGGCGGCTCCGCGAGGCTCAGGCCGCCATGGCGCGCTGGTTCCGGCCTGGGCACCGTGCCCGGCTCCTCCTTCCCTGTCCTGCCAGGTGTGGAAACGCCCCGTGGGCCCTCCGAGGCTCCGTGTCCCGCTGCAGCTCCCGCCTCTCCTCCTGCACAGGGGCAAGTGTCCGCAGGTGCCCGAAAAGCTGTGCCCAAAAGTCCCGCGCGAGCTCTGCGTCATCCAAGGGCCCCTTCAGCCACGTGCTTTGCTTTAGGAAATGAAACTAAAGAAATCTTTCATCACCAGAAGCGAGAGGACTGGCTGGCATCCAGGAATTCACAGCTCCTTGGGAAAAGCTTTGTGTACTCATGGTCTCATCCCTTCTGGGGTGACAGCACTGTCGCACTAGGAAACCCCCCTGCAAAGGGGATTTTACTCTGCTGTTCCCAAAAATATCGGTGCACTCAGAGCCTACCAAAGCAAAATGCTCCCTTTATGCCAGCCTGAAACCTGCCCTCAACCAGGCTGCAGCACTGTAGGAAGGAGCCTTCTCTCGGCAAATGCAGACCAGATGCCAAGTGAAGGACAGAGCAGTGCTGCAGAAACTGCACGTGTGCCCAAAGGTGGCACCCAGGGGGTGCTCAAACATCAGCAACAGCCCCCGGCACTGTGTGGGTTAATATAAAACGGAGAGGAGAAGGAGGGACCAGCAGCAAAGACCGGGGTTCTGGGAATGATCTAATGCAGGTTTGAAAGAGGGTTTCTAACACTGAAACTGCACTGGCTTACTCCATCGTTTTCCCCTTCTTGGAAAGATGATTTCCCCACACACGCTCCAATATTTAGGTTTCTCGCCCTCAAGAGCAAGTCAAGATTAAATTATCTGGATCAAACTTTCATGGAGAAGTTCTTCCCTTTTCTATCTTATATATGACAATCCAAACTAACATGTGATATGCCCATCCAAGATTAAACTGGCCATCCCACTACCGACCCAAACCTCTTTACACCAACTGCATACAGCCCTGAAACTGGTTTTTTTCCACATTTGAACGCTTAAATTTCCCAGAACTCTCGTTCTGGTGTAACAGGAGCTGCCCACTGATCACACCCCGCAGGGATTCAGTCACTTGCTGGGTCGCTTTTGTTTTAAAATGTCTCCTGCAGAGCATAAGTTTTGCAGCCCTTTTGCACGTGCTTTTTTGGGGGTGTGAGACGGTGTGAGTTCTGTGGTCCCGGTGTTGTTAAAAACACAACGTAACTTCTGGGCTCTTGTAGAAATACATCCTCCACCGCCTTCCCTGCCCCCTCAGCAGCTGCCAGAATCCCACCCATCGCACAGCAGGAAATATCCCTAGATTTAAGGTATTCCCCTTCAAAAAGGTGCTGTGTTAGTCAGCCTGGTGATGTCAGAGTATTCAGCCCTCCCGCTGGTGCCCAGCCCTGCCCAGCACTGTTTTTACAGCCACTCCCTACCTGCCGGACTTAATACACCCCTGGGTACAAAGCAGCTGGTCCCGGCTGAGCCACTGCTCTTGGATTCTACACATTTCTCCTGTTCAATGTACGGACTGATCTCCACCCGTGCTCCGGGATGTGGCTGATGAGGTCAAGAGGCAGATTCACTCTGGTGTCTCCTGCAAAGATCCACAACTCCTGACTTTCCACAGAGCTGCGAAAACTCAGCGTGTTCTGTCGTTCACACCACTGACATTTTACAAACTAATTCACGAGCCCAACTGGCTCTTTGAACAAGGGGACGAAATCGCCGTGGGGAAAGACAACAAACAATACACGTGCTAAATATAAATATTATGTAGCTGGGAGGCTGCTAGTTTAGAGTCCTAAATAATGCCAGGATTCCCGTTTCTCTGCTGCAGAAGCAAAGGCATTTCCTTCTGTGATTTACAGAGATTTCCTTCAGGCTGTGCTGTAGCAGTTGCAGAGTCACCGTGTGAGCAGCGGGTCCCCTCCTTCTGGGCACTGTACAGCCCTACAACACAAAACAACGATTCCCAGCCTATCTGCCACGTGCTTTTGTGACGAGATTTCCCTGTGTCCCTCCAGTGGTACTGAAGGATGCTGAGCCCAGCCAAGGCACTTTGAAAATGTAACAAAGCATAAAGTTCGAGGCACTTACCCACATGCGATGGCAGCAGTCAGCGACAAAGTCTCTGCTTTTTCCCACTGGGACCAGTTTATCCAAGAAAAGCCGTCGCCTCCCCCTCCTCACGTTGTCTCAATTTGGCCACAACAGCATCCTAAGAGCACAGCCGGGGTTTAACACGCCTTTGGGAGGAAGGAGAGCCCTGAAATCTGAGAACCAAGTCCGGCTTGGTCAGAACCGCGTGCGAGTTGCAAGAGCTAAATCGCACTGAGCTCGAACCCCAGGAGAATCCCAGGGGAGACAGGGATCAGCTGCAGGAGCAGCACACTCTCGCTGGACAGGCAGGATCCTTCTGCATCAGCTCCTAGCCCTGGGAATACCATCCACGTGAAAGAAGGGAAGAGCGTAGCTGCTTACATAGGAAATGAAGGCCGGCTGCCTGCAGGGGAAAAGGCTTCTGGTGGAGGCAGTTCCCAGGAATTCTAGCAAAGGAGCACCATCCATCCACACCAGGTTCAGTCAGTGCCTAAAGCTTTTCCTCCCGCAGTGTGGCTCAAGGGTCCTGCTCTCAGTGTGACTTCCAAATTCAAATTTCACTGGCAGTGCCCTCCCACCCAGATTCCTGCCAGACAACCCCGAAACCACCCCATCTCAAACGCTCAATCCGGTCCGGCAACTTCCACGGCATTACAAAAGATTGGGAGAGAGATAATACACACAGGGTGTCCTGTTACTTTGCATTCCAAAGAGTAAATAAAAGGCTGATTCAGTGGGAGGAGGGGAGAACGCCACCCAGCAGCGCTGTGGTTTCCCGCTGAACCGGCAGCCCCCGAGAGCACAGGGGAGCGCTGGGCTCTGCTGATGGGCACAGCGGCAGCAATTCCTGCTCCGGGGCTCCAGGCCAGTCCTCTTGGGCTGATTCAGCCTCTCCCTCTGCAATGCAAGGGGAATAATTACTGGCTGTGGAGAATGGGAGCTGTAAAAGTGCAATGAGTTGCCCTCAATTGGCCACACGCTGCTTTGGGGCAGAGCAGGGGTGGTGCTTCCCTTCCGAAAGTTGTTCAGGGATTACGGTGTCATTTGGACGGGAACTTCTCCTTTGATCTCGAATGCTTCTCAAGAGCTCAGGAGTGAGTCCTGCTCACAAAACATGGATCAGAAGTAGCTTTGCCTTCCTGAGATCATGAAAGCTGGGCAGAGCCAAGGGCAGTAGTTATCTGCTCCATCCCGGGGATGACACGGGCATGAGAGGAGGTGAAGGATGTGACTGTGCAACCAACGCCCTCAGCCCTCCAACACACCCCAAACAGCTCCGAGACTCGCTTTCCAAATCCAGGGGGATCATTTCCCATGCCCTTGCTCCTGGTGTCAGCCACTGACAGTCACAGGACTCCAGAGGGAATCCAAAGCCCCAGGAAACGCTCGAGGATGTAAACTTGGTCCCGGGCCTATAGAGAGAGCTAGGTCTCTTTCTTCAAAGGCTCGTGAAAGCAGAGGACCCCTTTTGTGAGCTCTGAATCAGCAGCAGCAGTGTTTGCCTGGCAGAGTGGCCAGGCCTGACTGCCTGGTTTCTGGCACTGTTGTGAAACCCGGCTGCACACTCGGGCACGCCCAAAACTCTAAGTCAGGTAAGGTCCTCTCTGCTAACGAGCTGCGAATGTCTCAACTGGTTTAGCTGGGCAGAGAGATGCAGACGGTGTGCTGGAATTGCCCATTTCTCTTTGGTTTATTAAAAACAAGTAGAGCTGACCCGGCTCACCTGCATTGCCTCCTTGTGCTCCACACAAAGCACAAGTTCGGACTTAGCGTTGGTGTTACCACCAAAGAAAAAGCATGCAGCTTTGACTTTTCATCTATTTTCTTTCTTATTTCCCTTATTATTCCTATTGCCATTTATTATTCCTCTTATTTCCCTCGCTTTGTTGGTGCAGAGGGCCAGGGATGTGGTACAATATGGGGGGGTTTGCTGTTTTGTGGTCCAGCTCTTGCTGTCTTTCAGACAACGAACTGCCTGACGTTCCAGCTGCCCCGGTAGCAGGGGACAGTGATGCTGGGGGGTTACAGTGACACTGCACATGCTGTTAATGCACCCACCTAAAGCAGGAGAATGTCAGAGGTGAGGAGCAAGCCGTGCTCCCCTGGATGGCGCCAGAACTCCATGGAGGAAATGTCAAGCTGGAACAAGGACCCTGCTTGGCTGGGTCAGGCTTGCAGACCTGTTCTAGGTCATCGTCCACCCCAAAAGCAGCATCACGGGGTATAATTGTCTGGAAACTCCGCTCCTCTCAAGACAATCATTAAGGGGTCTTTACTTTCTGTGACTTTTCCTAACATCCCAACTACATCTTCCTCACTGCATGAAAAATTGGTAAACTCTGATGAATTCTCCAAATGTCAGACACTTGTTGCTGACCCCCAAGTACTTGTGGGGCAAGGGTTGTCCATGGGCTGAAGGAGAGCCCTCGGATTCCTTCCCCCAGATGGCAGGGGGATGTGGGCAAATCTGCCTCACCTTGCAGCCCGTCCCAACTCCTGAGGGAAGAGAGTACTACCCTTGAAGAGCACAGAAAAGCAGGAAGAACGTAAACAGAGGTTAAATCCAGCCCTAATACAAACTCTGTAATTCTCAACAAAAGTGTTAAAATCCAGGTAGGTGGACATAGTCAGTGAAAACTTTATTCCCATTGGAAGGAGTTCCTGGGTTTGCTCGCTCTGAACAGAACCTTTCACGCTGCCCACATCACTTTGACTCACCTCCACAACACAAGTTGAAAAATGAAAAGGGAATAAATCCTATCAACCAGCACTAACTCACATTCTAATTACAAAGGACTCCTCCCTCTGACCGGGGGTCTCCTGCTCACAGATGCCTAAAAACACGGGCAAAGCTTTTGAGTTGCCCTTCAAAGGAAGAAAGTGCTAATTTTGTGCCAACTAAACACTTTGGACTTTTGGAGAAATCCTGAGCTTTGCACATTAACGCCTTCCCACTCCCAGCTGTCCCAGCACAGGTTGGAACAACAATACAGTCAAGTTTTTGATTTTTGGTAAAGTACCAGTTTCCGACAGAGGCAGCACATGACATTGCAATGCTAAAACTGACAGAGAAGATAACTTCATTTTACCAAGATAACTCTCTGTTTTTCACCAGCACCAGCTTTAAAACCCTTTCTGAGCCATTTCAGGGGCCAACTCAAGTTGGAAGTCACTCAGTACAGTAACACTGACAGAAGCAAACCTCAATACAACAATTTATGAGGTTATTGCTTGTCATTGAGCTACTCAAGCCACCCCAGCCACGAAACAGAACATATTTCCTGACACAAACAAAGCAGTGCAAAGGGAAGACACTAATTCATAAAGCTTCAGTGACTCGAGGGCTTGTGACTGTCTCAGACCCATAATTTCCCTGTATAACTGAGCACACAGGAACAATTCTCACCACAGCCTGACTTAAAAGCAACTCGCTTAAGCACTTTAAAAGTCCTCAGTGCAAATACCATTTTTTTTTTGAGTAATCAAGCATATGATATGTATATGATATATATGATATGCTATGTATAGCAGCACATTTTTCTATGTATGTTGTGTAAATACCAAGCAGCCACTGCTTTCCTGAGCACAAAATGAAAAATCTTCCGTTGTTGTAAAAATTAATTCAGAATGACACACAAACTCGTTAAAGCCATTCACCAGGTTTCAAACACTGCCAGGACCTTTGCAGGTCCGTGTTAAGACTTCAAGAAGTATCAGCACACAGGTAGAACAAAGTGACGTTCTGCTTTCCAGGCTTTGACCACCTTGCTCTGGGTCAGTACAGCCACTTAGTGATGCTCTGCCTGGATTTTATTGCCACGTTCTGCTCCTTCTTTAAGTGTCCTTGTGGAACCTCCTGATCCTGGAGCTCTGAAGGACCAGCACACTTCTGCTTCTGGAAAGTGTTCTCATTTGCTGTCAAAATTAATGCAAGGCACAGATAAAACAACTTTTACTTTAATGGGAAAAGTACCCTATGAGAATCCAGTTTTTCTTAACAATTTTTTGTTTACTTTTTAACTACTGACAGTTTTTGCTCACTAATAACGTCTCAAAAGGCAGTTAAACACCAACATATTGAGATGTCCAGTCAAATTTTACTTTATTTCCTTCTCCATTGGCCTATGCCAATTGGAAGTTTCCTTTCTTTTTCACTTCCCTTCAGAACTGGTAATTTACTGTGTTTCATGGACACAGCAGCTTTGATAAAAACAAACAAACAATCAAACAAAAACTGTTAAGAAATCTTTCAACGAGGTGGTAGCGCTTTCTGTCAAGTTACATCTTGGAGGTGACACCCTTTGCCCCTTTAATTAGAGCAGAATTTAAGGCTTTTGTTTTCTTTTCCCTCTTGAAATACATGGTGCAGGTCCATCCCATTTTCTAATTTACAGATTTTGACTCTAAGTAACACAAACAGCAGGGCTTTTGGGAATTAGAATGTTTTCTTTCAATTATTTTCATATATGATAAATAAGGATTTTGGTCCTGGCAAGTGAGTTATTTTGCTCCAGGTGTTGCAAACTGGAGGACAGTGAGAAAAAAATAACATTAGAAGATATGGATGCAAAGGCTCACCAGGTTGGTTTGGTGAATACCTCTAGACATAAGGAAACAAATTGGTTCTTAAAATACTTACCTCTATGTAGCAGTTTTCAGGCCTCAGTGCAGGATGCCATGTACAAGATTAATCAGGTTCAAGTGACCTAATCCACATTGAAGGGGTCACTTGACAGATGCTGTGTCATCCCTAATTAATTACCACAATTTGAACTACTCATGCAGAATTCATTCTATAGTCCACAAGACAAAGTGGTTATACCCAGAGAGTGATCCACCTGCAGGAACAGGAGGGAGCTGGAATGAATTGACTTCTGGAGGGATCAGCAGCTGCAAATGCAGTGTAGGGTGAGAAATGCAGATTTATCTGTTGAGAAGTTCAAAGCACCAGTTAAGAAAGATGATTCCAGCCTCCCTCCTCTGGATCTACACACATCTGATCCACCCACATAACTAGGACTCAAGTAAACCTCAGACTGAGATAAATCAGCATTAAACCACGTGAAAAACAAGTAACGAGGTTTTGTGTTTACTGAAAGCTATGCCGGTGTTTTCCAAGGAATTTGGAAAACAAAAATCATCTGCTAAAACATGCAGGTTGATGTCCAATTAACCATTCATTTGAAGGAACACTTGAGGTAACTTCTAGGTGCGTTGACTGGGTTATGAGGGTGTCCTACTGAGGTTCATAAATACAGGTTTTCACCATGGTTTAAATAAAACAGAGCAGTTGTCAGAATAAGGGTTTGAAAGGTTTTAAGTGGCCTGTAGCTGTTTGTGTAGCGTGCTCAGCGCTTGTTAAGCAGGGCTTACACAACATCCTCTTGGTAGAAATAAACATCTAATCCTCACGTTTTAGGAAATAAGACTCTTGGATAACTGGAACATCTCACTATGGCAAAAACAGGCTGTACTTCTTTTTTCAGTTAAAAAAGGTAATGGCAAAGATGCATCAGGCTGATAAGCCCTTTAGTTTCAGGCAAGATAGATGGAAAATGGGTAATGGCAGTGCAATACTTTCTCCAGGCCCTCTTCCCCTTCCTGCTGCCCTTGCAGCATTTCCTCCAGGATGGCTTTCAGGCTCCAGAGCAAGAGGACAGAGGAGCAAACACTACCTGGAACACAGTTCAGCTTAAATATCCCCTTAGTCAGTCCCTGCCCAAAAAACTGGAGGCCCTCTCTGCCCTTCAGCCTCCTGTGTAAGAGTTAAAAGTTATGTATTAAAAACAAGGGCTCTTGACTTGCAGTAGTTGAAGGGTTATTTTTCAACCAGGTTGTTTTTCAGCTCAGCAGACGGGTGGCAGCTGAACCATGACAGGCTGTGTACTTTGCTCTTGAAAGTTGGGAGCAAACACATCCTACCTAACCCAGCATCTGGCCATTCAAAATCAGAAGCATCAGAGCCTGATGCTCTTTCCCCAAAAATCAGACTTCAAAAGCGAAGAGAAGGGACCTAAGAGAAGCAGCGATAAATGTTCTTGTTGGCAACCAGTTTAGCAAAAGCAGGCTGGTGATGATCAACAGCAAGACTCTTCAAAGCAGCAGCAACCACCTGAGACACACTAAACTCCTGGGATTAGATGCAGGTTTCTTGTTTTGTTAAACTTAATTCTGCCAAAGCCTCCTGTGTCCCATGAGAAATACAGGAGGATTGACAGAAATTGAAGGGGCTTCACCCTGTGACCATTTTTCAGCACTTGATTGTAGGTTAATATGAACAGAATGTAGCAGGATTATCTTGATTTTGAATTTAGAGGCTTTTTCACATAAGCAATACTAGGAAGTTGCTTGTCTCTAACTTCCCAACTAGAAGGACTTAAGAACATCCCCACCTCCCTCCCAAACCACTTTCTGGTGGCTCCTTGAACGTACAAAACAGGTACAAAACCTGACAAAGCGGGACAGCTGCTCAGAAAATCTTTACCATTCCAGATTCTGTCCCTGAAGCATATAAACCATAATTCCAGTGCTTGCTTTCACATGCTGACCTCATGTGTCCTGCTTACCCAATATTTACACCCAGACACTTCTTGTGGAGCAAACCACATCTTCAAAAAGAAAACTAGAAGAGAAACCAGGTTATAAAGAACCATCTTACCAAGAAGACGGACAATCTTTTAGCCAATGGCAAGCTGGACAATGACTGTACACAAAACATGCTGCACAGAACTGAAAGGAGATGGCAGAGATCTGTAAGGCTTTCTACATTTTTATTCTTCTCCTGGTCCAACACATCTTCAAGGTCATGTCAGAACAGTCACAAAATCATCTCTGGTATGTGCAAAATTCAAACAAATTTACAAAGATAAAATTGGAAAGGTAAAAACAAAACTAAAGGTGGGGGTCACCGGTTAAAGTATTTCTTCAGAATCCAAAAGACAACAGTTTAGGTGCATTTGAAAACATATTCCAAACTTTTAAAATAAACTGCAGTTTGCTTCCACTGGGTTTATTTGGTGAGGAAAAGAGGATCTTTCTGGTGAACATTCCTTTCTGCTACATTCCCATTTGCTGGCAGACTTGTTCACACAACAGTCTCCTCCTCCTGTCCCTCTCCCCACCATGGTCACTCACTTTGTTACAGCAAAAACCATCTTGACTCTCATCCTGCCTTGGACAGAAACCTGATGTGGATGTGGGAGCTGTTCAGGAGTCTGAGGTCAGAGAGAGGGGAGAGGGATTTAAAGGTCTATAAATAGGACACTGAACATGTCAGGGATCTACGTCCAGGTAATGTTACAAACTCTGATGTCCAAGCCACCGTAAGTCACTTGATAACAGCAGAGACAGCCAGACTCCAGCAAAAGGAGGCATCTTCTCCATGGCTTTGAGAAGCCACTGAATCACCCCTCCCAAGTGAGTTTCCCTGCTTAAGGAAGACCAGAGGCAACTGATTTGTCTACAACCCAAATGCACAGAAACGGTATTGGCCAAAAGCCCTTTGGATGGGAACAAAGATCAGGAAGACATTTCTTCATGCCACAGAATCTGGCTTTACACATCTGGACTGAATTGCAGGTACAGCATCTTTTTCTGTGGAATTTCTACCCAGACATCCCAGTGCTGAGCCCAGACAAGCACGGGACAGAGAGCCCAGTCCAATCCCTATCCATGACTGTGGTTGGATGGATGGAGGAGGACAACAGGCTCGGGGAGGTTCTCAGAAAGCGATCCATGTTCAGACCAGTGTTCACAGCTGATCCTGGGTCTGCTTTGGAGATGGAGCTGTTGTCACAACTACAGTGGAAACTGCTTTAGTAGAGCCAGAGACTGTTCCCTGCTGGAGATGGGAGGCTGGAACTGTTTGAATTCGCACCTGTTTGAAATAGAAAGCAAAAACTCAACTCGTGTCAAGAACAACATAGTGACACAATGGCGGCACGTGCATCATGCTCTGGTAAATGATCTGCTTCTGCTGCCAACAAAAACTCCATTATATGAATAAGACCAAGCACTAAAACACCTCAGGAACAGAATCTGTCACAAGATCATTCCATCCACTGTCCGCAAGGGATGGTGGCAAGAGATTTCCAGATTAGAGGGGAAGACTTAAAAACTAGTTTGAATAAAAATCTACAGGTCAACTGCTTTTACAAGTTTTCAGAAGGACTTGGATCCACTGGATCTACAGACTTGTTACTAGCAGCTCTCAATGCAGATTAATTCTTTGGAATTACTGAACACTACTTTTCCAGACAGAAGGATGGATTTGGACAGCAGTGATGTGTTTTCTTCAAGAAACAGTGACCCACAGAAGCCAAAGCACAAAGCACTATGAAAAGTGTTGAGTGTAGAGAAAAATCCTGACAGGAGTTTTGGTTTTACAATACTGTCAATGCTTTGAAAACATTTAAAACCTTTATTTGGATGGAGGAAACGAATAGGTAATGATGGACTTCATGTGCCAAGCTGTGTGCCTGTTCTTCCGCTGGAACCCCATGTATCAAGTGTAAAGCCCTCATGGAGATGTTAAGTCATAACAAAGCAAACAAAATGATCATTCTAGATGCCCTTACCTGTGTGGCCTGGCCTTGCTGCTGCAGCTGCTGTAGTTGCTGTGCAGTCAGAAAACTCACGGGCTTGTTCCCAGCGATCAGTTTAGTCCCTGCTGGCATCGTAGTCAGGATGATATTTCTACCTAACCCACTGATGCTAAGGAAAAATAATTGTTGAAAGGTTAGTAAACAGCACAGCAGGCTCACAAACTGTTCTGCAGTTGCTAGGAGATCACAGTTCTTGCTTCATTTACTAATGATTTTAAGTAGTGGGGGTTTTTCCCCCCACAAAAGCGGCAAATACAGAAGTGACAAATTTATGCCAATATTTATCATTGATAGAGAAACAATTTATCACACGAATTACACCTCTGACTCTGGACTGAACGCATCACTGGGTTAGTCTGATCCGACCTGAACCCTTCTCAATGCAGAAAACAGCTAAGCACTCACTGTTCTGCCTTGAAATATTAACTAAGGGAGACACTATCAGAATTCATGGAAGAATAAACAAGAAGACTTCGACATCTGAATGCCAGAGGAATTTTCACCGAGGCAGTTAACACTTCCCATGCCTCCTGAATGGAGAGATGGTTTCAGATTATATACGTTTTCCAGTGTGTCCCTGGGTTAATTCTTGCTCAAACCCACAGAACTAATCTAACAGCTGGTTTCAAAGCAAAGAATGTTTTTCTTTGGTGTACTTGCTAGAACCTACATCTCAGGGTACCTAAATAAAGACTATAATCTCATTACAGACACCATGCTCAGTTTCTTGCAGCTAATGGACCTATTACAGACAGCAATTCTATTCCACCCTCTGCTTGCTCGCTCCCCAGGAACCTACTGAACACAGACCTTCCCCAGCCTACCTCTAAAGCAGAACTATGGGATGCAAAGCACTCACTTGGCTCCGAGGTTGCCCTTGATGATGGGGGCAGTCACCACGCTCTTGCCTTTCACTGGCTGGCTGATCACCGACAGAGGCACTGTTATCCGGGCTGGCAGTTTACCCTGGGGAAGTTGAAGACACATGAGGAGCCACAGGGAGTTCGGCAGAGAAACTGCCTGACAACACACAATTACCACTCAGCTGCTTTGTGGGAGCCCTGGGAGTGCAAACCAACAGCAGCTTTGCTGATGAAATCTGTGCTCCATTTCAGGCTCATTAAAATTCACCTCTATTTCATTCACTTCACAGCTGCCCGAGCCCTGAAAACCCACATCATCTTTGCACTACAGTATCCACGATTTTTATCCTTAGTAAACTATCACAGTGTCATTTAGCTTATGTAACTACCATGATCCAGTTTATGGTGCCTTCAGCTTTGGGCATTAAAGGAGGACATCGGTAAAAAAGTCAATACAAGCACTTCTAGTTCTGAGTATTCTATGACACCATTCCAAGGGAAATTATTCCCAAGGTGTGAGGCAAGACACTGAGCTGCATGAGGCAGAACTTTAGATACAAAAAGTTTATTTCATTCACTTGCAAGAGGGGATAAGAGAAGCTGTATCTGACTTTTCTGGGGCATTTAGCTACAACTCCAAGACCATGAAATGAGTTGCAGACCTACATCCAGAACACAAGTTGTGGCTGCCCCATCCCTGGGAATGTTTAAGGACAGGGTGGACAGGGCTTGGAGTAACCTGGTCTAGTGGAAGGTGTCCCTGCCCATGGCAGGAACGAGACAAGATTTAAGGTCCCTGCCAACCCAAACCATTCTATGACTCTACCATACTTAATTTGAGCCTTTGTGGATGTAAAGAGAAGTTTTTGGCCATACATCATCAGTACATTTTGGTGCTCCCCTTTGCCTCCCACCCCCAGTGAAAGCCCAGCATTACTCACTGCCTGGGACGTGGACACCACAGCGGTGCTGACAGGGACCTGCCGCACGGCCGTGGCTCCTGTGCCAAGGGTGATGGGGGTCCCTGCAGCTCCCGAGGCCACTGCCACTGCCTTGGACACGGTGGCACTCACAGTGGGCAAGGACACAGCTGAGGTGTGGGCTGTGCCAGCAACGCTTACTGCTGAGGATGAGGGCTTGGCGTGAGTAGCTACAGTGATGGTCTGCCCAGCCTTGGGGGGCATCACCCCCAGCCCCTGCACGATCCTTATCGTGGCAGCCGGCTTGGCCTCCGTGGATGCCACTGTGGTTATGGCTTTGCCCTTCTGCTCTGCCACAGCCATGCCCAGGGCAGGCATCAGGCGGAAAGCAGAGCTTGCTGGCTCTGCAGTCTTTAGGTCGGGAGTCACTTTAACCACCGTGCTCCCAGCTGGGCTGGAGGAGGCAGGAGTGGCCGTGCTGGTCTTGACTGGAGAGTCAGCAGTCTGCACAGGGTTGGATGTCATGTGCAAAGTGGCAGAGATGCCTTTCCCACCAGCAGTGCTCCCCGCTGCGGCTGTGAAGAGGTCCTGGGTGAGTTTGACAGTAGTGACCTGGGACTTGGCCAGGGTGGCCATCATGTCCGGGGTGATGCGCAGCACCGTCTGCCCCTTGGCATCCGTGGTGATGGAGGACGGGGGCAGGCGCAGCACGTCCTTCCCCTGGATGCGGAAGTTGGTCGCTGTGAGCGGGATGCCACCGCCAGCCTGGGCCTTCATGCCAAGTTGTCCTGTAATAGCCACCTGGGAGAGAGCAGAGAAACGGCTCTGTCAAACCAGGACACAGCCCAAGGCACACTCAAAGCAGAACTTCCCAACAGGAAGATGTTTGCTCACATCAGAATCAGGGTGGAGTGACGCTGGCACGCAGTACAATACTGAAAACAGTTCTGGTTGTGTATCAGATGGCATTCCCAAACTCACATAAAATAGGAAATACCGTGGTGCTGGTTTCTTTTCCAAGCAAGACGAATGAGAGATCACTAAAGAACCTCCACAAACACATCTTTCACCTGTACATGGAAACAGGGCTCAAACACAACCAACCAGCAATGCCTAAATCTGCACAGTCCATAACTCACACACCACTCCAGCTCACACCCGTGCTCACACCTGCATAACACATCTGTCCCAACAAACAGGCAACAACGGGGTTGTGGAGCCCAATTCCTTGTCTCTCCCTCCCTCTCACCTGCTTGATGATGTTCTGGCCAGCCACATTCTGGATGACAGTGGTGGAGGAGGTGCTGGCAGCAGAACTGCCCGGGGAACTGGTCACTGGCTTTACAGCAGGACTGGGGGCTGCAGGCAGCCCTGTCACAGTGAGACCTGCCTGTCCTGCCACAGAGCCTCCTGCTCTCTGCACCTGCACAGGGCTGCTCTGAGCTTTTACTGGCAGAGTCATCACAGCCTACAGAAGACAAGGAGGAAGACTATGAACAGAATAACACACTGTGAACAGTCTAGTAATTCTTTTTTGTATTGTGCCTCAGCTTGCAAATTCAGGGAGACCTTACTACTTTCTACAACTATCTGAAAGCAGGTTGTAGTGAGGTGGGGGTTGTGCTCTTCTCCCAAGTAACAAGTGACAGGACAAGAGGAATTGGCCTCAAGTTGCACTGGGGAGGTTTAGGTTGGATATTAGGAAAAATTTTTTCACAGAAAGGATTGTAAAGCATTGGGAATGGGCTGCCCAGGGCAGTGGTGAAGTCACCACCACTGGAAGTGTTCAAAAAAACATGGGGATGTGGCACTTGAAGACATGGTTTAGTGGTGAACATGGAGGTGGTGCTGCGTTGATGGTTGGACTTGGTGATCTTGGAGGTCTTTTCCAGTCTTAACGATTCTGTGATTCTAAGTTCTATGGACTTTCTGTGTAGTGCACAATTTAATGATGTCAGATAAACAGGCAGAGGGGTGAAAAACAGAGCACTGAACAATATTATTTATGTAAAACTGTTTCTGTGCTCTTGCTCTGCAGTTACTGCATGCTCCTAGTGGGCACAGAATCCCCGTGCACCACATCAGAACATCAGAAGAAGTCAGATTAGATGTCAGAGCTCCTCCACAACTTCCAACTCACCTGAGGGAGCACTTTGGTTTGCGTGGCCGTAGCTGGAACGCGGATTTGAGGCACTGACGTGGGCTGCTGCTGCTGCTGCTGAGTCACCACTGGGGCCTGCTGGGACACCGCTGGGAGGCTGGACTGGGCAGTGACCACCCGCACCTGTGGCAGCCCCGAGGAGCCTCCATGACCCACCCCACGCGGGGCGGGCGGTGCCGGCCCCGGCTGTGCCTGAGAGCTCTGAGCTGTGGAGAGCAACGTGCCCAGCTGTGGCATGGTGGGGGACGATACCAGAAGGACACTGTGGACAAGAGAGAGGCACGAGGTCAGCAAAGAAATGTAGGAAATTCACAGAATCATTTAGTTTGGAAAAGACCTCTGAGATCATCAAGTCCAACCTTTGCCTGATCCCCACCTTGTCCCCCAGCCCAGAGCACTGAGTGCCACGTCCAGTCATTCCTTGGACACCTCCAGGGACGGGGACTCCACCACCTCCCTGGGCAGCCCCCTTCAGTGCCTGACTACCCTTTCAGTGAAGAAATTCCTCCTGATGTCCAACTTGAACCTCCCCTGGCACAGCTTGAGGCCGTTCTCTCTCATCCTGTCCCTTGTTCCCTGGGAGCAGAGCCTGACCCCCCCCGGCTCCTCCCTCCTGTCAGGGGGTTGCAGAGAGCGAGAAGGTCCCCCCTGAGCCTCCTTTTCTCCAGGCTGAGCCCCCCCCTGCTCCCTCATAACTGAATTACACAATTTTGAAATTTACTGAAAAACAACCACCAACATTCCCAAGTGATGTAGGAGACAGAAGCAGTACCTCTGGCTGGGTTTTGCTGGCTCTGCCCCAGCACTGGATACACTCTTGCTGACTGCAGACACTGGAGGGGGTGAAATGGGTGTTGGTGGCAATGCTGGTGCAGTTGGTGTCACAGGGGTCACGGGAGTTGGTGGCATGCTGGAGTCACTGAGGCTCAGCTGGCTGGGCTCTGCTGTGCTGCTGGGAAGGGCTTTCACAGCACCCTCCTTGCTGCTCGACTTCTGCAAAGGAACCACGGCCAGCGTCTCAAAAACTGGTACTGCTGCACCCTGGAGTGGGCTCAGCACTTTAACATGAGTTCTGTATGGCTGTGAATGAGGAAATCAAACATGGCCGACTGCCTTCCCCACCTGCAGTCATGGATCACTTGGGGTGTTTGGCTGCTCCTGTTCTCAGGGAAAAGTGCACCTCAGCTGTGACAAACATTCAGATTTCCACCTTGGTTAATGTGCCAGCAGAAAGGACTTTAGAGAGATTTGGTATCAGTAACAACAAAAAGATATCCAGACCCTGGCAGCTCCAGCACAGCAAGGGAGAGTGTGTGTTCCATACACTCTGCTGCAGATTAACCTCAAAACTAGATCTGAAAGACCACCCCTACGATAGGAGCAAAATGAATTCCATTGCCCTTTCTGCTGAGTTAACAAGGATAGCAGTGGAAGCTGAGTGGAGGAGAAGTTCCCTCTTTCCCTCTTGATTTTGTGAACTGGTGTCAGACATTCATATACGTCATGAATTGCTAACTCAAATGTGGGAATTTTCATCACCCACTATGGATGCAGAATTTACGGATTAATTTGAGCCCAATCTCCTTCCCCAGTCCCCAAAGCAGCTGTGCAAACCTGAGCAAAGAAATCTACCATTTTAGCTGGAGGTTTTGGCTTCTGAAGAGCTTTCTTGGCCTTTGCTGCAGCAGCTTGAGCATGATGGATCCGTTCTGCAAGGACAAATTAATGGTAAGAGCTCCTGAACACAAGCAAACTGATTTAAGGAGGAGGCTAATTCAGACCTGTAAACTCATCTTCAGACAAGGAATTACACAGCCTTGTAATAATGCAAAGAAAAATACCAAGTAAAATTAGTCAAAAAGGCTGACAACAAGACATAAGAAGTTGTGAATGAACATACACCTTGTACATGGGATATTGTTTTTCAAACAGACACTTCAAAGTGACACACTGCTCTACAAGACTGGTTATAAACATTTTCAATTCTTATGGGATCCCCAAGGCTTACCAAACTCTTCCTCACTCCTGTCCCGGTGCAGGTAGATCCACAACTTGCGCCCAATGTCGTATTTCACACAGGGATCTTTCTCATAATGCAGTCGATCCAAAGCACCACTGACAACAGTGTTAACCTGGAAGTTCAGAATTCACACATTACAAGATGTCTCTGGCTGGGCTGGCCAAAATTCATGAATAAAAAAGCCATCCTATTTGGCAGAAAACCTGTGTAAGCTGTGAGCAGTGTTAGGACGAGCTGAGAGCAGATGGCAGATGTTGCAGCACAGGATGCTGTTTGTCATCTTGCATTAAATGGAGCTTCCACCAAAGCTAAAAGCTTGGAAAATGGACTGAATCTAAAATGTGAGCAGCTCTGTGACAGAGTGTTAATTCTGTGGCTTTTCTAGCTCTTTTTCATCATCCAGAGTTTGGTGGAGATTTGCAGCAGCTCAGAGTGGTACACAGTTCTCTTCTGCTAATCAGAGCAGCATAAAATTATTGGGACTTAGACCCTGAATGCTGCCTGGGTCTGTGCAGTGTATTTTTTGGAGAATCCGAGGCCAGACATGACATCCAACTTACCTGAGCACTGGTGACATCTGGAGCTAGGAACTGGGAATCTTTGAGCAGCTCACAGATTTCAGCACGAGTTCCTTCTCCATTAGGAAGGCGAGCAGCAGCATCACGAACTGGAACACAAAGCCAGAGCTTAAACTTCCAGCTGTAAGTAGGCAGCTGTATTCAGGTCCTCCAGCAGGTGCATTTTGGGATTGCTCTATTCCCCCTGCTCTCACAGTGCCTACTTACTCACTAAAATCTAGTTCCTAAAATCCCTCAGAAATACGAGAGGTTATAAAGGACTATTTTAAAATACATCAACTGTGCCAGCTTTGTGCTAGGAGTGATAAACTTGAGTAACAGCACTCAACAC
This sequence comes from Chiroxiphia lanceolata, assembly GCF_009829145.1. Classification (NCBI taxonomy): domain Eukaryota; kingdom Metazoa; phylum Chordata; class Aves; order Passeriformes; family Pipridae; genus Chiroxiphia; species Chiroxiphia lanceolata. The sequence goes on along the minus strand of NC_045659.1, from coordinate 7,004,983 downwards.
CAATTTAGATTCCTTAAGTCATTGTTCAGAGGGTCGGGGGGATATTTTTCTTATTTAAAGTAAATTTTTGGCCATCACCTTACCAAGGGACAGGATGGTGACATATGCTGGTCTGTCTGAGCGCAGGAGAGAATGTTCTCGAGCTTTGTTTAAGGAGGTTTCCTTGTCAAACACCCCCTTCACAGGACCAACAACTGACTCAAAGCCATGCATGCGGAAGGTGAAGGCTTTGTGGGGTTGGCTGTAACGGTAACGCTCCTGGGTGGGGGACAAGAGCACTCAGTTTAGCAGGCAACATACACAACAGCCTTATATACTTGTTACCATTCTCTAGAGAAAGCTTTTATAAATTTAAGGCTCAAATACTGCTGTATAAACTTGTTTTGGATCAAGAAAAGCACAAACTACTTCAAACAAAATACTAAGCACCCCCTAACCAAGGTGTGCAGGTGCAATACAGTAGGTTTATTGTCAAGCAGCTGCTCAGATTAGAGGTGCCAGAGATACAAGAGATATGCCTTCTGCCCCCCTTCCCCCTTCTCCTCTACTCCAGCAAAATTTAAAGAACCCCTATCATGTGTTTATCCTGTAATTCCCACTTGCATCTACTGCAAACAAGATAACTCAATGTATGGGTGTACTTATTGACACATTTTCTGCTTGTACTCATACATGCCCAAAAAAAAGAGAAACAAGTCATCCTCCTATGCTGGGGGATGGAAAAAAAGACAGAAATATTGGCACTACCAACTGACACCACCAATTTCAACTAATTTTGCCCAATACCCACTGGAAATACTGGTTTTGAAGCAGCTACATTGTCAGCAAGTTTTATGTAAGGTCAAGATACCAACTTCAAGGTAGAAGAAAAATACTAATTCTTCATATTAACAAGTCTGTGTAGAGTATAAAACTGCCATCCCACACAAATTCTCCTGTTTTAGTGGACAACTGTTCCAACATGTGCTTTTAAAATGAAGAAGATTCACTTCTTACCTGCTCCTGAAACACCCGTTTCTCCTCTCCAGTGCTAGGCCGGACTACATAGTCAGTCCTTCTGAAACAAAGGGCATCATCAGCTCTGAGCACAACAAGCCCACAACAGCCCTAAAGACATCCCAAAGGCTTAGTCACCTCATCCTTCTCCAAATTCCTCTGAACAAATTCTGGAAGCATTTATGGTAACATAAAGTAAGCCCTGCAGAGATCTTAAAATACGCACCTGAAGGCAAGCAAGGACTGTAAATAATCCCATTATCAGGACCTAAGGTAGATTACACCTTTGTTTGATAGTCTATACAAAGCTGGAGAAAATCAGTTGACTTTATGAAATCCAGTTATTGCATTTATAAAATCAAACTATCAAGTTTCCTCCTGATCCATGATGTAAAATTGTTTTATTTTAAGATCCAGAGGTGCAAGGACCAAACCTCCCAGCTTCAGCAGCACTGCAAAAGCTTTCAAGGAGTGTTATACACTTACACTCTGGGCAGTGGCATGGCATCAGAGCTGTCTTCATTTTCCTACAGAGAAAGAGAGAAATGTCAGTGTTGGAGAGAACTCAGTCAGGTTTTGTGCTGCTAGGAGGTGATTTTTGTCTGACTCACTTTGAAGAAAGTCTGGTCTTTGGTCTCCAACCAGAGGTGAAAGAGTGCTGCCAATTCCTTCTCATGATCTTGGTATGTACCTAATCAGGAAAAATTAGAAATAGAAGTCTTATTTGTTGCAAAGCCAATTGCTTGTACCTCCCAGTCATCTCCTGCTCCTTCCCCCCCTCAATGCACGACCAGTCACAAGGTATCTATCTTCCCCACTTCACAGATGCTCCAGTTGCAACACTTGAACACATCCAGGCTTAGGAAAGTACTAAACCCCAGTGATTCTCCTGCGTTAGTACAAAGGATGAAGCTTCAACTCCTGGCACAGCAGGCAAGATGCTGTTTGAGACACAGACACCTGGTTCCCACTCTCCAAAGTAATCCCAGTCACTGAGTCCCTGAGCAGAAACACGTGCCTACAAAACCTCCACCTAAATTAGGGGAGGAACCAGAGGAATATATTCCTGACTCCAAATCTCTGCCAGTTTAGGCCTCCAAATATGACCACTAGAATCACTATAGTTAAGAATGAAAAGCTCTGCCTAGTAGCTAAAGGAATGGACACAAACATAAGACATCTGTAATTCAGTCAGTATGAGCCTGGGCACCTTGACTGTCAGTTTGCTCTTTGGTGCCCACTTTTAAGAATTGGAATAGTATCAGTTTGCTCCACAGAGAAGCTTAATTAATTTGTAATTGTAATAATGAATAATTACTCTGAATAGTCAGAAGGTACGCTCTACAGGAGGGAAAATATGAAGGTGTTCAGACCAATTTGAAAGGTGACAAACATATTTAAGTCAGCAACATGAAGAAATACAGCCCAGTGCCTTCGCTCATTTATGATCTGTCTGCTGCTGATACTGACGTCTTATGAAAACCTCGAAACCAAAACATATTTTAGCTCAGCTAAAAGAAAAGAAAAGAAAAGGCCTAACCATGGAATTAACAGCTCTGCTTGTGCTTCTCTGCAGGCTTCAGCACTCTGAAAAGTAAAGTCCTGGAGAAAATAACAAACCTTTGCTATAGCAGAAACCATAGCAGAGCACCAGGTACTCACCAACCAATTTCCACTGCTGAGTTTTTTCCTTGAATTCAACAAAAGGAGCATCTACAATGAAAAACGTGCATATCAGAGACATCAGCCAATGGTCCAAGCCCAACATCCTGCTGCGGTAATGCAAACGGTCGAGTTGGGCTCACAATGACAGAGCATTTGAAGTGATTATGTAAGTGCATCTCTAAATTTATCCTTGCCCAAAGGGAAGGTGAGCATTTCAGAGTATGAGGGCAAGCACAAGGAAAGATCAGAACAGAATAATAAGCCTTCCATCAACAGGCTGTCAGCTGAGAGCCTGTTCATGCTGTGAATGTCTATTCAGGCTGTTACACTGTGAGTGACTATTCCTGGGCTCATGGGAAGCAAACAGCATTCACCAGCATTATGGAAAACATGCTGCAAGGCCACTGCAATCTACTCTGTCCCTGCCTTTAAAACTTCCCACTAAGCAAATCAAAACCACAGAATAATTTAGTTTGAAAGGAAGGCCTGAAACTCGGCTGGTCCAAGTTGGGCCAACTCCATGTTGCAGTGGATTGCTCAGAGCATTATCTAGTTTTTTATCATCTCCAAAAACAAACACAATGACTTCACGCCGTGGAGGAAGAAACTAATCCCTTCCAGCTTCAAACACCCTGCCTGAAGCCATGATCTGAACAGGAGAAACTGTCTATCTAGAGGGCAATTTCACACACATTTTCACATGCTTGGGAATCAAGCTGGGGCTTATCTACTATCCACACGCAAAACAAGCCAACCACAATCAGGACATGCAAGTTATAAAGCTTATCAGAAATACAATGATTCATTGTGGTGATGAATTAAAAGTTTATCTGAGCTATAATATAAACCAGCACTGATTGGAACAGAAGAACAAGCATCATTAGTATTTTTAACAGCTATTCTTACCTCTGCTGTCACCTGCCAAGTACTGCAAGGCAGGTAAAACCAGTTCAGACCAGTTAGGGGCAAATGAGAACCAGTTATTTAGTGCACTGGCATGAGAAGATTGCCAGTCGAGAACTTTATCTTCAAGCTGAACAGGAAAAGGAAATATTTCATTAATGACCTCACGCTTTAAACTGTGACTGTTTCCACAGAAAACAAAGCAGCTAAACACATTCAGGAGACAGAAAGATGTTTATGTACATAAAAAAATGACCCAACCTTTTCAAGTAACTGTAACGTGGTATTTTAAACAAACACTTCCCCATCTCTGCCCTTAATATACAGAGTATATCTAAGCACGATCTACAGAATGGGTATGGAACGACTTACGGATTCAACTGATTAAATTCATGAAACGTGTTAAAAACAGAATGTGGTAGCACTCCCATAGGGTTTAATTTCTTTAATATGTAATCTACATATTAATATAATTTACAGCAAGACAACTCTGGAGAAAAATCACTATTACATAGCTATAAACCCCTCTATCCTTCAGTGTTCCTTCCTGCAAAGATTCTTAGATAACTGGGGAGTTCCTTACCACCGAGAGAGTAGCAGGTCCTTCCAGAAACAGTATCTCCAAAAGAAGGAAAAAGAAGCTGGATGATATTTCATTTATTTCAAGGCATGGTTTCATGTCTTCAAGAGGTCTTCAAATGAAAGAGAACACAAGCAGACTAAATTCTCTGAGTAAACATTCACCTTCATATCCAAAGATGAACACCACACATTTCACACATCCCAAGCTGCACAAAAACACAGCCTGCAACAGTCCCACAAAAATCTGAGCTGTAACATCTGCTGCTCCCTCCACCTGTGCAAGGTGTTCAGGGCCCTCTGCAGCACTTACTCCTCTTTGACAGATGACAGAGGGATGGGGGAAAGATCCTGAGGCATCGGTGGGATTCCATCTGCATTGCCAAAAGGGTCAGCCAAGTCTTCCACCTCAGATTTAATAACCTTCACCTTCTTTTTCTTCTTATCCTCCTTTTCCTTCACCTTTTTCTTGAGAGTCGCGAGGTCGTACAAGGCTTTAGATATAAGAAAAGGTAAAAAGAACAATTAGAAAGCTTCTTACAATATTTCAATGAGAGTCATTAACTATCTATATAAACATAAATCCAGAAATGTACGTTGCGTGCACTCATTCATACATAACTCATTCCACCTTCCCAGTCATTGCCATGAATCTTTATTTTCCCCTACAAAAGAAAACCTCTATTTTTTAAACCAATGTATATAAAATTAAAAAGGCAAAGGATCCACTGACCTGCTAAGGAGCCTTTCCTGCCAGCATTCACTCGAGTCATGATGTCCTCCAGAGTCAGGTCTGTCGTGACCAGATCAGGGTGATCCTACAATGGGACACAAATGGGGCACAAACTAAACTGGGAAAGGACACGGTGTTAAGATAGTAACAAGGGTGCAGAAGTACCTAAGTATGGGAATGCCCCAAACCTAACCGGGATCGGCTTATAAAGTTATTTACTGCAACAAAAGCTGGGAAGTCTTCTAACTCTGAAATCAAAAATTTTTTCTCTCCAAAACATGTAATTAAAATTACAAAATTTTAACCAGATAAGCATAAGTAGGACCTGCATCTATGCACTGGCAATTAAACTCAGGTTATGGTAAAGAGCTGGAGGATGGCTGCACACAAAAAATAGCAATCATATTGAACTTTATGACTAACAGATAAAAGACTAAAAGATAACATGCAGTCCCAGACTTTGACATCTTACAGGCTGACGTTTTCGTTTCTCATGGTGCTTCTTCAACATCATCTTCAAATCACTTTCCCCAAGTTCTATCTTGTCTGCAATGAAAGAGATTTCAGATATTATTTGCGCAGTACTCCCCCACTGTTACTTTCCAGACTTCTTAGAATGACATTTTCTATCCATTCTCACGTCCAGCAATCACCAAATTTCAATAACTAATTTCTCCTTATTTGCATTTCATTCACTCCTTTGTTTCAGTGCTTCCTTGGGTCATCAGATTTCATTGCCGATGCAGCCACGGAAGTGAAAAGAAGCCAGAACCAGCCTGAAGGGTTTGTAGACTGGGATTCCTAAATGTTTTGAACTGGACTACGCTAACGCTTCAACCATTAAAGCCAGAATACAATAGAGCAATCGGTAGTATTACACAAACTGTGACCCTTGTGTTAAAACACTACTGCTATAAAACTGAGAGAAGAACCAACTGTTGTGTTGACTGCAGAAGTGAAGAATTACAAGTTTTCATCGAACAATACATTTTCAAGATGATTTCTTGCAAAGTCTCAAAGTAATTCTCCCCTCTAAATCTGTATTGGCCCCTAGTTTGGTTCTCACCTGCTGTTTTCATGTCCAAGGTTGACAATGTGGGGATCACTCTCAGGGGAACTGGTGGACTTGAACAACGTGCTGGAGAACTTGGAGGCCAAGAGATTAGTTCTAAAAGAGAAAAATAAATTTGCTTCTGGAAGACTTAGAACCAGTCTATGTAATTCTATTACCTCATGTTCATTAGATCACAGCCAGTAAAACTAGAGTCCAGATTTCATCGCTCTATCAGAGACATTGTCCCCACATCAAAAGTGTGTCTTTCTCCATTCACACCTCGAGACTTTAGTTCAGCCCAGGGCATTACCTTCTTCATCAGAAGACAAGGCAGTGTCTCCACACTCCTCTTTCACTTCCCTCAGGATTTTCAGGTAGCGCTGATGTGTCCGTCTGTCTCGTTCTTCCGCGTCATACGTCGGTGGGAAGTGCCTTCTCCTCAGGGTCATGTCAGGGCCTCCTTTCCTGGCTAATTCCAGCAAGTGCTGGAAGAAGAGATTCATGTGACATTAGCTGTGTCAGCTATGGTTCTTAAAGCCAGGACAGGTAAGCTCAGCTCAGGTACTTCCAGCAAGGTTCCCATGCGGAGCTGGTGCTGTCAGCACCTCAGTCCTGTATAAGGGAACCCTTAGGAAGGATCAGTATCTGCCACATACAGGATTTTAAACCCAAGATTTTAAACCATCAAAAAAGCAAGGCAAAGTTTCTGCCCCTTCATCTGCACACACAATAGTACCTGTCATTTGAGAAGAACTTAAACATTGGTGTGAGATGTAGTTTCCTTGCCAAAAATGTAACACAGACATGGAATATTGCCTCATTTAAAGAAAACATTTTACCCCTTATGGCTACAGAGGAAATAACGTATTCTGTATTGTTGCCCAGAAAAGCTGTAGCTGCCCATTCCTGGCAGTGTTCAAGGCCAGGAGCAACAAGGTCTAGTGGAAGGTGGATTCTCTGATTCTATTTCCCATAACACTACAGGGCATTTTATAAGACAGGCTTTCACCTTCATCCATACATCCCATATGCTTCAATGTCTTAAATGCAATAAAAGATAAGTGAGCGAGTATTTACAACAAACTGATTTCAGTTGGCAGCAATTAGCTCACAGAAGTATCCATAGAGGAAGACTTCCTCAGGGATTTACAGGCATTAGGATTAGAGTTTTGTATCTACATATTTTGTAACTATGCATTTAGCAACTGTACTTGTTTCAGAGTGACAGAAATGGTTGAAAACAAAGGCAAAGTGACTTGTTAAGAAGACAGTAAGTCATAAAGGGGTAAATGCAGGAAGTGGGGGCAAGGTGGACATGCAAAAAAAGACACTACACACAACTGAGAGCTATGAGTTACAAAACCCAAAATCTGCAAACATAATGGGTCTGGTGTTCTGTCTGGACCACTGGAAAACCCAGAAACATTACTCATTAAATTCATTAAAGGAGAGACCTCAAAGAGCTGTGAAGGCACCACGGCATGTTTTATAAAGCCAAACTGTCAGTGGCAGAGTAGACTCACATTGCGGGAGGTGAGGATCTGCTTGAGCAGCCTGTAGAAATACTGCTGCTGCGCCCGCAGGTAACGCTTGTACTGCGACTTGTAGCACAGTTGCCGGTACTTCACCACCTCGGGGTTGAAGTGTCCATCTGCGACAGAGACAACACACACTTGAGGTGTCACTGCTGGCTCAGAACTTCCCCCAAACTCACCCAGAAGCTCACTGACCCCGGAAGAGTTTCTGGGCGATGTGCAGCGGGTTCCCAAACCGAAAGTTCTCCCCCCCAAACAGTGCCAAGATAAGTTTGTTCTGATGTTCCCGGTTGTTCTCAGGGAAGTGAGGCAGGAATTTTTTAAGGTGCTCTTGCTGCGCATCTGTCAGGACCTCCTGCCACGTGGACAAGCTGACAACGTCAAAGAAGATCTCAGGCTAAAGGAAGCAAGAAACAACAGTGAAGCAAATGCATCCAGGTCCTTGAAAATCATCTAGTCCTTGAGGCTTTCTGTGGTGAATTAGCACCAGTTATGAGACAGTGTCTCATCAAATGCAGTAACAACACAGCACGAAGAGGAAAGGTGAGGAAATTGATACTAACAACCAGAAAAGTCATTCAACGCTTGTAACAGCTTTCTTAAAAGCAACTTCAAAATAAGAATATAACAGAATTGATTCAAAGATGTTTTCCTGAGATTAATCAAAGCCCTTTTTGACACCTTTCCCAGGCAGTCAGAAACATCTCCCCTCTTTTCAGTTTGCTCTGTAACCCCCAGAGAGGGAGTTAAACATGTTTTTAATCCAGATTATGAAAAGTTAAATTGTCTCAGCACTACTCACGTCCTCCAGCAGGTCCTCAGGCAGACTGACCCTGGTGGTGCCCAGCATACAGTCCTCCATGATCCTACTGCCATTGCCCTCCAGCTCCAGGGGGTCCGTGAGCATGTGGTCCAGGGAGTCCATCCTTCACCCCCTCCTGCTCCTGCACAAGGAGAATAAAGCCCTGAACAACCAAAAATGCCAAACCCAGACAGACCCACTCCCGGGTGAGCAATGGCTGAGAAGCCACCTTTGATGGGTGGTTGTTGAAGTGCAAGCTGTGACACTGGGCTGCAACATATATACATATATAACAAGATATTTTTAATACATATACTTGCATTAAAATGTAATCTTCAATTACAACGCATATATTATATATATATAATTTTATATAAAATTTCCTCTTCAATTACAACACAGGTCACGCCAACAGAGCCGTCACAGGGGTTTTTTTTCCCTGCAAAAGCCCTCAGGCTTTTCCAGACAGGCAGACTGGGAAGCACAGGTGACCCATTCGCTTCCCACCTGTAGGAACTGCTTTCAGTAGTGCAAAACACCATGAAAATCTGCATTTAAACCCCGAGAGCGGTTTTAAGGCGCAGAACCGAAGGTCAGGTGTGAGGTGGGGTTTGCCTCAGGCTGAACGTGCAGCTGTGACAGGGCCAAGAGGCACGGTTTGCAACAGCCGGGCAGCTCTGGGCTGGGAAAAAACGCATGAAACACGCGGAATAAGAACAGGACAATATAAAAAAGGCTTAAACCCTGGTGGGAGGTGGGAAAAGAGAGAAAAATCGGTCTATTTCATACCCTCACGCGGCCCGGCCGAAGGCGGAAGGCGGCGGGCGCTGCCCGCGCCTGCGCGACCGCCCCGTGTCAGCGCGCCTGCGCGGGGCCGCCCCTCAGGCCGTCATGGCGGCAGCGGCCGCGGCTCAGAGCTGGTCGCTGCAGGGCCCGTCGCGACAGGCGGGACCCGCGTCGCTGCAAACGGGAGATTTCCTCGAACCCTGAGTGCTTAATTAGGCTGTACGCGCCCCGGGAAGGCCGAGGCGATCGTGCCCGCTGTTCCATCCCCTCATGGGGACCCTCCACCGACTTCACCAGATCGGAGGGTTCCACTGATTCCACAGTGATTGCTGTGATTTGTGATTCCCCTTGGAAGTTTAGGTTGGAATTCATCTCCAACGCTCAGAGGATCTTCTGAAAGAAAATGGTTCTCTAAGTCTCTCAGGAAAAAAAAAAACAAACTATTTGTGGAATTCTGAAGCTGCATATCAGTTGTAGGTTTCTATGGCTTGATTGCAATCCTATTAAGTGGATTAGTCATTGATATGCTGTGCTAATATTAATTGTATTTTAAATTTTAATGCAGCAAACAGAGAGACCTGTCCGGGGTCTCCACACCTTCACCCACTGACAATGCCCTTGAAGGACTCAGTTAACAGTTTACAGAATATTAATAACATTTTGATGGGTTGAGGTTCGAGGACTGCCAGCGATAGTGTCTGACTGCAAAAACATGTTCAAAGCAATACAGAGACAAGCTCTAATCCCCACAGAAAGGGAGCTCAAGATAATCATTCATGCAGTTTTTACCCAAGGGGTACTCATGAGGGAGAGACACATTCACCCCAGAATGAATGGTCCCAGAAGTTACAATGGAGTCTTCCATAACTTCTCCCCAATCTTAACTTTTCTTTACATTTAGGTGGAGGTCATACATTTTACTCAGTGAGGCGTGGTCATACTTTGAGGGCAGATATCTCAGGATAGTACCTGTGATAACCTTGGGATGGGGACGTGTGTCAGTCCAAGGATGGGGATTTCACCACAGTTGCTGATTCAAGAGGACATCTTCCTGTAGTCCTTAGTTTTCAGCTGCTGTGGGGTTGATCAGCTGGAAAATACTACCACGTTCCATCCTCTAAAAGGGTTTCAGAGGCAAAGCCATGGGGTCTCCACCTCCCTTTAGCCCCCCTTGGACCGTGTTGTGGGACATCAGGAAGCAAATGTATTTTTCCCTATAACTTCCATATCTTTATCTACACCCCACTTTCACTCACCCCCCACTGAACATATCTCACCCCCTCCAACCCCCGCCCCAAAAAGATCAATTATCACAAGTGTTTAAAAAAAAAAGAGAAAAAGATTTATTAATTTCAGGGGGGGTTGTTTTTTACACCTGCCAGGTTGCACGAGACTCTGAACACAACAACAGTCACCAAATGTACAATAAACATACACACTTAAATAAGAGATGGGGCCCGAGCAGTCCGAGAGGTGCACGGTCAGGGTGCGTGGGTTGGGGTTGTTTTCTTTTTCCTCCCGAAAATACAGGATCTGACCTAAAAACACCTCCAGGGGACAGCATTAGACCCTGAGGAGCCTGAATCCCCGAGCAAAACACAGACCTTGCAGGCAACCAAGAGGACTCTGGAGTTACGCTCCTGTGGGACATGACTGGAGAGATCTTTGGGTTGCTCTGGTTTAAAAATATAATAATAATAATAATAATAGTAATAATAATAATAATAATAATACATCCTATACCTTCTGCACTGCAGAAATGGGAAAAAAAAAATCCATGCAATCATTGTCTTTTTTTTTCTTGCTTGCTTTTTGCCAACTGTGCAATCAATGTAGTTCCTTACTTTGGAAGGAAAATTCATGGTACTTCCATTTCCAGGGATGCTTCTTCCATAACAGGGCATTAGTTTAACTTGGGACACTTGGAATCACTTCAGTTATGTCAGGCTGATGGCCTGACTATGCTGCTGAGGGGCAGAGTAAAAACTTTGATGAGGAAGATTTGAGTTCAAAAACTTAAAAGATTTGAGTTTTAAAATGGTTTTCTGTTGTAGTTTTCCGTTTTAAATAACTGGTACAACTGTCCTTGTTCATAAACCGTTCCAACAAAGGTGAATAGAGCAAAATAGTTTTAAACCCCACATGTGCAACACTGTTAATGGGAACAAGTCTGATGTTCATCTATTGTCAAACATTTAAGACTTTAAAATTGCTGCTGTAGGGCAGTATTGCCCTGGATATTTCCAAGTCTGCTATTTTCCTACTAATACTATTTTTGGCTCTTTATTAAATAAGCAGCAGCATGAAGAAAGCCAAGACAAGATCTCCCTCTTCTCCCACACCAACATCATCACAATGCCTGACATTGTAATTCCAAAGTCCTCAGCAATACAAATTCAAATTAATTAGTAGGCATTGTGGTCACTTGGCCACGCTACCACAGTCGATGGGCTCCCAAATCGATGAAATTTAAAGTCACTCATCACTGCACTAAATGGCAGGTCTGGTCCTACTTAAATTTACCCAGCTAACTGATGCCCCAAGATGGTGGTACAGCAAGAGAAGTGAAATTCCAGGAATAAATTAATCCCCATTTTGGCAAGTCTCTTTAAAGCTACCTCAGAACAGTTCTGAGCTGGCCAGGATTTTCCATCTGATTTCTCTCATCTCTCTTTCCACGCCATATTAACAGATCTGTTAATTACCAAAGCAATACCCGCTACAAGGCTTTGCCCACAAGGAACCAGACCTCCTCTTGTCCAGCCTGAGTGTGAAGTTCTCCTGTGTCTAAGAACTTTAACTCCATAAAACCTGATATCACAATCTGTAGTGCTTACTCATGGGTAATCCTCACATAAATCCATGGGAATACTCATGAACATGAGTCCATACTCATGAACATTCACACTCAGTGCAGCACAAGAGAAAACAAATCAAAAAAAACCTCTCTAAGTTCTTCTGTCTTAAGGGCCTCTAAGACACAACATCCTTCTTTGTTATTGTTTTATAAATAAATGTATCCTGTTATGCACAGACATTCTGGGATGAGTTTTCCAGCAGAGAATGGAGGTTCAGACATACATGGTGTATCCCATCAGGAGTCAATGGAGTTCTAGACATATTCCTGCAACTACCAGAAGCATCAACCAACCAACCAACAAGACCCGTGAAGGAGAATTATGTAAGGAAAAAAATATTATACTGCCTTAAAGATAAACCTTCTCTTTCCCTTTCTCCTGGTCCCTAAATGCAACATGAATTCTGTACACGGACCAGGTCCACCAAAGCAGGCAACCCTCACAGATGGCTTTCTGTGTCCCATAAATAGTGGTCCACAAGCATGTTTCTGGTGTGTTTCCTGAGTCCAGGGCTGGTCTTTTTATGGAACTGTCCAAAGGAATTACAGTGCATTGTTAACAAGGTTATTTGGAAAAACATCAGAGTAACCAACTCTCCATCCAGTCTTGAAGGGGAGAAACATGTTCACTTTGAGGGGGCCACAGAGATAAGGACCCAGTCCCTTCAGAGCAGTGCTCCTGTACCCTCATTTTCTCCTGGCACAACTATCTTAGGTCAAAAGTGCAGGTTAAGCTGAGCCTTTTTTTTTTTTGTTTACAGGCAAAAAAGCAACCTTCCCTCCAAACAGTGCAGGGAAGAGAGTCAACAGTGGCTCCATAGTACCATCGGGTGCTACTATGATTTCAGTCACTTTGTCCAACAACAAGACTCCCCTTTTCCTTCTTTGTGGAACTGCTGGGTAACACAGGGCAGGGCAAACAGCATGTAAACAGTTCTGGAGGGCTGGAAAAAGGATAATTTAATGGACTGCTTCGGCACGTCTTCACTGCTTGATCCCATCCCCACACAGGGATACAAGGAGCCACCACTTGGCTGCTGCTGCTCCTTTCTCCAGGCAGTCTGCTCATGTTGAGCTGGGACATTCCCTTTCACCTTGGCTGCTGAAACAAAGCCACAGGAAGCAGTTTTGCCATACTCTGGCAATTTACATGATGTCCTCCTGTTTAAAGGCTCCCGTTAAAAATATACATACAACAATCTGCCAGGATGCCTTCAGCTAGGCAAGCTTTTCCCATACAATTGAAATAAAAAGTTGTTCGCTGGAGACACTTCCAAAAAGGAAAAGTAAGGGTCAGCAGACACGCCAAAAATAAAATCCAGGGCAAGGAGAGGTTTCACTTCTCTTGTCCTTTTTGTTAAAAGCTGCATAAAAGCATCCCAGAAGGACTTGGAGCATACTTCATGGTCACTGGGGACTTAAACCCTCTTAAAGCATTAACAAGAGCTCCAAGATTTTAGTTGAAGGTAAGTGAACAGAGATCAAAACATTCGGAGCCCCAGGGTACCCCCACATCTGGGCTGTCAGGGAGGTGACAAGACAAGTAGATAACACTGTGGGGCTGCTTCACTCGTGTTCTGCTGAGAAAGTCCTGGGTTTGGTGATGTGCACCTCGCTGCCCCCGCTGCCGTTGGTGGTGGTGGTGATGATGTACTGGGTGGTTTGCTGTTGGCTGCTCGGCTGGGACTCCAGGGGCTCCGGGGGCTGGGAAACACCCACCTGTACCTCGCTGGGCAGCGAGGACGTTTGTTTGTCCAGGTCGGGCTGACCCTCTGAGATTACATAGTGAGTCTGCAGGGGGAACGGAAATGATTACTGATCATTGTATCTTCTGTGACTTCTCTGTTCTAATAGTCTGCTGGAAGGTATTTTGGGATGAACAAGGAACTTGGAAATGAAACTCTTTCATTTAACTGTATTTGAGAGCAACATAACGCTTGTCCTTTGATTTGAAGGACGTTGGACTTGGCATTTGGATAATTTATGAATTGTTAAACTCATTACACAAAACCCATCACTTCAGATTAAAGAAACAATTTTGAATACAAGTATTCTGCAAGGTTTTTTCTATATTCCATGTATTCTAGCAGAAGTTGCACTCCCAGTGTCCAATACCAACACAGTGCAATGGCCTGCCTGCCTCCTTGTGTTGGATTGCTTACAAGATAAGACAGCAGGAACTCCTCTTATTTTGTAACCTTACAGATAACAACAAGCTATCAAAATGTTCCCAGGAGCTGCTCTGAAATTTGGTTTAATACATACAGCTTAATCATAAATATTTTTAAGACTAAGCAGTACTACTAAATAATACTTTGTCCTGCAAATGTGATTAAAAGAACACTTTAAGCTGGAAGGAGTCATACACACAAGGGCCAGACAGTGTGGGCTCTGTAAATGGCTACACACAGACTGTACTGTGCAATCTGGACCTCTTTAGGTACCACATTATGCTTTACCCTGTGCCCCAGTCATCAATTTGGCATTGCTTTAACCTTCAAGCTGAAGACTTTACGTCTGATATATTATTCTGGATGAAAAAATGGCCATGATTGTTTTCTTTACCTGAGTAACTGCTTTCACTTGCCCCGTGTTGACAGTGGTGACTGGGGTACCCACAGCGGTCTCTGTGATCACGTACTGCCCTTGGGGAATGGTCATCATCTGAATCTCTGATGCTAAAACATAGAAATTGGAGAATCAAGACTTTGAATCAAAGACAACTTTGAAAGATCATGTCTTACATCAGCAAGATTTAAAGTCTGAAACAGTGGGTGTTGAACAGAAATTCAGGTGCTGTAAAGCCCTGTCGAACTCCACAGGCCTCAACAGAATTATGCCAGGTAACACCAACTGCAGATTGGGCAACTCCTGTGGAGACAACACACCCTGTTCTGACCAAAATCATCACAGAATTACCATCCAGAGCTGCATGGACATGAGAAATCGTCTCCTGTCACCCTCCTATTCTGTACAGTTCTTTCAAGCACTCGTCCAAATCTGAACTAGCTGCTGTCCAGCATATGGATTCTTGCTGAGTGCAAGTCCTTTGGAATAAAGGAGCCCAGTATGCCTGCCCAAACCACATATGGAATCAGGATGGACCTACGGCAGAAGAGCTGCAACAACCATCTGCATTTGTCCGAAACTTTATCTTCCTGATCTCTATGAATATTAACCACAAAGCTTAATGAGCTCTGAAAACACAATCCTGTTTGGTAGCTGGAGACCTGGGGCACATATTAGTCACACACACTGGCCAGGCAAGTAGTGAGAGTACTGTGACACTCACAGTAGCTCCGAAAGGAGTTCCAAGTGCTGGGGAGATACGTGTGCTGGACTGAGGAGCCCTGCTGCTGCTGCAGGCCTTGGTTTGGTGTCGGTGTCACAGTCTGCATCTGTGAAGGGTTGAGTTCCTGCTGGGGTTGTTGCGAGGAGGGACTCAAAGGCTGACCTCCAACCTAAAGAAAAAAAAGGTGTAAGTGTTCTTGGTGTGGGTTAGGATTGCATAGCTCTGTACTCTTCCAGATACATCCTTCTTACAAAGGGAAAACACAGGGCACATCAAGCACAAGAAATGCAAAACTCTCCTCCCTCTCCTCTAACTTGCTTCACTTTATGGCCAGTAAGCACAGACCAGGAAAAACAGAGATGTTGTTTGCCCAAGTGAGTCTGTGGCAGAGAACGGAGATTAGAGGCTAAATTCTACCCAAGAGAACGAAGAGCTGCACTTCAAATATTTGAGGAATGCCAGTTTCCATTTACATATTTTAACCAACAAACTCTATTTAAGCTGCAAATTTGTCAGTTCCCAACTATTTATCTCTAACTTAGGGGAAAAAAAAAAAAACCACCGAAAAACCCACACAACAAACACCCCAAACAAAACCACAACACAACACCCCCATACATCCTGAGACACCTGGGAACTACTTGATGATCTCAGAGATGTTCATGTGAGAGTCATTTCATGTGTGGTCCTTTAAGTGACATAGAGAAGACTGTCTCCTGCCTCAGCACATGCAATATGTCAGCGGAACAGATTGGCAGGGAAAAGACTCCTGCAAGAGAAGAGGGAAATACCTGTGGTGATGACTGAGCTGCTGGCGATGGCTCTGTGACCTGGATGTGCTGCACCTGGATGGCATGCTGGGTGTATGTCTGGGGGTCATGGAGCTGCCCAACGTCCACTGTGGAGTGCTGGGACTGGTGAGGTGAGGTAGCCTGGGGAAAAAAAATAAGCAGAGGTGCATATTTCAAATTCTTTACAGAAGCAGCAATGTAAATCTCTTCTGGGACACAAGGTGTGGAATAATGAGGTAGGAGCCATAGTGGAGCACTCCTGCTCAAGCCTGTTGAGTTTCTTTGCACTCCTAGGAGGTAAAGTACACTTAACAGATGTAATGGCACAGAGATGGTTTTATCTCAGTGATCTCAATGACAAGGACTTGTCTGAGCTCATACAAGCTGCTTGTGGCAGTGACTGGTCTGAAAACCAGGATTTGCATCTTTCCATAAAATGTTCACATACTTAAGATCTGCATATCCAATTCTGTAGTTTGGCATAGCTGCGTCAAGGCAAGGGGCCAGAGGCTTTTAATGGATTTTTTGAACAACACCTGCTAATGATACCAATTGCAGTAACTTAATTTCAAGTCTCAGGTCTTGATAATATTAATAATACTGCAGGAATCGGTACTCATGCTCTTGTATGGTTACAACAGCCACAGTCACTATTAACTGGGGCCATTGTTTAGGCCTTTATTAACCCAATTCATAACCTGATTTGTAACGAGGGGCCAGAGAGAACACAGAATTTCAGATTCAAATCCAAACAAATGGTAGTTTCAGCTTTACCCAGTCGATAACAGACTTGAAGGCTACAGTGATTCCTTACAGCTGCCTATCTTGCTCAGTTACTCTAGTTACACTCTGGTTTTATTTTTAGGAGGCTGTTGAGCATCAGGGAATGAATATTCTAATAAATGATATGAAGGGAACAAGCGAGCACTCTCTGTACTCCCAAATTTTGGCTCCGGTTCACCGAGAACAAGGAAGTACAAATTAGTCTTGAACTGCAGAAAACAGGTCACCCACTGACCCACTTTTCCAGTTGGTGGAAAACGTTCCTGGAGCAGACTCGAGCGAGGGTGCCCAGATGGGGAGAATTAAGTCAAGACTTAATGTTGGTGTGTCTCCAGCAAGCTGACCAAGGCTGGCAGGACTATTTACGCCCAGTACACAATGCTTATGAAGGGAACCCTATGCATTATCAATTGATTTATCTGTAAGAAGTGGTCTGCACCACCTTTTGTAACCACTTCTTAACAAACTTCTGAGCGCTACAGCCCCAAGAATGCACAGGCTTGGTGTGGAAGGGGGCAAAAGCACAGCAAGACTCCCAGCAGGTTACTCACCTGGGCCACTTGAACAACCTGCAGCTGTATGTGCTGAGGCTGCTGCAAGCCAGTTGTGGACTGGGACACAGGGATGTACTGGATGCGCTGGTAATCCCCTTGGGGAGTCCGGTAGTCCGTGGTGAGGGTCTGGGATATCTCTGTCATGGCCTGGGTCAGTAAATCTGTTGTCTGAGCAGGGAGAAGGAGAGAGATACAAACCATCTTTGCATATTGATGCACTTTTGCAAGGCAAAAGTTCCTCACACTGAACTTACACTTACCTTGGGCCTGGTCATTTATTTACAAGAGCTCAATGTGTGCGGAGGTTGGGGTCATAAGTAATCACCAGGGATCATCCACTAGAGGACCATTAAGGGCTAACTTAACATACCATAATAAATATCATTATTTTTCTATTAGACAACAAAAGTCCTGCATTTGTAAGGAGCTGACTTCATTTCCAAGTCAAAAAGTGCTTCATGGTCATATTCCATCCTTCCTCCTCCAGACTGATACTTTTCTTGACAACTGTATTTCTGAAGTAGGTAAAACCATTTAATATCTAATTAGTGAGGTGTATGAAGCCAACAGCATCCTGATTGAACCTCTCATTTTTCAAGCAAAACAGTCTTTTATCCACTTAGTCTTCCAACAGTTTTAAACTGTGATCAATAGGATTTCTACAACTATGCAGCATCTCAGCACCCCTGAGGGATACATGTCAGATTTTCTAGTCTCAGCTTTCACTTCTGTGGCAGCTGATGTGTTAACAGAGATCAGCCACTGGAGATTCATATCAGTCAGTGCTGCACTGTCCAAAGGCCTACAGAGATCTTGACTCCCTGAACACAGCTGGATCCAGTTCCCAGTCACTGTTAAACATGTTCTCTTGATCCCAAGAACTGCAAGTACCTCAGGGGAGTAGTCCCAGTGAAAATCCATGAGATGTGTGTTTCTGAGTTCATTAGGCATATGTGAATGTATTATGTGGAATCAGTAGGTCTGAATGAAAGAAGGGAATGGAGTTGGGGAAAAAAGGCAAATCCTTAAGAGCTCCAGAAAGAAATACACAGTTCTGGCAGAGCAAAACTAAACCAGACTCAAAACCAGACGTGATCTCAAATCATGTCCTAACGCAGCCTTTAAAATGATGTCTGCCAAATAAAGTAAGATCACTAATACCAGAGGGCCTCTGCTGTGTCTGTTCCCCTCCCCTGGCCTGCAGCCCTTACCACTACGGTCTCGCCGGTGGTGCTGTCGGTGGCCAGGACAGCGGGGGTGGAGCTGATGACGGCCGTGGCCAGCGGGGCGTGGATCGTGTTCGGGAGCTGAGCGAGCTCTGGGTGCTTCTTACGGATGTGTTGTACCATCTTTGTCTACAGAAACAAACAGTGTTAGAAGGATGGGCAGGAACACTGCTTGGGGCCATGGGAAATGAGGCTGGTTGGGCACTGAACAGGCTCTCCAGGGCAGTGGGCACAGCACCAAGGCTGCCAGAGCTCCAAGAGGGTTTGGATGATCCTCTGGGGCACAGGGGGTGAATCTTAGGGATGGGCCTGTGCAGGGCTGAGGGTTGGACTGGATGGTCCTTGTGGGGCCCTTCCAACTCAGCATATTTTGGGATTCCGTGAAATCCACCAGTCCGGCCAACTGCAGCTTTTAGGTTTCCCTCAGTGAGGCACCATCAAGATTCACACTATGGGATGCTCTGGTCAAGAAACAAGGATCAGAAAGCCGCTGCTGATTAGAGCTACCTGACACTGAAATATTGCCCCAAACAGCACATCCAGTAGCTTTTTACCCCAACACAGCCAAGTATTTGGGGGACTTTTTCCGAAGGTCATCTTTTCTGTGTTTTGTTTCCCCACTCCTCTCCCTTGTAACTGTCAGTGAGCAGTTTCCAAGCCTTTCCATTTGTGATCACGCTCTGGTAACTTTTCCATTCCTTCTTTCAAGCTTGTGCCCTCTATTCAGGGAACCTTTTAGCCCTAAAACAAGCAGGCTGTGCCTGCATTGTCAGCACACGCCATGACACCAGCGCTCTGACTCAGACTAAGAGTGATAGGTGACGGGCTGTGGTGAAAGAGCATCACCAGGGACAGGCTGTGCCTTTTGGGGCCAAAACGCCTCGTACCTTACTGCTGTACTGCTTGGAGCAGTGAGGGCAGCACACGGGAGGGGTGGCAATGGTGCCTGTGAGCTGAGTGTGGGTGCTCAGCATGGGATCCGGCTCTCCCGGGCCTGCAGGACGCAGCTTCCGGATGCTTGGAGGCAGCTCAGCACCAGGATGGTTCTTCAGGATGTGTGCTTTGCGTTTGCTGGCACTCTTGTACACCTGCAGGGGAAAGATTTGGAATTAAAATGGTGCACTGCTGATTTCTGCACAGAAAACAGCTACCAGTTATCTTGATCTGGAAGGTCTGCGTGTGTCTGCGCAGGGCAGTGGTCACAGCCCCAAGCCTGTCTGAGTTCAAGAAGTGTTTGGACAACACTCTCAGGCACATGGTGGGATTGCCGAGGTGTCCTGCACTGGGCCAGAAATTGGACTTGATGATCCTGATGGATCTCCCCCAGCTCAGCATATTCTGTGATTCTCTATGTTTAGTTAAATCCCCCCAAAATTACAACATAATGCATGAACATATATAACCCTTCCAGTGCTTAATCAGTCTGTAAAAACAACTAACTTCTTGTGTAGCACACAGAAGCCTTTTGAGAACATACTGTATGCCGCAACCGGACTCAGAGCAGGACAAGGAGGCAAGAGGAAAACCCTTTTTGCCTGGTACTTGAAGGTCAAATGTAAGAGAAGCCACTGATCACCAAAGCTGTAATTTGCCCAATGTTCATTTGTTATGAGGATCGATGCCTCCACTCTCCTCACACACAAAGCATCAAACTGTTTTAGTTCAGTGATCGACATATTTTTTAATTCTTTTTAGGCACCGCAACAAATGAATATTCTGTAATATTATTTAAAACTATTTTTTCTCCCTTCAAAGAAAAGAAAGGAAGCATCACAGAAGAATATACTGAGGATAAGGACATATAAAATACACTGCCTGGTAAATAAATGCCCCCATGCACAAAAAGCAAACGCCAGGGAATAAGAGCGGGAACGCAAAGGCACTGCAGAAACAGCTTCAGGCTCCACTGAACACTGGAATTACTGGCATATGACTAAATGAGCAGCTTACAGCAAAAGGAGCTAGAGACTTTTAGGAGTGATACAGAAACCAAAAGAACTTAGCATTCAGGAACTATAGACAGACAGGATACTTCATCCTGGGCTGACACAGGACTAAGAGTCAGTGACTGTTTGCTGGATAACAGTATTTGTTTTCCAGTGCCAAAGACAGCAGAAAAGGATAACTCCAGTTTTCAATTAGCATTCCACTGCCTTGGCCTAAGCGCATTTTGTCTTCATTTTTTTTGGACAGTACAGCAGAATGTTGCTGGCAACCACCTCAGAAAAGGCTACAAACCCTGCCAGAGATTTCTATACAGAGACGGATTGGCTGCATACAGGTCTGGGACTGAGCTGTCCTCTGAGGGGTGACTTCCCACACACCTTATCACAGTATTGACAGAAGTAATCTCTGTTGGGTTTGATGATGGGCAACGTGAGCTCTGGCACCTCTTCTATTTTCATGTCTGGATGTCTCTTGGATAAATGATTCACCTTAGGAAAAAGAAACACAGAGAACAAGAACATATTACAGCTGAAAACCAAACAATTGCTGCTTCTCCTAGACATGGATAACAGCCAAACCAGAAGTGAATGATGCAAGTCAGCAGCACCAGAAGCATTTGCTGCTGCAAGGGGTATTGTGCACTCACAGTTGGCTGCTGAAGGTAAACATGGTCTTGCTAGATCTCATTTACAGTTTCTCTAATCAAACTAAGATGGGAAGGGGTAAAATAGCTCGCCAGAACTGTCTTGCAGCTGAGAGTGAGGCAGTGTAAAGGGCCTCTGCCCAGATCACAGCCCCCATGAAACCTCTGCAAACAAGATCTCTTGCTGCAGTACAGCCTTCACCCAGAGGCAGTGACAGGGCATGGCCAGGAGAGGCCCTCAAGAAGGGGGAGAAACAAAACACAGAAAGAGATTAAGAAAACCGAAGCTGTAAGGCTGAATTAGGCAATATTTTCATCTCATGTTCTGTTAAAATACATTACACGTCAGTCAGCATTACTTAGTGTTGAAATATGGGAGTGACAACCAGACATACAAGGCAGGCAGTGAAATGTGCAAAGACACATTTGCTGAGGAGACAAGACACACAGGTTTAATAAAAGATGTATCACCTCAACTCAGCTATAAAATTTGCCCTGTTTCACAGCATCCTGGCTGGATAAGACCAGGCTGGACAGAGCTCTGATCAAATTGGTCTAGTGGAAGGTGTCCCTGCCCATGGCAGGGGATTGGAGTAAGATGAGCTTTAAGGTCTCTTCCAGCCCAAAGCCTTCTATGATCATTGCATTCCAACCACTGGAATTCCATCTTCCCTCTTTAACTATTGATCAGGATAGAGCAGGAGGCTGTAGGAGCAGCCAGGCACTCACCAACATGCCCCTGCGGCGGAAGCCCATCATGCAGAGGCGGCACTTGAACATGAAGCTCTCGTAGTCGGTGGACGCGATCCGGGGCTTGAAGGTTTTCGAGCGGCTGATCCGATCGGCCTTCTTGGCCTCCCTCTCTGGGTTATGCATCCTCTGCATGTGCTCTCGCAGCTTGTCCTTCCTCTGGGAAAGAGCAATCGGGGAGAAAAATGTCAGCACCACCCCAGTGACTGCCTTACGACCTGTCATGAATGTGAGTTTTCAGGGATCTCGCTCCAGCTTTTCCTCTCAGAAAAATGTGTTTCTTCACCCAAAAGTGTCCAGTCCCTCAGTGTCCCATTACAAGCTCAGTGACAAGGAGCAGGCTGCTGCCACCACAGTTTACCTGGCTCACAGTCCACTCCATCTGTTCTGGTGGGATTTGGAAAGGCATCTGGATGACATGCTGACAGGATGGATGCCATGGACACAGGCACCTCTGTCAGGAATAAGATTAATTCACTGGCATCAGCAAGCAGTTTCTTTACTGAACTGATATAAACAATACAACCCAAGCACCTGCTAGTGGAGCTGAATCATGATCTAGTTCTTAATGAGTAGATAGAAAGTCCCTTTGCTGTTAAATTATTAGAAATAAGATCTGTTTGAAATAAGATGCTGGGGTGGCCTTGCCCCTTAGGAATGGATGTTGTAGCTCACATACAACACCAAGCAGTACAGGCAACTTGCAGGCAAGACTACCATGTTTACACATATTATTTGCTTCCACCTTTGAGAACATGAACTTATCTACTTGAAGGAGGGCAAGAAATGGTGTTTGTTGTATCAGGAATGGTCCAGCCAAGAGCCACCTCACCTTGAACTGCTTGCCACAGGTGGAGCACAGGAAGTCCTTGCGGTCCGAGTGCCGCAGCATGTGGAGCCGCAGCTTGTCGGGGCGGCAGAAAGCCTTGTCACACTCTGTGCACTGGTAAATCTTCTCAGAGTGGAAACTGCGCACGTGCTTCTTGACCTGGAATGGCAGATCATACAAAAATGGAGCTTATGCAAGAGAGAAGTGAGTGGTAAAACAGTCTAGGAAACCCTATTGAAAAGAAAGAAAGGAAAAAGGTTTTGAAGTTGTCTAATCTGTTTTGGTTTAAAAA
Source organism: Chiroxiphia lanceolata (assembly GCF_009829145.1). Classification (NCBI taxonomy): domain Eukaryota; kingdom Metazoa; phylum Chordata; class Aves; order Passeriformes; family Pipridae; genus Chiroxiphia; species Chiroxiphia lanceolata. The sequence goes on along the minus strand of NC_045659.1, from coordinate 6,981,966 downwards.
GTATTTGATCAGAACAGATATCTCAACAATAGTTTCTATAAAGCCATAACATCTTTATGGATGGATGATTTGATTTCTTCAAGATTGATTCTTGAAGGCATCAGCTATTGCACAGTTGCACTTAATGGGCAGCAAAGGTCCACGATGTTGTACTGAATCACCCTCGAGTGAACACATTCATCTGAGGTTCATTATCTTCCCTACATTTGTAAGAAATCTAAATGCAGGGACTAATTCCTTTCAATCAGAGAGAATGAGCGTGCAATTACAATTGGCAAAAAAAAAAAAAGAGCCTTAATCAGAAAAGCATTTGCACACCATTCCTGAATGGCAATTACTTCTCCATACTCTGGGACTATCCTTGACCTCTTGAAACATCTAGTGGGGTTCCCCCCCAAATAAAGGAACTAATGAGGTTTGACATTTGAAATGCAAGCATTACTCAAGAAACGGATCTCTAATTAAATCTCTACCATATTCTAATACTGATCATACATGGAACAACTTGGTGTCTTTATGTGTTCCACATAGAAGTACTTAAATAGACAGCAGTGACTAGACATAATTATTCCTATAGCAAGAAGAGAAAAAAAATCATTGTTAAATTTCAAAAATAGAGCTGAATAGCTGGAAAAAAGCCATGGGTCCTTCTTCTGACTTGATCATTTGCATGGGAAAGTTTATGGGGAATTAGGTTGCAGTACAGCATTTCTGAATCATCAACATTTTTCCTTGTGCAACATTTACAGAAGATAAAGGGCTTCTGCCAGGATGGAGTTGTATTAGTCAATCACTTTTCCCCATCCTTTCCTCTTTAGCCTAGTGGACAGTCTATCAGTTCCTATTACTAATACAAACTGGCTTTCTACATTTCAGTTCAGTCAGGCTGCTCAGTAACACTGCTTTGTTCCTAGGAAGAATAATGAATATATTAATGGTACATCTCAGTTTTTTTCTTATTGGACATGGAAATAGAATCTTTAAATTCTATTAATGACCTTCCCCAAGTGCTCTGCTCACTGCACAGAGTAGCTGCATTACTCACTGCTCCAGTGCAGTCCTAAGCAGTGTGCAGGGAAGGAGAAGAAAGTGCCCAGCTGAAGCCCAGGGGGGAAGTCAGGAAGCAGAGTATCCTGATCTGTTCTGGCATTTCTGCAAGCTGTTTAAATGAATTATCCTGACAAAAACCAGGCAAGGGATTAAAGACAAAAAAACACTGTTTTTTTTTTTGTTCAGAGTTCTAATGACAAAGGATAAGGTATGTTCAAGTACAAGCTGAGTACGGCAAAAGACAATCCCTTTTTATGCCGTGGAGCTGTGGTAACCAGGGCCTCTGCTTTGGGCATTTCTGGGGACTAAGGGACCCAGCCTCCTGCAGTACAGTGTTTTCAAATGCCAGACTGAAGCACCACATCTGATGACTGAGTGGACAGAGCACTTCAGCAGCATAAGACAACATCTACAAGTGCTTGGCCACTCTTCCTTTTCAGTTTCTGACAGATGTGGATCCCTTCATCATGTGCAAAGGAACTCCTGTGCAGCATTTCACAGGGAGAGGGCTGAAAATCCATAGCCTTGAGAGAGACCCAGAAGGCAGTGCTTCAAATCAGCAGGGCACCTCACCTGGATGAAATCTGGGAAGCGTTTCTTACAGGTGGGGCAGGTGAAATAGCCGTCGTTGACATGGATGGCCACATGGTCTTTGAGCAGATCCAGGCGGTCAAAGGACTCGGGGCAGAAGATGCAGGAGTAGGTTTTCTGGTCCATGTGGAACTTCATGTGGCTCTCGAGGGCACCACTGTTGATGAAGCCCTTGTTGCAGATGTCACAGGTCAGGGGGCAGTTCCCCTCCCGGCCGTGGAAGCGCAGGTGCTGATCCAGCTTGTCCTTCTCCCGGAAGGCCTTCCCACACTGCAGGCATTTGAAGGGCCGGAAGGATTTTCGGATGAACAGGTGCTGCAGAGCTGCATTCTGAAAGAAACATCCCAGATACCTTTAGCTTCTTTAAGGATAGATTCCACATCCAGATATTCTCAGGATTAGATATACCAGATGAGCAGCAAACCTATACCAGATGAGCAGTGAACAACCTATGATGTTGCATCATATTCTGTCTCCATTTCACAGCAGGGGAGGCTGTGCAGGCAGGAGTCAGGGGACATACCTGCAGTTACACCTTGAGTTAGCAGAACACAGTGCAGAGTTTCCTCTCCATCCCTGATTTCTTCTATTTAGCTTATTTTCCAGAAAAATGCCATGCTAAAGACAAGTCCTCTCTGCAGTACAGACCTGGGCCTGAGAAAAGCTGCAATTCCCACTGGTTTTGGGGGATCAGGTCACAAGTTCAGCCACCATAAAAAGGGACGGTGAGCCAGCGCCCTGTTTCCCTCAGGAGCAGGGCTTATGAAATTCCACAGCCCTTTACATCACCTTCTCACCAAAGATCACCACAGAGACGTGCAGCTGGGGTTTAGCATTGCCTGGAAAACTTCTGCTGGAGCATACATTCAAGAGGTGCTACTGTAAGCCTTTCTGCTGTTATGAAAAAGAAGAATAGCGTTTCAAAACATGACAGCAGGGGCAGAATGGCAGGTTTAGGAGCAGCAGGTAACAACTTGTGAGCAGTTCTCCACTCCTACTGTGCACAACATCTCTTCTCGGCCTCTATTTTGTTTTGGTGTGTTTTCCTTCACTCTACCTTTTCTGTGACATTTCCTGATTATTCTCTCTTCCCCTTCTCCCTTTCAGATAAATATTATAGAGCCATCCCAGTCCTGATCCAGCAGTGTCTGCTGGAGGAAGAGATGCTGCTGTACATGTTGCCTGTAGAAAGAGGGAAGTGTGTCCTGCATCTGCATTTCAATACTGGATTAAAATTTCATGTTGGATAATTGGAAAGCTGGAATTAGGTGCTACCTCTGCATGTATAAAATCTCACAGCACACAGCACTCAAAGTACAGTGCAATGCTCTAAGCATTAAGTCTAAGCATTATCTTCTCTTCTCCAAATTAAGATCCATAAATGGTGATTTATTGATGTCTTCTCTTTTCACATGTTACACACAGAAGCTAGAGAAATAACCTGGAGGGCATGGTAAGATGGGATATTAGGAAGGAATTCTTGGCTAGGAGGATGGTGAGGCCCTGGCACAGGTTGCCCAGAGAAGCTGTGGCTGGCTGCCCCATCCCTGGAAGTGCCCACGGCCAGGTTGGACGGGGCTTGGAGCAACCTGCTCTAGTGGAAGGTGTCCCTGCCCATGGCAGGGGATGGAACAAGATGAGCTTTAAGGTCTCTTTCAACCCAAACCATTCCATGATTCTAAATAGCACTAGACATTGCTGATACCCCTGCTCACACATGTTCCATATGACCCACTTTTCCCTGAGCTACATTCGAGACTTCTGAAAAAAGATTCCCCTGGTTTCCTCTCTCCTTTCCTTGCGGGAATGTGACAGCTGACACAGCTGACATTTGCTGTGTCCCTTAAGTGCCTGCCAACAGCTGACATTGAATAAGTGAAGTTAGGAGCTCTTCTGCTGCAATGAGGGAACAGCTTGGGAATACTGTCAAATGCTGTGTTAAGGATTAAATTTGTGAGCCTGAAAGGTCCTTTTCACCATCTGAACTGCAGAGGCGAACCTAGACTTCCATTCCAGGAAAGGAACGGGAGAATTACTCAAAAACCTATGAGTTTCATACAGGAGCTCCAAATGAACTGTCATCATCTCCATTCTCCATTTTACAAGTGAGACAATGGGAAATACAGAGATCTGCTGTAAGTCACCCCAGAAACTGGAAACACAGACATGTGCTGTGTAAAAACTAATATGCTGTATGGAGTCACGAGTACATAAGTTCCCCTGAACCACAGGGATATGCTAATAAAACACATATAGTTGAAGAAATGCACTTCAAGTCCTGAACTGCACTATTAATTTGCTATTTGATCACTGGTACCTTACCCGGGAGCTGAGTGGGAAGACAGCAGGATAACTCAACACAGTCCCACTGCTATCCAAGGGCCACAGAAGGGTGAATCGTTTTACTGCTCTTTGGCTAGATAAGCTATCAACTATAAAAACAGAAAAAGAGAACTAAGTGTTGTCTCATTAACTCATAATATTAATCCAGCACAAACAATTGTGCAAACAAATCCTCCCAAACTTTAAGATGGATATTACAGCTCTTCACCCAAGCAGTTTACTCCTATAATATCCACCTTAAATTTATAATTAATTGGCATGAAAAGAACTAGAGTTCTGCAAAATAGTTTTTCAGGTAACACTTAGTTCTGGACAGTGGTTGCTTCAAGAACAAATGTGACAATTTACAGTGTGGGTTCAATCAGGAAACACTAAACAGGAGCTGGACAAAACAACAATGGAAGGCGATGTTGGTATGTCCCATTGGATTAGATACAGCAAAAACCCAATGAAGCAAAAACCCAAACCTACCTGCAGCTCCAGCTGAACAGGCAGCATTGAGGGAGAGAAAAATACTTATGTTATGCAATGGACTTGAAAACAGAAGCCTTGACTTCTGCAGATCAGCAGAAGGGCCAGCTCTTCTAACTGGAGTTTACTCCTTTGAGGTTTTTGCCTCAGGAAACACTAAACAGACCTTGGAGGTTTACTCTGTAGTTAGTAACTGCCCAAGGGGAGTTAAAGGGCAAAGATAAAACCCACAGATAATCTTGAAGGTGTTTTGTGACCTTTCCTGTTCTCTGGGGCGGATTAACAATGATGCAGTGCACGGCAGAGCCACTGTGAGAACGAAATACTTTCAGCAGAAGGGAATAATTAGGGCAGGATGACAACAGGGCAGGGATTAGAAGAGTGAAAAAGTTAAGGAGAAAGGACTTTTTCTAACCTCATCTTACTGGCTGTACTCCCTGTTACACAACTGGTTGCATTTCTTTCAGCACGAAGGAAGTGATTGTGCTTTCTAAATCATATCTCTATCCCTGCCAGGTTCTGGCATCAGCACACAGACACTTTAGATACTGCCCACAACTGAATTAAAAACAAACATTCATTTTGGCTGTGCACCACAATGTTCCTCTAATGTGTTACAAGAGTATCTCGAAGGGTGGGTGTATCTCTTTGCAATGCTGGGGACACAACTGCCATAGTTAAGGTCTGATCTCCAAGGAAACTCCACAGGCTATAAAGCAGAGGCTGAAAAATTAACTGATCCTATCAGGACTTGAATCCTGGGGCACCACAGATAACTGCTTCCAGCTAGAATGAAAACCCTCTGCCTTAAACCTTAGAAAAGCTGAAGCAATTCCCAAAGAATGACTGTTTTTGATAATTAAATCCTATATGAGTAATAAAGAAGTAGAGCTACACAAGTCTCTGGATTATAGCAGTCAGGACTTTCTACCTTTTCTTTGGAAGTGAATAATGTATACTACACATCTAAAATCCAAATGTTTGCTTGTTTATGTTATTAAGTACACATTAGTATAAGCAGGTGCTGTGAATAGCTGAGCTGAGTGAGCGTTCAGAGGGTGATTTTTCAGTGCTTAGAAAATAATACTTGCTGGTTTAGCCTTAACTGAGTGCTCATTGCTCACAGTCTGATGCAATAAGGAAGGGTCTGTGCAACCATCCGTTTGCCATTCTGCCAGTGCTTCTGGCTTGAAACACCTCCAGAACTCTGCTGAACACGAGCCGCCAGATGCATGGGAAGTTAGGAAGATTTGAGGGACAAACGTGTCACTAAACCACCACTGCACCCTCTTAGCTGTCATCTGTGATGAATTTCCAAGCTAAGTCACAAGACAAGTAACTTCAGAATTTTTGTACCTTTCTTCCCATATTCACTGTTTCAGAAGATTTGAAGTTCGTATCTTGGGTTTCAAAGTTCAGGGAAATGGCCAAGACTTTCTCTTCTTACTGAGGAAGCTGTAGCACACTGTAAGCAGTCCATTCCCCATGCTCTTTACTGACAAAAACTCAGCATCTCTCTTTGTACTCTGTTATCTTCCCTTCAATACATTCAGTAAAAATCTCTTAAGATTTTAATCTATGAAAATGAAATTACTGGTAGAACCTTGTCATTCGGAGACTGCAAGCATTTTAGATGGTTAAAAATGTTCAGTCTTAATGTGCTCAAGCCAAATCCTTCCTTCAAGATGTGCGTTTTTGGGGTAACACCACCACTGGCCTTGCACGTGTATTGCTATAAACTGCAAGCAAAATTTGTCTCAACATCTTCCTACACAGAACAACTGAACTCTTTCCTAATCCTTTCTCATCCCCTAAAAATGAACTTACCCCCATTGCAGCTGTTCCTTTCTTTAATCCAAATTTTATACATGGAAGAAAAAGGAAAAGATTTTAAGCTAAATAAACCCATCTCCCAGTTACACAACTTCAAGGATTATTTGCTCGAATCATTTCCCTCCCACACATAGTAGAGAAAAAAACAGCTCACCCAGCTGACACAGAGCTCAGGCTCAAAGCGTTTGGTGTTGGTACACAAAGCTCTTAGCGCAGGTTTTGATCTCAAAAGCACGTTTTTCTACCCCAAAAAAGAATTTTAATCACTAAATATCACCATTTAAGTGGATCTAAACTGTAGTTGTGGTTCCTCTTTGACAACTTTGCAGTAGCGTTCTGA